>NC_080420.1:28930723-29268146 GCF_029873635.1 Malania oleifera | reverse complement strand
AATGGAATTAAAGCATATAAAAGCTTATGATTTATATCTATATGATGTTGAGTATAATTGGAATATTTTTCTCAAATGGTATGATCACTGAAATGAGAATATTATGATATAATGAAACTCCTACTGCCACACACTGTAAATAATTTATTCCGTCTTACTGAGACGTGTCTCACCCAAATATATAATATTTTAGGAAATCCAAACAAGAAGATAGAGCTCTGAGATAGAGGGGAGCTTACACCTTAATAGATAGGGTGAGTGTTTTGAGCTAGAAATGTATGTTACCCCTAGGGTGTTTTGCTGTTTTGGAAATGAGTTAGACCTGTAAACATATATAGATGTATATACTTTGGGTATTTGTATTCTAGATGGTTTGTAACTATTGACTTCCGCTGTTAGGATTGTTTAAAGAAGTTTGACTGATTACCCAATACCTATTTCAGGTCGGGTTATGCTAATACGGTATCAGAGATTCTGATGTGGCCGATGTTCGAGTATTATTGATTTATTATTTATTGAAAAAAATGGTATGAAAATGGGGGCATCACATTAATATCAATTTGCGTTATTTTTTTTATCAATTTATTATTTATATTTTATACACATAAGGACTAACATTTATTTTGTGATTTTAATTTATAAATTATGAACTTTGCATTTTTAATTTATATATACTTTTTTTTTCCAAAAGTATGTTTGATAAGTTAATAATCTTAAAATATTAAAATATATTTTATTTATTTTAAAGAAATGTTTAGCCATTTAATTTGCATAAAAAATGTAAAACAAACATTTTCAAATGTTATAACTACTTAAGTTTGTTTTTATGTTTTGTGAGTATTATTCATTTATTTTTTATATCATTTAAAAAATTTAAAATAATAACATAATTAATTATGTTGTCATAATTATATCAACTAGGTGACTCGAATCAAGATAAGTTAGATCAAACTAGCCGAAAATTAGTTAGATGTGCAATTCACTCACCAGTTTAATTTTATAAATATTATATTTCAACTTATTTGGTTTGGCGAAATAACTATTCATTGGAATAAAATGTAATATATTTTAAATTTTGGGAATTAATAGAATAATTATTCCTTATATATTCCTAATTATTTCACTCAATATGTAATTAAAAAAAAAAAATAGACATCCCCATGATGAAATTTGGAAATAGTTGTTCATTATCTATTATAAACTCATAAAATGTTTGACATTGTTATTTGCTTTGTAATAACAAAATAATTTCCTATATAATTAATTGTCACTAACTTACTAAAACTAATTTATTCTTGAGAGTAGGCGTTCCGCAAATCAAATATTATTTTAATTGATAATTTTTTTTTGGATCAATTCATTCAATTCATTTTCTTAATTCATCATATCACAATGGACTACAAGGATAAAATGTCATTTTATTAAGATAAAAAAAAATTATTTTTTAACTAAACTTAATGGTAGACTAACAGTTAAACAACACTCAAAATTTTGTCTCCATATTTTAGTAATTTAAGAGGTGTTAGATTTTACCCTTATCCTACGTTAGCGAGGTTTTAAATTTAAATTTGTATTAAATTTAAATAAGACGTGATGTGAAAATATATTAAAATTTATATAAATTTATGCAAATTCAAATAAAAAGTTTAAAAATTATAAAATAAAATTTTAAAATAAGGAAAATATTTAGTATTATGTGTCCATAATCATATGGGTCTATGACACAACCTCACTTGATATAATAATAGAGACCCACTGTATTTGGTGAGGTCTTATCATATTATCATGAGTTCGTAATGCATAACATGATTCTTAAAATAATAATTGAAAGAAAATGCATAACAAGGCATTCACACAATTAGAATTTTTTTCAAATAAAATTTTAATTTAAATAGAAATATTTAAGAAAAATTTGAATGAAATTTTTACTTTACAAGGAAAAGACCTCATAATGCTTTTACGTGCAGCGCCAAGCAAGGAAATACGATAGAGCGGAGAGGTGCAAATTTACACCATAGCATACCAATGACAGGGCTCCACTGCAAAAGCAGCGGGCTAATGTCTTGTAATATTTGAAATATTAATGTGCAAAAGGGTAATTAAACTCTGTGCCTTTCACGTGGCATCCTATGGCTGGTTAGCACAAATACAAATTCTAATATTTGTCCGCAGGCAATCAAAATCCAGAAACATTAAAAAAGAAAATGTCCAGAAGCCGCGACGTCGTTTCTCTGCACGCTTTTTCAGAAGAAGATTATAATATTATTTACATGCTTTTTTGACCAAGACTGGTGCGGTCTTCTATAAAGCCCAATCCGCGAATGCCCATTTCAAAATCGAAACAGCTCGTCGAAAACCGAAGCAGCAACACCGATAGCACCTCTCTCCGGTCGGCCGGGCGACGCAGTGTGTACAATGGAAAATGAAGGTGACAATCCATTGCAGGTGGCGCTGGTGCCTCGAGCGGCAGTTGTGGTGTTCCTGTTGAAGGGAAAGACAGTCCTACTGGGGCGGCGCAGGTCCTCCATCGGTCACTCCACCTTCGCTCTCCCCGGCGGCCACCTCGAGTTCGGTTCGTCCCTCTCTCTCTCTCTCTCTCTCTCTCTCTCTCTCTCTCTCTCTCTCTCTCTCTGTATGAATGTATGTATGTATTGTAAATTTGTTCAATGTGGCTTTGGAATCTGTGATTGGGTCAATCTAATAACTTCGAGTCCTGCCAGAGCACGGCCCGGCATGGGAGCTCCTTCAGCTCTCCCCTGTTCCGCCGGGCGTTTTCTAGTGAATTGTTGTGTTCGTTTGATGGTGGGCAAGTAGTATAAATGCTTATTAATCACTATGTTCTTAAAAATAAATTATTAATATATAATTTTTGTCAGGGTCATCTTTATATTCTCAATACAGCTATTCTTATCTTTATAAGATTATATTATTTCGTCACTTCTATTTTCCTGTAACTAAAAATTAAGTAGAAAGAGTGAGAACGGGAGAAAATTAACTAGTGGGTAAGAATATAGACTCAAATTACTATTATTTATTGCTGCTGTTGTTGAAAAATGAAAATGAAAATCACTTTTAAATGACATGATATGCGTTATTACAGGGGAGAGTTTTGAGGAATGTGCTGCTAGGGAAGTGAAGGAGGAAAGTGGGCTGGACATTGAGAAGACAGAGTTCCTCACAGTGACCAACAATGTGCTTTTGGAGGAAGCAAGACCAGCGCATTATGTCACCATCTTTGTGAGAGCAGTGTTGGCAGATCCTGACCAAGTGCCCCAAAATATGGAGCCACACAAGTGTGATGGTTGGGATTGGTACGACTGGAAGAACCTTCCGCAGCCCCTGTTTCGACCACTTGAAAAAATAGTGCAGAGCGGCTTCAATCCCTTTCCAACTGATTAAAACTGCCGCTGCATGTATCTTATCTCTTCTTCACTTTCTATTTTGTTAGATTCTATGTATGCTATATTTTGAAATTGAAATATTTGGGTAGGATTTTGAGTCTTGTTATGTATTTTTGGGTGCCAGTTTATTTTCCAAGCTATGGATATCTGGATTGATCTCGCCTATCAAATTTGCATGTAGGTGGTAAAATTTTTAATGAGCAAGACATATATATGCTTAATTTATATTTAATGGGCTGTATTTTGATATTTGGTGGTCATGCTGTATGTAGAAATAAAAATGCATAAGCATGATGGAATCAAGGGTGTTGCGTTTAAAGTTTATCATGTGGGTGCGGAATGAAAGATAGGCAAAGTTTTTTGGGGGTTAAATGATCAATTGCTGGTTATGTATATATATTCCATATATCCTTGGACTTCTCTCTTAATGTAGTGTCTCAATTATGCATAGCACGTAACAGAGCAATGCAGTATCAAATGCGGTAAAGGGCTATCCATAAGGACCATAACTGCATCAAGCCCCCATTCTTTACATGGGAAATTACTTAGTCCTATAAGCAAAAGAAACTAATGTAGTTGGAGGAGGTTTCTCACTGTGGAATACTTTGATTTTGGTGCATAGTTATTGAAGTAGAGATGAGTGCAACCAGACCAACAAGCAGGCTTCTTTCCCTTTGGAAGGACTGTGTTTTCAGAAATGTTTTTGCCTAGAATGCGATGGAGAAGTGTTGAGGCTCTATGACTGCTTCATAAAATCTAGATTTCTCCGATGACCAAAAGGACTAAGTTTCTTCTATTGGAAATTGGAACTCTTGATTTGGAAAGGATAAGAATTTATAATCTAGCTAATACCAATTAGGTCCCTGAATATTAGATTCATATAGGTGATTAGAACTCCATGATCAATCATGTGCAACCTGTTGTGCCGGGCACCCCACTTGTGGCAAACACCAATATTACAACTAATGCTATTGAATTTATAAAAACTAAAGCAATGCAGAAACTAATGATAAAAGACAGTAAAAAGAACAAAATAAGAATTTAACGAGGTTCGGTATAGAATTACCTACATCCTTGGGCACCGACGATCAATTCACTTCTTCCAGAAAAATTAAAATTTGGGCAAATTTCAAATTACCAATAGTAATAAGAAATACCCTAGAGTACAAATACTATTTGTAACTCTTCCAAATTTTGGTGTGATTTGCAAATGAAGTGGGGAACTCTTTATATAGCTTCAACCTCAAGTCCAAAAACATTTCCCACAAATGTGGGACAAACAAAAAACTTCACAGCAACTTTTCTACCAATGTGGGATAAACAAAAACCAACAAATCTCCACCTTGACGACAAATTCAACAAATTTTTCAGTCACCAACATTCTCTGGAGTTCCACATCATCGGCGCCTTCCAAAAATATTCTGACTTGCAGGATATTGATCAAGTCCAAACAATGTTTGAGCTTGATTGTTGTTACAATCTTGGTCCACATATCTGCGGGATTTTCAATTGTAGCAATCTTCTGAAGAAGTATCTTCCCTTCATCAATAATATCCCGCATAAAATGAAACCGAACGTCGATGTGCTTCGTTCATGCATGGTAGATTTGGTTCTTTGCCAAATGAATAGCACTCTGGCTATCACAGAACACAACAATGTGTTTCTGAACAATTCCCAAATTTTCAAGTAAACCCTGCAACCAAATAGCTTCTTTAACAGCTTCTGAAGCTGCCATGTAATCTGCTTCTGTTGTAGATAAGACAATGGTAGGCTGTAAGGTAGACTTAGAACTCACTGGACCATTAGCAAATGTAAAAACATATCAATAGTTGATTGACGTTTATCCAGATCACCTGCAAAATCAGAATCCACATATCTAACAACACGTTGATCAATAGTATTATTTTTCTCAAATACTATACCAACATCAATCGTATTCATAATATATTTCAAAATCCATTTCATAGCTTGCCAATGTCGTTTACCCGGATTATGCATATACCTGCTCACCATACTAATAGTTTGTGAAATATTAGGTCTAGTACATACCATTGCATACATTAGACTACCAATAGCACTTGCATAAGGAACCTATGACATATACTTATGTTCCTCATTTGATTTAAAAGATAAAACTGCACTAAGTTTGAAGTGAAGAGTAAGAAGAGTGCTGACTGGTTTTCACTGTTCAGAAATGCCAAAACTTTGAACTACCTTCCTCAAATACTATTTTTGAGTTAAATTAACTCTTCCTCTCATTCCGTCTCTTTGAACTACCTTTTAGCTTGTTGATTTCTTCCCTGTTCTTTGAAGCTATCAACATATCATCAACATACAAGAGTAAATATATAAAAGATCCATTTTGTAGTCTGCGAAAATAAACACAATGATCATGTTTATTTCTGACGTACTCATGACCCATTATAAACTGATGAAATTGTTTGTACCACTGTCTTGGAGACCCACTTGAGCAAACTGTTGGAGAATTAGTCCTATGAGGGAGAAGGTGACTTTCATTCAAAGGGGAGCAGTTGGAACTCACGAGTGGTGGGGCTTCCATTCAAGGGAGAGCAGTTGCACAAATTGTAGACACCCCATTTTACCCAGGCCCAATATTATTATTATATTACTATTATTATTTTCATTTTCATTTTCATTATTATTACCTTTTTTATTTTTAAATATTATTATTATTATTATTTTTATTAGTATTATTTTTACTCATTATTATTTATTTATTTATTTATTTATTTTATTTATTATTATTATTATTATTTTTTGCTATCATTTTTAGTATTTTTTATTATTATTTACATTATTATTTGATATTATTTTATCATTATGGTATTATTTTTATTAGTATTATTACTATTTTGTTATTGTTATTATTATTATTATTATTATTATTATTATTATTATTATTATTATTTATTCTCATTATTATTAATATTATTTATTTACTATTATTATTAGTATTTTTATCTTTATTATTACTATTTTTATTATTATTATTGTTATTTTGCTTATTATTATTATTATTATTATTATTATTATTATTATTATTATTATTTTTCATTAGTATTATTATTATTACTTTTATTTTTATTTCTATTTATATTGCTTATTATTATTTATTATTTTCATTATTATTGACATTATTTTTAATTGTTATTATTATTAGTATTTTTACCTTTACTATTATTTTATTTGTTTAGTTATCTTTGTTATTACTATTATTATTATTATCATTTTTATTATTATTATTATTTTTACCTTATTATTATTATTATTATTATTATTTTTATTATTATTATTATTATTATTATTATTTCCTTATAGTAGTATATATTATTTCCAAGAAGAGAAAAATACCAAAAAATGAAAAAGGTAATATTGTTAGGGTTTCTTTTCAAAAATTATTATAAGGGGGAGCCGGGGGCACAGCACAAGGGGGGAGCCACAGCCGGCAGCGCAGAGGCCAAAACAGCAAAAAAAAAGACCCTACTATTCTCCCATCTCTCTCAATACTCTACCTCACCACGCTGCTGCCCCCGTTCCCTGATTCTCCCAGCTCTCTCACACTTTTCTCCCTCACTCTCTCTGCACAGTCACGGCTGTAACAGCCTCTCAGCCACATCTCCTACCATCTTCTCCGGCCACCACCTCCCATTCCCATCTCACAGTCACCGACCCCCTGCATCATCCTCCACAATCATATTCAAACCACCGGCCATACCAGCAGCACTCCGCCACAGCCCACCAACCGTGAGCTTCCAGATACGCACACACCAGACACGAACCATCGCCGGCGGACCTCATCAACTCTAACAAACCAGACCCGAGCTCCTGCAATAGGCAGCCACCCGAACTCCTCTGCACCAGCAGCCGACAACCACAGCTCCGGCTAGACCCACCGCACTTCCTGCTGCACGGCGGCTACACCACCCGAAGTCCCCATTCTCGTTTCAGCCTTCCAACTCCGGCCACAGCACCGCAGACCACCATCTGCCAACTCCAGCACAGAAGCAGCCGTTGACAACCGCCACGAGCCCCTACCTGCTGTCGTCACCGCTGGAGACTCGTGAACCATCCGTGACCAACCTCCGAGCGCTCCTCAGCTTGGCCGTCATCTCCGGCGACGCCAGTAGCTCCGGCAACACCTACAGTAAGCCCTGCTGTATCTGCACACACACACACATGTATATATATATATATTAGGTTCAGTTTGTTTTATAAAGTTGAAATTTTTATTCTTATTATTTTTATTTTTTATGCATGTTGTATATGCACACACACTAACCTTTATTTATTATTTTTTAGTAAGTTTTTTTTATTGTTATTAGTTATTCTTTTTATTTTACTTGTCATATTTGTTAGATAATCAATATGTTAATATTATCTTTAATATCCTTTTTTTTTTTTAATGGTAAATACTAATTCATTCATTCTTCTTGAGTGCAGGATTTTGGTTCATATTTAAATCTTTATTTTTTTTATGCATATTAAATATTAAGTGATTTATTCTTTTTTTTGGGTGCGATTTTTTTTGTTCATATTTAAATGTTTATTATTTTTGTTTATGCATATTAAATACTAATTGATTTATTTTGTGTGCAGGATTTTTGTTCATATTAAATGTTTACTTGATGTTTTTTTTTTTTGAGTTTGTATTGTTTAAGTCATAACTCTCATGAGTATGTTGTAATATTGTTGTTTATTGGTATTTTTGTCATGTATATATTTAAGTAATATGGTAATATATTATTTCATATTATTATGGTTTATTAGGTTATAAGGTTGTTATGCATATATAATTTAGGGATATTAAGGTTTATTATATTGTTTCTACTATCATGTATATGATATAATTCATTATTTTGTATTATACGCAATGTAATGTTTGATCCTATAATATTGTATTATTATCATGTTAGCTATTTAGGATTGAATATCGAATTCAATTTGGCTTATTACTCATTGTTTACATATTGGTAATAGCTTGAATAGGTTTCAATAAGTTCATTATTTGTTTGTCTTTAATTTGATTTGTTTCATTAATTAATTGCTTATACGTGTGTATTGAATCTTTAACTAAGTGTCAATATTAAAGAAAATAAAATATGTATATCATTATTACCATAAATATTGTCATTATTCCTATCACTATTTATTATTATCCTTATCATTTATTACTTACTATTATTATTTATTTGTTGTTATTACTATTATATTTACTATGTATATTAGTATAGTACTATTATGATACTATATACTACTATTATAGTGTAGCGTTGCAATATTAATATGATATTATTAGTATAGGATTATTATTATAGTAATATTATCGTCAATATTGTCATCACTTTTAATTATTACTAAGATTAAATATTTTTAGTATTTTTGATTCTTGGGTATATTCATATTTTGTATTATTATTATTTTAAAGTATTATTTATTTTTGTGTATATTTATCCCTATGATTTTATTGCGGGGGGTATGAGCCTTCGGGCATCACGTACCCTAAGCTCTGAGGGAATATATGCATATATTATATCATATTTATTTATTTATTTATTTTTCACGTGTAATTATAAAGTCATAAAAAGGAGTAATTTAAAGGCTTATTAGATTAACTTAGGGATAATTTCAAATTAATTAGGTACCGTTCGTAAGAACGGGCGTGTAGGGGGTGCTAGTACCTTCCCCTCGCGTAACCGAACTCCCGATCCCAACTCTGGTAATGTAGACCGATTCTACCCCTAACGGGGTGGTAATCACGTGTTCTAACCACACTATAAGGTTAGTGGCGACTCCAATATTCATATTTTTAATTGAAAATTAAAGTTGATTTTTAGTTCGCCCCCCGGGGCACACGCGCTCCCGGGACGCCGCGACAGCTTGGCGACTCCGCTGGGGATTTAGAGAGTCGAGCCATTAATTAATTAAAAATTATCCCAAGTTTAAATTTAATAAATCTTTTAATTACTCCTTATTTTGTAAATATAGTAATTCATAAATAACCTTGATTAATTGTAAATATTTTACTTCCATAATTTGTAAATAAGCAAAATTAATTAAAAAATATTTTGTTTCTTAATTTTGTGAATATTAATTATAGATATTTTATTTCCAAATATTCTGAATAAAGCATATTAATTGTAAGATATTTTGAAAAAGTAAATTAATTATAGATATTTTGTATACTAATCGTAAATATTTTGTTTCCTTATTTTTGTTTCCAAATTTTTTTGTGAATAAACATATTAATTGCATATATTGTGTTTCCTTATCTTTTGAATATATATATATTAATTGTAAATATCTTGTTTCCATATTGTTTATAGCATGTGAATAAATGTGGGGATAGTGGGATTAGGTTAAAAATTAAATTCACACACTCTCACGCTCTATACCCGAGCTTTCCTTACTAGGATTAGATAGGAGTGTAATAGCGTTTGTCCCCACGTGGCAGGGCTTGTGGGGACCCGCGAACCACTCCACTCAGTTTAAACTTTGTCCAAACCCCTTTTGGGTAAGGATGGAGGTTAGATTGGGAACCTGTTTTATATAGGGATTAGAGCCTACCCACACGTACTTGTCTATAGTCTTCCCTAACTAGGATAGAGCCATGAAGAACCCTATATATACATACCTACCCTAGGTTGGGACAGGAGCCACATCCTTCTCCATGTATAGTGTGTTGTATATATGTTGTGAGATACTTTGTATTATACCGTGTATTTGATATCAATTTAGACATGCATCCTACTTTGTCAATATTCTGAAAAAGCCCAATAATGAGTCCAAGGCCCATCCTTTCAAAACATGAAGCACTTGACCCAAGCATTTTAAAATATGGGTCGGCCCAACCCTTTTCAAATAACTTGGGCCAAATTCTTTAAAAACAAACCCAGGCCCGACCTTTTCCTAAGTAAGAACTCGGCCCAAGCCTGATTTTCAAAAAAAGGTTAAAACCCAGATTTCAAAAGTGGGCTTCGGCCCTATTGTCTAAAAATATGGGCTAACTTTTTCTAAGCAATCCAAGCCCAAGTCCTTTTAAAATTAGGGTCTGATCCCATCATGAAGTATATTGAAGCCCGTATTTTAAAATACTTGAGGCCCAAGTGCACACTAAAGTCCACAAGTCCGCACTAAACAAATCCAACGGGTTGACCAACCTAGGTCAACCCCAACCTCAGATCATAATTTGACCCTTCATAGAATCTGAGATACATGGATCAATTGAGGGAAGAATTGAATTTAAATTGTGGCCCATCAATGATTGTCTTGAAATCTCTCATTAGTGGGACTTTTCCTAGGATGCTGACAAAGTAGTTAGTTAGGTTACATTGCATCCATGCATTCATGCATAATTTCACACATAATCATGCACGATAGGTCACATGCATGTTCATATCTCTATTTATATGTGTAATTGCACTAGTTACATCCATGCACCAACATTTATTACATCTCATGGTCATGCATTAGATACTCACACATTCATGCCTTACATAATCATGCATTCACGATGCTAAAAAGGGAAAGTTTTGGTTTGCAGTGCCTAGCCACAGAATTTTTCTGAGCAAACAACATTGAGACTGTCACGCATCAATAAAATACCAGGAGAAGGGCAAAAGAAATGAGTGAACAATTGGAAGGTAGAGTCCTGGGTCTAGAACAAGGACAAGAAGAGATAAATGACAAGATAAGTAAGGTTCTTGAGTTACTGATGAATAAGGGAAAGGCAGTACATGTTGATCCCGAAGTAGATGTGGACCCCGCTCATGACCCATTATAAACTGATGAAATTGTTTGTACCACTGTCTTGGAGACCCACTTGAGCAAACTGTTGGAGAATTAGTCCTATGAGGGAGAAGGTGGCTTTCATTCAAAGGGGAGCAGTTGGAACTCACGAGTGGTGGGGCTTCCATTCAAGGGAGAGCAGTTGCACAAATGAGGGGGAGATTGTTGAGAATTCCACTTGTGAGTTTGTCCGACATTGGAAAAAGTGAGTAAATGATGGATGCTTATATACATGGTTGGGTCCAAGATCCAATAGGTTTAAGCTTTTGGGTCAAGTTGGTGCTCACCCATGTGTATCAAGCACACTTATGGACTCCTCTGGTTCTAACACAACCCACAATACCAATTAGTCACAGTGTGACTGATCCTTTGAAGGCTCAATCTATTTCTTTCGCTCCATACAACTGGAAAAAAATGTTAAGGGGAGCAAGAGTCAAAGATGTCTTTCTTTCTTTTTTTGACCCAAAGCCTTTCCAAGCCTAGGTTATTTTTTTCTCCACTGGCATAGCCATAAGCAACTGCTGCCTCAACGGTGCAAAGGCCAAATTGCAGAGGTGTCTGATCAAGAAAATGGAGAAGAATATGTTTGATCGGCTCAGCATCTTCATTGAAAAAGTAACATCTGTTAGTGAGGGGCAGTCCACTTTCTTATGCAGGTTGTCCTTTTAAGGAAGAAATGAAGAATAAAGCACCAATATTTTAGATAGCAGGGAAAATTGTATAGTAGACTACAATGCACTTAGTAATACAATCAACATGAATTACAGCAGCCTATTAAACCACGCAAAACACTCCTAATTCATCTAATGTGCAACTAAAGATTCAATCCCTTCACTCTAGAACATCTTGTTTGAATATCTGAAACAATGCCTTCCGACCATAATAGCATTCACAGGGACTTCTTGTTTTTTCTGCACATTGTTAATCATGAAAATTTTTCAGGAGTTGCCTCCCAGTTAGAAAAAGCTATTTCTGTGGGGGCAGGGGTCTTCCAAATTAGCTACCAGGGGAACTCTGCTGGTTACTGCTGGAGCTATGAGTTTTCTGTTGTGGGAGCTCAGTGTAAAGCTGCCAGCTTTGTTCAAGGTCCAGTTTCGTCCATCAGAGATGTTTTGTTAATGAACTTTGTACAGGCTGCCAAAGAAATCCACAATCGTGCGCATTCCTCACAAGTGGGGTGTCCCACGTGATCCCAATGGCTTAAAAAGTTAATCTTTGTGGCAGGCCAGACTAAAAACAGTGGTAGACCTTATGCTAAGAGCCTGGCTAAGAGGAAACTGACCACATCATATCGCATGCCAAAAGAGAATATTGTCCCCACTTCCCCAGTAAAATTAAATAAAGGAGAAAAAATCTTTCTAGCCTTTCCAAATATATTTCCAAACTCCTACCAATAGGGCTTTCTAACTTCTATAGAAGTCTTGTGGTCAAGGCCATATCCTGAAACTATGGTCTTTCTCAAGGAGGGCTTTGTTGAAGGTAGAGAAGAACTCGGAAACCATTTGTATATGTTGCTTGACAGCATCATCTAACAAGATGCCTTTTGAACTCCTCTCCCATGTTCCCCCGAAGAAATCTTTTAAATGTCCTCCAACCATTTGCTTGTTGAGTGAGGGAGCAATGTCAATAACTTGGAGTTTATACAATGGCATTGAGAGGTATTGACTATCACATCACCACTTGACTTAGAAGATTTATTAGATTGTGGACTAATGTTTGGTTCATAGAATGTCTACTCATGAGATTAGAAAGAAATAAGATGGGAATGTAATAACAATTGTATAGGGTTATTCTATCCAACATGGAATAGGACAGTAATTTCCCATGGTGAAGTTTGAGAATAGTCATTCCTTGTCTATCCCTTGATATAGATAAATAAATATTTTTTGATATAGTCATTTACTTCACAATATGGTATTTATCCATCTATTATGATCATTCTATTCATAGGAATAGACATTCTGCCTATCACGCTTTGCCTAAGAGTTTCCCAAAGCAAGCTTTTGAGTGAAAGTAATTTTACAATGTAATTCTTAAGTTCGAAGTTAGCATGCGTCATTTTAGTTGGAAAATGGTCTTTGATGAAAAATTAGCTCTGGAGAAATTATCAATAAATTCAAGCTAACTCTTATGAAGTGATTTTAGGATCAAAATCAATTTGTAACTCCAGAGGTGATTTATCATCCATGTACTAAAGGCTAGGCTGTGAACAATTTTGTCTTATACATTTTTCTTTTTTAATTAGAAACTATCCCAAACGGACGTTATGTATGTTAAGCCTTAATGTTTTTGTCACATGTGTTTTGTGACTTGCACCCTCTCATATGGAGCTAACATGGAGAATGAATTCTTAATGCGATAAAATTTTTGATGAGAATTAAAGCAAGAAGTCTTGATGACCCTAACAAATTTGATTTAAGGATTCCTTTGAGTAAGGAGTAAGGATGTGCAAACAACTAGATGCCCTACTCTTGCGTGATCTCTTCCAAACTCTAGGAATCATTCTTTTCTTATTTGATTTGGGTTGGCCTATTTAGTTAGGGCTTTGCAGTTTAGTTGTTGGCTTGCTTTGTTTTTCCCAAGGATTGTTTTTGCCGTTTTATTGGTTTCGGTTTGGTTAAGGTTGCGTAGCATTTGGTTTTGTTTATGCTTAGAGTTTGGTTGTGTTAGTCAAATGAGCTTGATTGGATTGGGTCATTGATTTTGTGTGTTTTTCCCTGTAGGACTGGGTTTGTGTCTCTTATTTGGTAGTTGTGGGTGTAGCTGTGTGTAGTTATTAAAATCTAAGAGACTGTCTTTGCTTCCATCCTTTGGAGCTACAAGAGATGGTGAGCACTTTGGCAGCCTAAGGTGCTTGATAGCATTTAGGTACCCCAAAAATATTATTTTTATCCTAATATTTCTAATATAGATGCATTTTCAAAAAACGATGTTGCTCTAAAGTTGAGTAATATCACTTGATTTCCTAAAGAGAACTTGTGTGATGATTACTTGAGTTTAAGTTAAATTTTTTTAAAAATATGTTGCATGGATATGTGAGATTGAGTAATCAAAACTCGATTTCAAGTGAAGCAAGGTTTCTCTCACGTTCATCATCTGCATGTAGAACTGCACGCACTTGCTTCCTCTCTCCCTTTCTTTTCCCCTCCTTCTCCCTCTTTCTTTCATTGACTCTCTTTAGTCACACACACTCGCTCACTATTTCTCTCAACTGAGTTGCTCTGGTGCATTTTGGTCTCTGTTGGAATTGAAATACCCACCAACTATTCTGTGATAGACTCATGGGTCTATGAGCAAGAGAAATTGTAACCCGCATCATATGAAAGATTTTTCTATTCATGATAAGGTTGTGGCATAATCCGTTGCCGCCGAAATTCGTGGACTAATCCGCAACCTCAATTTCCTAAAATAGAAAGTAGAAAGAGCTTGGTGGACTCGGGGTGTACTATGGGTGATCTTTCTTATGCTAAAGTTAGGGATCGCAGAAGTGAGGATGGATAAGCAACGACGTAGAAGATATGTTTTTGTTGTCTTACTTCCCTTGAGAATGGCCTTTTATAGTGAAAGACTCGCTTGGAATTTAATACTGATGTGCTTTTAATTTGAAGGAGTTATAGGGGTTATACCTTTTCATTTCCCTCATTTGCTCAAGAGTTATAAGCCCTTTTGATCGGTTGATCCTCTTTAATTGCTTTAAGGCATCCCATTATGTCAAGATGTCCTTTTATCTTCTCGTGGTTGATATTTTATCCTACATAATTGTTGCCTCATGGGATGAGATACTAATGTGAAAGCGAAGGTGCTGGGATAGACCTTGAAACACGGAGTTGGTCCTTCCATGCAGTTGGCAGCTGATCGTAATGACCGTAAAAGTGATTTTTTTTTTGGCAAGCTCAACGGTGTCATGATTTATTTCATTGAATGTTTTAAATATGAATGAAAATTAAAAGCAACTTGAATAATTGAAATCTTTTCAAACCAATAGATCATCAATGCATTTACATGCACGGAAAGGTTGAAGAATTAGTAGGCAATAATATAATTTAAATTTTTTTCAACCCACATTGCTAATGCTCACTTTCTCATGCTTGTAGGCCTCTCTCGTCACAAATTCTTTGGTCTCTGCAATCTCTTTGTTGGCAATGATTTCCTTCATTTCTCTGTGATCCTTCGTCTTGAGTAAGGCCATTCTAGGCATGCTTGTCCACGTCAAGGTCCTCAAAACACTACTTTGTAGGTACCTCAATCTCCCCTTCACAAAATTCATGGAAAATTTTCTAGCTCTTAATTTCTAATAATTTAGCATATGATGAATTCCCATATGGAGAATATCATATACGTGTTCTAATATTTCATAAAATTGGTATTTGTAAAATTGTAATTGTTTAATTTTCTTTAACAAAATAAGAATGCAGATGATAGGTATGACACAATGCCCTTGTTTCGTGCTCTTGTTTTAATTTGAATATGTTGTGCATGTTAACACTGGAGGAGTCCATAGGTGTGCTTGATACATATGGGTGAGCACCAACTTGACCCAAAAGCTTAAGCCTATTGGGTCTTGGGCCCAACAATGTTTATAAGCACCCATCATCCATTCACTTTTTCCAATGTGGGACAAACTCACAAGTGGAATTCTCAACAATCTCCCTCTCACTTGTGAGTTCCAATTGCTCCCCCTTGAACGGAAGTTATCTTCTCCCTCATGGGACTAATTGTCCAACAGTTGCTCAAGTGGGCCTTACCGTGGCACCTTACGTGTCTCGAATTTTATTCCATGTGGTCCATCTTGGCAGCCTAGATGATCTTTATTGGCTTCAGTCACACCAATGTATATAAACACCCATCATCCACTCACTTTTTCCAATGTGGGACAAACTCACAAGTGGAATTCTCAATAGTGCATATGTTGTTCACCTCATACATGCATTAAGTGCCTTCAACATTAATAATTTAATATGTACTTTTGATTCATGTTATTTGGATTCCGAAGATGATTTAGTTCTATGCCTAAAGGAACTCTGTCCTTAACTCAAAGTGAGATGAGAAGCTAGTTTGATTGTTATCTACCTTTAGAAGAAGGTCAATCTTGTTGATCCTGTCCCAAAGTCCTCTAGATGTTTAGACCATTTGAGCAACGCTATTAGTGGTGTACAAGTAACCATCCGACCTGGTGTTTGGCAATGGTTTTTCTTGATTTGAACAGAGCTATAAGGGGTTTTTTTGGACATTTGAATTTTCAATAAGCCTTTGGATTTCCTTAAAGATGATAAAAGTTTCTTCCTCAATTTTGAGGTTGAAATTTTTTTTTACAATGGTTTTCTTCTTCTGTTGAGCGACCATGTTTTGTCTCCTTGTTATTTGCTTGTTTGTCATCATAAAAAATTTGGTTGCCGGGTTCCTCTTTGACATAATGATAAATGGTGGCTCCTCCTTGATTCTTAGTCGCCAATCTCGTTTGCTTCCCACATGCCTCGACTACCTTAACTGCCTTTTCTTTTATAACTTCCTTTGCCACTACAACCATTTTTGTATATGTATAGTTTCCGATCAACTGCTTTGATATCGCTAGATTTTGGCACTAGTCTCCTGAGCACGGCCTTGTACTCCTTTGTGTAGCTCTGACATTCTTTGACCATGCAATTAACCCAATTCCTCCCAATTAGACCATTATCATCGTCAATGAATCTCTAGAACCTCTAGTCATCCACGAATTTTCACAATAACTGTATGGTGTTGAAGACGTTCGAAGGTTCATTCTCATATTTTAGAGGAAATGAAATGCATAACATGGAGAGAGGAGAGGAGGAGGAAGCAGGTGCCTTATTTTGCATGCAGATTGTGTATTTGAGAGTTTCAAAATCTTTTTTTTGGGGGTGAGGGAGAGGGAGATGTGCTTGCTCGCTTCACTTGAAATCGAGTTTTAATTATTTGTTTGACATTTCCAAACACTTTATTTAAATTTTTTATTTATTTATTTGACCTCAAGTTCTTTCTAGTTAAAGGGGTGATGGTTATTCGACTTCATATTAGCATCATTTTGAAAAATATTTCTGAAAGTGCATCATTTTGGGTATTTTTTTGTTGTGCGTTGAAGGACTCAAGGCTTTTCCCTCTTTAGCAATGCAACAACAACAACAACAACAAAGACAACAAGCCTTAAGTCCCACTAGGTGGGGTTGGCTACATGAATCCTTTTCATCCAATTCACCCGATCAAAAGTGTTTTCCTCTATTAGATTAAGGACTATTAAGTCCTTCCTCATTACCTCATTCCAAGTTATTTTAGGCCCACCCTTACCTCTTTATTATGCCAAACACAATAACTAACTCACTTTCCCTTGCAGGTGCTCTACTAGGCCTGAATTTTAAATGCCCAAACCATCTAAGCTGCCCCTCCCTTATCTTGTTTTCAATTGGTGCTATGCTTAAATTATTACGTATATGTTCATTTCTTACTTTATCTTTTATGTTAAACCACTCATCCACCTTAACATTCATATCTCAGCAACTTTTATTTTTTGTACATGTTGTTTGTTAGTTGCCTAATATTTTGAACCATAAAACATAGCTAACCTTATAGTTGTCTCATAAAACTTTCCTTTTAATTTCAAGAGTATTCTACGATCACACAACACGCCTGACGGACTCCTCCAGTTACCTAGCTCGTTTTAATTCTATGTACTATATCTTCTTCAATTTTCCCTTTAGCTTGCATTATAGATCCAAGATATCTAAATCTATCAGTGCTATTAATCTCTTGATTATCAAGTTTAGTCCCCTCTTTTGCTACTCCTCACATTGCTGAAATTACATTTAATATATTCTGTCTTATTCCTACTTATCCTGAACCTTTTAGACTCTAATGTGGCTCTCCAAAGTTCTATCTTAGATTCCAGTTCACTCCTACAATCATCAATCAACACAATATCATCTGCAAACAACATACACCAAGGGATCTCATTTTGGATATTCTTAGTTCATTAATTACTAAAGTTAAAAGATAAAGACTCAAAGTAAAACCTTGATGTACATCTACTGTGAGTGGAAAATCTCTAGATTCACCTCCTAAAGTCCTAACGCACTCTATCATACATATCCTTAATGACCTTCATATATCTACTAGAAACTCCCTTCTTTTCTAAGACCCACCAAAGAACTTCCCTAGGTACTCTATCATAAGCTTTCTTTGGGTCAATAAAAATCATATGCCAGTCCCTCTTCTTTTCCCTAAACTTTTCCATTGAACTTCTTAAAAGATAAATAACTTCTGTTGTTGATCTCCTAGGCATAAAACTAAATTATTTTTCTGAAATCTTCATTTCTAATCATATTCTATATTCAATTACCCTTTCCTATAATTTCATGTATGACTTAATCTTAATTCCATGATAGTTATTACAATGTTGGCTATTGCCTTTGTTTTGGTACAAAGGTACTAATGTACTTTTCCTCCATTCTTCTGTCATTTTCGTGGTTTTTATAATATTGTTGACTAGATTAATTAACCAGTTAAATCCTTTATCTCCTAAATATTTCCAAACTTGAATTGGTATTTTATCTATTCCTGTATGTTTCCCACTTTTCATCTCTTTAATGCCATCTTAACTTCAAGGACTCTAATTTTGCGAATAAATCTTCTATTTTGTCTTCTCCTCATTGTCACTTCCAAGTTCAATCTCTCCGCCACCTTTATTTTATATCTTCTTCTCTAATTAAGACATTATCATTCTTGTCCTTTATACATTTTACATCACCTAAATCTTTACATTTTCTTTCTTTAGCTTTAGCAAGTATATAAATGTCTTTTTCTCCTTTTTTTCCATCTAGTTTAGTATATAAGGTATCATAAGCTCTATGTTTAGCTTCACTAATAGTCATTTTTGCATTTTTTCTTGCTTCTTTATATTTTTCAAGATTTTCTATATTTCTACAATTTTTTCATATTTTATACCATTAATATTAATATTAGTTTTAATATTATTATTATTTTTTGTTTTAATGGCCCTTTAGACTTATTAATCCCACCACCAATTTTTTTTACTACCCGAGTATCTTTCTTTGTACTCGCCTAAAACTTCTTTTTCTATCCTTATGATAGAATTTGCCATTCTATTCCAAACAGTATTTGCATCAACCATATCCCCTACTACCCAATCACACTCTTTGATCATTTTATCTTTAAATTTTACTATATTATCTTCCTTCAAGTTCCACCATCTTGTTTTGTGTGTTGATTTTTGCTACTCCTCTTCTATTTTTTTATATGTATATTTAATACTAAGACTCTATGTTGTGTAGCCAAATTTTCACCTGGAATAACTTTACAATCCTTACAAGATAGATGATCCTCGTTCTTAGTTAATAAGAAATCTATTTGGCTTTTATTATACACCCTCTTGAAGGTTATTAAGTGTTCCTCTCTTTTTATAAAGTAAGTATTCAAAATAACAAAATTATAAGACATGGCAAAATCTAAGATTGTATTACTGGCCTCATTTGTATCCTCTCATATCCTATATTATCCTTTCCAATGTGACCATTCAACTATGCTACTATGAATGTCTTTTCAGACATTGGTATATCTTGTAAAATACTATCCATATCTTCCTAAAATCGTCTTTTAGAATTTTTTGCTTGTCCTATTTGGAGAGCATATGCATTAATGACGTTCACTATCTCCAAGCCTAAACCTATTTTGATTTTAATGATCCTATCCTCTATTCTTTTAACATCTACTACATTATCTTTTAGGTCTTTATCCATAATAATATCCACCCCATTTTTATGTTTCTCTTTACCAGTGTACTAAAGTTTAAATCCTGATTTTTCAATTTCTATAGCTTTCTCTCCTATCCATTTCATCTCTTTAAGGAGATTAAGTTAATTTTCCTCCTAAACATTATTTCCATTATTTCCATACTTTTTCCCTCCCTATATTCAAAGTTGCTAATTTAATCTTAGTTTCTTGTGCTAACTTATTTATCCTCTCCCTTTTATACTGACCCGGTCTAGTCCTTTTGACCTAGGTGAATTTGGTAAGAATCATTATAATAAGATCTGGAAAAGTTTTACACTGGCTGTTAGCTACCTAACACAATCCTGCTCCTTTATTTGGGCTTGGGACTGACTGTGTGTACAAAGAATTTGTGTTACATGGGCAAAGTACATGTTTGCATTTTTTTTTTTTTTCACATAGACAAATTTCTAAATCATGCCCTACAACTAGTAGAAACCACGCACACCATTTTTAATACAAATGCATTAAAAAATTTTGAAGCATACAATTTTGAGTGTGAATCAAGCTAGACTACAATTAAAAAATTATGCAATAATACTTTTTGAAATATTTTGTATATTCCAAAACTTGCAAATGAAAATCACAAAAACTCAAAAATGCACATATTAAGACTACAAATCATAAACACAAAAGCTCCACTACTAAACAACAGTTAGAAATTTTTTAATTATAGTACTAAGAAAATAAATAACAAGAGAGGAGAAGATCTTACCGGTGACTGAAACTAAAAAGGAAATGACAACTGCTTGAAAATTACTACAATATGTACCCTTTGCCCCAGGAAATTTTGATGCTGCTAATGAAAATCAATTGAAGAATATTTAAGCAACGAGGGATTGCTAGAATTCTTCAATCTAAATTCAGGATTCAAAATCCAAGAATATTGAAGAAACAAGATTTCTCAACCCATAAAAGTTCCATCTTTAGCAACGTATGTTAAATATCAAATTGAGATGGTCAATCGCAATGTATTGTGGTGTGAGAGATACAGGTCTGTGTATGCATGGTCCTATGTAGTGTATTTGGATTCATGTGGGATTATAGGTTGTATAACATGGGTGTTTTTATTGTCGGTTTTGAGAACAAAGAGGGGAAGGAAGGGATTATACTTGCTAATGACCTTCTCAATATGTTTTTTTCTTTCCTAGTTGCTCTCACTCTCTCTTTCTGTTTGTTTGTGTGTGCACTAGGGTGATAGAGGACAAGCAGAGGATGGTGAAAGAGTGACAAGGCAAGTTTATGTGTTATTCGATTTTGGGCCTTTTAGTGATGATAATTAATGGGGATAACAGAAAGTTGGGCAAGTTTTTGTGTTGTTCAATTTTGGGCCTTTTAGTGATGATCCTTAATAGGAATAACAGAAAATTAGGCAAGTTTATGTGTTGTTCGACTTTGAGATGGTTGTTGCCAATTTCATCGGTAAGGGGAAGATGAAGAGAGAGGATGGTAACCTGAGGTGTTGAGTTTTTTATTTTTTGGTTTTGCCGAGAGGGGGGGGGGGGGAGGAGGTGATGGTAGGACAGATTGGCAGAAGAGAATGACACAAGAAATTAATAGGAAATTAAAAGAGGGTAAAAAATGAAGAAAAAACTCAATTAGGCCTTAATGCTCAATATTCCAGTCTCTCTTTCATGGTTACACATCAATCCTTTATGTAGGCTTTCTCCTACAATTAAGTAAACAATATCTAGGAATTAGTACCAAATTCTATTAATGAGACTTAATATCAAATTGTTAGAAACTAGATCAAAATATAAATATAGAAAATTTAAATCATAAAACCCTATATAATCATAAAGATCCTAGGTAATAATAAAGACCATAGATAGGCCTATATACTCTCTCTTCTACTTCCCTTTTCCTCTCACATCTTGGAATTATCTTAGCATGGATCTTATTTGAGGGTTGTTTAAAAGATGTTGCGGGGTATGATCTCATTCTTGTGTTCTATAGGTGAGAATGGCCCATTTAATCCCATGTAGGAGATGCATCATACATATTCAAACTCTTTTCTTTGGTGAAATTGTTTACCTCTATGGGTTGCTCCCATCAAGTGTCTTTGGTAGGGTTGTAAATTTTTTTAGCTATTTATGAAAGGCCTAGGAATGAGATTGTAAGGATTTAATAGCCCTTAAATTATTAGGAAAAAATTGCATAGGTGGCATAAAAGATTCGTGTAGCCAACCCCACCTAGTGGGACTTAAGGCTTGGTTTTTTGTTGTTATGGAAGGCCTAAGTGAAATTGTTTGGCACCCAGCTAAAGTTTTTCAGTTGCTTTCCATCCTCAAACTGTGATGGCGAGATAAGGTGGTTAATTGTATTTTAGGTGACTTATTTAGGTGCATAGTATGGTACAAACTTGATAGTAGGGTACAAACTTGAAATCTGGGATTTTGTTGTTACCTACTGCAGAATTTGCATACAATAATTCAGCGAATCTGTCTAATGGAAAGAGTCCTTTTGAAATTGGCCATGGATATTCCCCTTGTCGCCCTTTTGACGTTACCTCCTTTCCACCTGATGCTCATCCGTGTTAGCTGAGTCTTTTACCCAACATATCCATGACCTTCATGCAGCTGAGTCTTTTGCCCAACATCTCCTACTGCAGAATTTGCATACAATAATTCAGTGAATCTGTCTAATAGATAGAGTCCTTTTGAAACAGGCCATGGATATTCCCCTTGTTACCCTATTGACCTTATCTCCTTGCCATCTGATGCTTGCCCATCTGTGTTAGCTGATTATTTTCTGCCCAACATATCCATGACCTTTGTGTAGGCTTCTTGATTCAAAATGAAGGTGATTGTGATGGTACGTATCTGTGCTCTACATTACCCGAAGCATTCTTTCAAAAAGTTATATGTTGATGCTTCTGGTATTTTTTCGCATTCTTTGTCATTTGGGTCCTATTGCTTTTGTACTTAAACCATTACATAACACGAGCATTAGGCATACTTTTTGTTGTTTTTGTCCCACATTGGTAGAATACTTCCACATTAGTATAAAAGGTTGTTTTGAAATTTTTATATTATTTGTCCCATATTGGAGAGAAGTGTTTTTTAGATGTGAGGTTGAAGCTATATAAAGAGCTCAACTCTTCATTTGTAAAACACACCTCAAAGTTGTACTTTGTCAAGAAGTAGTGGATTGATAATCGGCGCCCGAGGACGTAGGTAATTCTGTACCGAACCTCGTAAATTTATTGTCTTGTTCTTTTTATTGTTTTATTATTAGTTTATGTATTGCTTTAATTTTATTATATATTCAATGTCAATAGTTATAGTATTGGTGTTTGGCACAAGTGGGGTGCCTGACACAACAATTGGTATCAGAGTTAGGTTGAATAGTGTTGATACGGAGGTGTTTCTCTGTTAGGATCCTTGATTCCACATTTGATGCCTAAGAAAGACTTTGTCTAAGCGAGTGCTCAGAGACCATTGCGGCTCAGTTGCTCCCTGGAGGTCGGCTTGGTTAAAGTGGAATTTCATAGGATAAAACAGAGTAGACACTGTTGGTATGTACTATTCACCCTAGGCCTTTTGCTTTGTTGGTTTCTATTGAATATATAGAAGATGACAGAAACTAGTACAGCAGTAGAAAAAACTCTGTCCACACGAACTCCAACTCCTTCAGCTTCGACATCATCATCGAAGACGATAGCTAATGCTCAGTTTGAGGTGGAGAAATTTGATGGTACCAATAATTTTGGTATGTGGCAATGTGAGGTGATGGACATCTTGTATCAACAAAAACTAGATATTGCTTTGGATGATAAACCGGTAGATATGGGTGACAGAGATTGGGAAAGATCAATCGTCAGGCATGTGGTACGATTCGTCTGTGTCTCGCCAAAAATTAGAAATATTGTGTTACGAGAGAGACATCTGCAAAGAAATTGTGGAAGACATTGGAAGATACATTTATGACCAAGAGTCTGGAAAATCGGCTCTATTTGAAAAAGAAATTGTTTCGCTTCCAGTATCAACCAGGTATTTCGATTAATGACCACATAAATGCTTTCAATAAAATTTTGGCCGATTTGTTAAATTTGGATGAAAATGTGAAAGATGAGGATAAAGCCATATTGTTATTGAATTCTCTCCCTGATGAGTATGAACATTTGACCACCACTTTATTGTATGGGAAAGATAAAGTTACTTATGATGCTATTTGTACTGCATTGATTAGTACTGAATGCAGAAAGAAGGATCAGAGGGTGCATAAGGAAACAGCAGAAGCACTAACAATAAGGGGACGTTCTCAGAGTTGTATGCTTGGAAGGAAGAGTAAATCTCATGGGAGGAGTAAATCTCGTGGGAGACCTGCCAAAGATGAATGCGCCTTTTGTCGTGAGAGAGGGCATTGGAAGAAAGATTGCCCTAAATTACAGTAGAAAAATAAGGGAAAAACACATTCTAATGCCAATATAGCCAATGATGATGGAAGTGAGTCAGATTTTTCTCTTGTTGGAACATCTTCATCACATTATTTTGGTGAGTGGATTTTGGATTCTGGTTGTTCCTATCACATGTGTCCCAATAGGGAATGGTTTTCTAATTTTGAAGAATTAGATGGTGGGGTTGTTTTTGTGGGAAATGATAATACTTGTAAAACAACTGGAATATGATCAATACAGTTGAAATGTCAAGATGGAACTATTAAGACCTTGACTGATGTTAGGTATGTTCCAAGCCTAAAGAAGAATCTTATTTCATTGGGTGCCTTAGAATCTAAAGGGTTCACTATTACTTTGAAAGATGGAACCTTCAAGATTAAATCAGGTGCGCTGGTGGTGATGAAAGGAATAAGGAAAAATAATTTGTATTATTTACAAGGTAGTACAGTTATTGGCTCAGTAGCTGTTGTTTCAGAGAAAGATGCAGGTTCAAATACGACCAGGTTGTGGCATATGCGATTAGCACATACAGGAGAAAAATCTTTGCAATAATTAGCTAAGCGAGGTTTGTTAAAGAGTGCAAAGGTGTGCAAACTTGAATTTTGTGAGCATTGCATTCTGGGAAAACAAATTAGAGTGAAATTTGGCACAGCAATCCACCAGACTAAAGGTATTTTAGACTACATCCATACAAATGTATGGGGGCCCACAAAAACGGCTTCGTTGGGTGGTATGCATTATTTTGTCACTTTTGTTGATGATTTTTCTAGAAGAGTTTGGGTGTATTCTATGAAGCATAAAAATGAAGTGTGATATTTTCCTTAAGTGGAAAAAATTAGTTGAAAATCAAACTGGCAAAAAGATTAAACGGCTCAAATCAGATAATGGTGGTGAATACACGAGTGACCCATTTATGAAGGTATGTCAGGATGAAGGCATTGTTCGACACTTCACAGTTCGAAATACACTACAGTAGAATGGGGTGGCAGAACGCATGAATCGGACTTTGCTGGAGAAAGTTCGATGTATGTTGTCTAATGCTGGGTTAGACAAAAGGTTTTGGGTTGAGGCTGTTAGGTATGCGTGTCATCTCATCAATTGTCTACCATCATCTGCAATAGGAGGAAAAACACCTTATGAGGTATGGTCTGGAAAGCCTGCTAGTGATTATGATTCTTTACTTGTATTTGGTATTTTGACTTATTATCATGTTAAAGAATCTAAGTTGGATCCAAGAGCCAAGAAAACAATATTCTTAGGGATAAGCGCATGAGTCAAAGGATACCGTCTTTGGTGTCCAAAGACGAAAAAAATGATTTTAAGTAGAGATGTAACTTTTGATGAACTTGCGATGATGAAGAAAACAATACGCAAGGAGTCACAAGTTGAAGAGAAGACCAGTGGTACTGAACAACAGGTGGAGGATGAGACAATTTTGGGAATCCCAGTGAGAAATGAGACTACACAAGGTAACTCTCCAGTTACGGAAGGGAATAGTGTACAAGAGGAGGAGATTTCAATTCGAGAATCTTCACAGCAACAAGAATCAGTTGTTTCTCAAAGGCCAAGACGAGAATTCGAAAACCGGCTCGGTATACTGATATGGTGGCCTATGTACTTCCAGTTGTGGATGATAATGTTCCTTACACTTTTAAAGAAGCAATGAGGAACTCTAAATTAGACAAGTGGAAAAAAGCAATGGATGAAGAAATGTAGTTTCTTCATCAGAATCAGACTTGGGAGCTAGCCCAGTTGCTCAAGGGTAAGAAAGCAATTGGTTGTAAATGGGTTTATGTAAAGAAAGAAGGATTTCTAGATGCAAATAATGTTTGCTTCAAAACTAGATTGGTAGCTGAGGGATACGCACAGAAGGAAGGCATTGATTATAATGAGGTATTTTCTTCAGTCGTTAAACATTCTTCCATTCGAATTTTGTTGGCTTTGGTAGCACAATTTGATCTTGAACTAGTTCAACTCGATGTAAAAACTGCATTTTTACATGGTGATTTGGAAGAGGAAATCTATACGACTCAGCCAGATGGATTTCAGGTTGCTGGAAAATTAGTTTCTGCATTGCTTTAATTTTCTTATATATTCAATAGTAATAGTTATAGTATTGGTGTTTGGCACAACTGGGGTGCCCGCACAACACTTTCAATATTGAGGACTTTACTCCTTACTGTAAGCAGAATTCTGTATGAATAATTCTTCAATTCACATATGTACTTCCCAATCTTTTATAATACAATTAACTAATCTAAATAAGGAAATAATCTCCCTACAGAATAAAATCTCCTACGTTAATCCACCTTCCTAATTTATTCATTATTCACAAAGATACTTGGGATTTTAACACTCCCCCCTCAAGTTGGATCATAGATAGTAATCATCTCCAACTTGCTAATGAGATCATCAAAGTTCTGTCATCCCAACCCTTTAGTGAAGATATTTGTAGTTTGTTCCTTGTAGGTACATAAGTCATACAAATAGTCCCTTCTTCAATTTTTTCTTTGATAAAGTGTTTGTCCACTTCCACATGTTTAGTCCTATCATATGTTGAACTAGATTGAGAGAGATACTGATGGCTGCCTTGTTGTCACAATAGAGTTTGATAGGAAATTCCACCGGGACCTGTAGTTCCTCCAACAGTTTCTGTAACCACAGTCCTTCACATATTCCTTGAGCAACTGCCTTGAACTCAGCTTCAGCATTACTACAAGCCACTACATTTTGTTTTTTGCTTCTCCAAGTTACCAAGTTTCCCCAGACGAATGTGCAATAACCTGTGGTGGACCTTCTATTTTTCACTGATCCTGCCCAATCTGTATCTGTAAAGATCTCAACTTTCTTGTTTTCACATTTCTCGAAGAAGAGTTCTTTGCTCAGGGAGCCCTTAAGATATCGAAGGATCTTGTACACAACATCTAAGTGAGCTTCTTTTGGTGAATGCATATGTTGGCTTACTACACTGACTGCAAATGCAATATTTGGTCTAGTATGTGATAGGTAGATTAGCTTACCAACTAATCCCTGATACCTTTCCTTTTCAACTGGTACCCCACAGTCTTCAATCCTCTTTATTGGTTCAATCAGGGTTTCACTGGGTTTGCATCCAAGCATGCCGGTTTCAATTAGGAGATCAGTAACATACTTTCGCTGAGAAACATTAATTCCCTTTTTCGTTCTAGCAACTTAGATGCCCAAGAAGTATTGCATTTGTCCCAAGTCTTTAACTTCAAATTCAGTAGCTAGAACCCTCTTCAATATTTCCATCTCTACCGTATCATCCCCAATTAGGATTATATCATCAACATATACTATTAGAATTGTTCTCTTGCCCTTTTCGGACTGTTGGAAAAAGAGGGTGTGATCTGATTGCCCTTGTCGATATCTTTGGTTATTTATTACTTTTGCAAATCTGTCAAACCATGCTCTGAGATATTGTTTAAGTCCATATAGGGACTTCTTGAGTTTACACACTTTGTTTTCTTCACCTTTCTTGCTAAATCTTGGCGGTATAGTCTTGTAAACTTCTTCTTCTAACTCACCATTTAGAAATGCATTCTTAATGTCAAGTTGTTGTAGTGGTCAATTTAAGTTGGCTGCTAAGGACAAAAGGACCTGAACTGTATTCAAGTTTGCCATTGGTGCCAATGTCTCTGTATAGTCAATGCCATAAGTTTGTGTAAAACCTTTTGCAATAAATCTGGCTTTATATCGTTCAACTGCCCCATCAGATTTATGTTTAACTGTGAAGACCCATTTACAACCAACTGGCTTCTTCCCTTTCGGCAAATTCATTAACTCCGAAGTTCCATTTTTTTCTAGAGCCCACAAAACGATTATCTAAAACCCTCATTTCTAATCTTATCCCTTGTTTAATTATCATGATAGAGTTTTATTGCATGACTCATAAGTTTAATTGCACCGTAGTTATTATAGTGCAGATATCTCCTTTATTTTTTGTATATAGGTATTGAAGTGGTTTTCATCCATTCATTTTTTTGACATTTTCTTAGTCTTTATAATTTTTTTTGAATAAGCTAGTTAATTATATATGTTGCTTCGTCATCTCCTAAGCATTTCTAAACTTCATTTGAGATGTCATTTGGTCTTATAGATTATTTTCATTTTTCATCTTCTTTAATGCATACTCAACTTCATTCACTTCATTGACTCTAATTTTGCATATAAATCTCAAAGTTTTAATTTTTTCTTCATTTATCAAGTCTTAAATTTAAGCCTTCTACTTGGTTTTATTAATAAATTATTAAAACTAATTTGCCATCTTTCGTTTTCATCTTTCTTAACTAAACACTTCTTGGTCTAAACTTGCTAGGTTAGAAGACCCTGTAAAGCTGTTAGCCTAGATATGATCTGCAAAGAGTCTATGAGACAAATGTATACCTTTTTCTTCATTGTTGGGTTGTGAGCCAATTTCGGAACTCTTATTATTATTATTATTTTTTGCTTTGGTGAAGTGTGGGTGGCTTCTTTTTGGGCCTGTTTGTTTGTCTATTTGTTTGTTTTCTGTTTATTTTTTTGGTGGTCTATAGATCTTTGACTTTCAAAGGGATTGTAAGGCATCTCTACCGTAATATTTGTTGTTGTTGCCCTTGGATCGATTGGATTGTGATAATCTTGAAGGCTCAAGCAACTTCTCCCCATTTGTTGTGTTACGAAGTTGTAGCTTCATTTTGGGCATGGGTTTTTGGGGATTGCACTGTGCGATCTTCAAGGGGATTGAAATGCAGCATTATTTTAGTTGGTTTAGTTAATTCTTGAAGGATATTTTGTCCTCTAGATATTGTGCTTATGTCTCATTTTATTTAATGGTATTTTTTACTGTATAAGAAAAGTTTACGAGTTCATATAAAATAAGATACTTTTTTTTTTGGTGAACTGAAAATAAAATGGCAACATTTGATTTTTTAAAGCTTAATGATTAGGTACACAATGAAACTTGTTGGACCTTGTGCTAAAATTTTAATATAAATAATAGTTTACTACCATAACAGCAAGCCCTAAGTCCCACTAGGTGGGGTCTGCCATATGAATCATTTTCCACCAATTTACATGATCAAAAGACATTTTCCTTGCCTAGCTTAAGATCTATTAGATCTTTTCTCACCACAATATTATATCATCGCTATAATATTGAGTATTGGTACTTTATTTTGTACACCTATACAGTAATGCATTATTGTATTATCAATTTGTTTAAAAAGACATGTAATCTGGATGTGGAAATTATTTGAGTTACTGTTTGAGAGTGTAGATTTTGGCACTTGGATTTGGATTTGTGTGGATTTGGTAGAGACTTGATATAATTTTATACTAAGTTTTGTCCAAATCCACACAAATCCAAATCCAAAGTGCTGACTTCATGCTCCTAAATGACGGTAAATGCCTTCTAGTTTCCACTAGTCAATAAATATTTTATGAAGTTTAACAATATGAATTAAATAATTTTAATAAATATTTAACCAATATTATTCACATGTAATCACCTGGAAAGCATGTGATATCGTATATATTTGTGTGAGTGTAGAGAGAGAGAGAGAGAGATACTAAAATGTGCAAATGAGCCAAGTCTACTTATATGAGTGTTAGATTACCACTTTACCTAAAAGCTTGAGCTGTTAGGTTGTGGGTCAACAATGTATATAAAGCTTTAACACTCCCCCGCATGTGCAGCCTGATAGCACGTGAAGAGATATATACAGGATAAATAGTTTCCATGATAGGGAACATAATAACTTTTTAAATACAACATAGTAAACGCTGGCAACAAGACTAGAACCTAAGACCTCGTGGTATCCAGCTTTGATACCATGTTAGATTACCACTTTACCTAAAAGCTTAAGCTGTTAGGTTGCGGGCCAACAATGTATGTCAAGCTTTAACAATGAGCTACACTTTTTTTTCATAGGTTCTCCTGAAATCCTAGAAGGGGATCTTGACTGTTAATTTGGAAGAGGGTTTGGTTCACTTTATTATTAGTCCTATTTTTGTGCATTTGTGTGCATGTGCAGGTGCCCAATTCACTAGTGCCTATGTAATTCTACAGGGACTTGAAAACACTTGATGCATTTAGGTGTTTCATCTGTGGTTCGTACGATCATTCCTTGGAGAATTGCCCAAAGCTTTATGATAATGTTGTCAGTAATGCTTGGAAAAAACACCAACACAAAAGGAACCAGGCCACTGGCTCCTGTAAACCATTTCGATTTATCAAATTTCTCCTGGTGAGAGGTATGATGAACTAAAACCTGGCGTCCTTGGTTCTGAATTGAGGAAACTATTGGGTATTGTGGTAATGTTGCTTGTTTGTTATTATGAGACTGTCTGATGTTTTCTTCTCAGGTTTTTGTAGCCAATTGCTTACATTTAGTTATTTACTGCGACTTCATTTCCCAACTATAGTGGGAGGGGATTTACGTGAAGGCATGAATGCTAGAAAACTGATCTATTCAATTGTATAGATGCTGGTCAGCGTCTATAACATAACAACCTAATATAGTTGCATTTTAGTCCTGTCGATTACTTGATATGCAGAAGTGAACACATTGGATCATGCCCTTACATGGACTTGGGGTGTTGCGCTGAATAACTTCTAAATCTGTATGCTGTGAAACTTCCGTACATGAATCCATGTCTATTGCATGATCATTAAATATATTCCAAGTAAATAAGAATAACATTGTCAAATTTCAGGGAATAGTTTCCACAAGCAATGTAGCATTCAGTTTTAATGTTTTGGTTGATTAATGAAACTTGAGTCCTTATGCTGTGTCCCATATCAAAAGCCTAATACCATTTTCACGTTATGTAAATGAGTGTTGAATGTAGTCTTTTCTGATGGCATTGAATTCCTTAAGGTGGACTAATATTGCCCTCCTACACAGTTGCTTAAAGATCGAGTGATAATAGCTGCATTGAAGTAGAGTTCGATCTCTTGGTTACTTTACTGCACTAAGACAACAATACTGCTAGAATAATGTTTTTTTTTGTCAATTTGGAAGCAGCAAAACTGGAAATTTTGGATTGTAAGTTGAAAATAGAATATTCAAGAAAAAATTATGTGGGAGAAGAAAGTATCTTGCCTTAATAATGAATGAGTTTAATAGCTGTGTGCAAAATAGGCTCCATGGTGTCTGCCATTTGGGGATGATGTGTAGTAGTAATTGGAGATACTGAACCAAATGTTCAGAATTTTGTGGAGTTTTCTTTATATGCAGAAGGATACATATATTATAATCAATGGCAGTGAAGAAGTTTTACAGCTTATGGAAGTGGATGGGATTTTAAGGTTTTGTTTGGTATTAGTAACTTTGATCTAGCATTGTTGATATCAGTTCTCATCATCATCATCATCATTTTTTATTTTTTTTATTTTTTTGGTTATTGTGGCATTATCATAGTTTGCCCTTGGCATTATTTTAACTGGTGCTATGATTATTAGGTGTTTTCCTATGGAAGACCCAGGGGATGGACATGCAATTTTACCTGCAATGCAGCAAAAAAATGTTGACACTACAGAATTTCCATCGTTATATGGATTGCTGTGTTATTTACATATCCATCCTCTTTTAAGGATATGAGACTTTTCTCAAGGTTTAATTCAGGAGCTTGATCTTCCTCCATGGCTTAATACAAATGCATGAAATCTGATAACCCACTGGATACTTACACTTATTGTTCTTTATATATCTAGGGTCTCATGCATGTGATTGTTAGATTCAATTTATGTTCACAAAAGGCTTTGTTGGGATAGAGGAGGATTTTTTTTTTTTTTTTTCTTGACAAGAAGAAAGGAAGAGAAAATAAGAAAATTTATTCTTCCCTCTATATCAAACGTTTAGTATAAAAATTTATTCAAACACAATAAAAATTTAGGAAAATGACTTGTAAAATAATCTTCTTTATTTGATTTATTATATATATATGTACATTATTTTTTTCACTCTTATTTTTGCCATGAAACATGAAAAATCAATTTTTTTCCATTTCCATTTTCTAATTTATCTAGTTATAAATCACACAATCCAACTTCAAAGCTAACCACAAATTCCCAAAAACATAATAAGGTTTTTTAATAAACAAAAATTCTATGAAAACAAATTTCTTACTATGCATAAAAATGACTAGTGCAAAATCAACTTGCAAATGAAAGTATAATCTTTTAAAAGTAAGTAAATATTTTTAAAAGAAATAATTTTTTATATTATATATAGAAGTGTAAATTGTGTATTTGTGCACGAATAAAGTAAGATCAAATATTCTTATAAGAAGTAAGTTAGTATGATTTAAAGTAATTCAATCAAAATGAAATAAAATTACATTTCAAATGCTTATTAAGTTATTTTCCAAACATAAAGAAATTTATTTGGTTAAAAAATAAAATATACTAAGATAGTGTTTGATATGAATTATAGATCTTAAAATAAATATAATGATATTATAAATACTAAATTGAGGGTGCGCCGTAATGCAAAATATGTAAATTTCTCTGATGTCTACTAAAATTAGTGTAAAATGTCTAACATTGATTAGATAATTAAATACTAAAATAATTTTATAAAAACATTAGAAATAAAATTATAGGCCTAGAGGTAACCACGAATAATAAATTTTAAAGCTCATTAATTGATAATTAAATAAAGAAATAATGATACAAATGCCAGCTAAAAAAATGAAAATTTACAAAATATTGCAATATTTACCGATTTGTTTTTAAATATATATAATTTATTAAGAATTAAAAAAATATTGTATGTAATAATATGCAAGGCACTTGCACAGTTACTAGTACACGTAAATCCATATTACAATTTGAAACAAACTCTTAAACATGAGGTTAGGGACTTTTGTATTATGTTAATGATAGAAACTACGTTGTCATTACTTAACGGTTAAGTTTATAATTTTTTATATATAAAATAAATTTTTAAACATTTTATTCACATTCGGTAATAAACTTATAAATTTTTACTTGAAATATTATATATAGTAATTTATTTAGTGCATAATTATAAGCTGTGTGTGTAGGTATCTGCATGCATGACTATAAGTAATAGATCATGGTTATCTAAACCTAAGTATTAGGCAAATCAAGTTGGATTAAGCTCGGCTCAAGACAAAATATGCTTTGTTCAAGCCTAAGTAATTATACTTTAAAATAAAAATCAAATGAAATGAATAATACCCAATGTGAGGAGCATCCCATGGGTAGGTTTAAAACTAGTACACAATCAAAACCTATGTCACAAAGTCATAGCATGAGTTCAAATTTTCAACACTAGTTTCAAGACTTTAGGTGGTTGGTCTAACCCTAATGTCTTGGATCATGCATGGTTAGTTGATCCGTGAACCTCATAATTAGGTACCAATTAGATATAATCCCATGCATGTAAGTTGACATGATGGATTTGCCCTAAATTTCAACCCCCTTTGACCCTAATGAAGGGTGCCCTACACAAACGTGTGAACGCAGCTCTCACTGGGACAAAAGTCTTTAGGGTAGGCTGCCCTTCAAAAAGAGGAAAAGAGGGGAAAAAGAAAAGATCAACAGAGGTAGATGGTATTATGGAAGCCACCCTATCTATAATCTATCTAGTGGTTTTGCTTTTGTGGGTGGAATTTTGTTGGCTCGATGCATGCTGCCCATAGCCACCATTAGGTCACTTTGACAATTCAATTTTCTCTTCACTACACCATGTGTGCTGTATATGCGAATCACAAAATTAATGGGTTTGGTTTGGTTGCCCCCTCAGAGGGCAAATCCCAATAAATGCGAATGGGTGTTTTCAGAAATTGTCTGTTCGCAATAAGCTGTCAAGTTTTGGACAATTTCATTTATGATGTGATTAAGTGATGTCATTATAAATGTAAATACTCATATTTAGTATGCAGGAGTTTAACTGTAGGTTCACACAGAATAAGATGTGAGATAAAGTTGTATGAGCTTTCCCTCCCCTCTCTTTTCTTCTTGCCCATCATGTAAATATGATGATTATGGACTTGACTTAGGAATAATGAAAAATTATTGAGTTAAGACAATTTAATCATGTTATATTTTAGGCAAATAATTGTATCTTGGATTTCGAATTATTTGAATATTTTAAAGAAAGTTTAAGTTTGACGGTTAATTTTTTATTTAAAAAATATTAAAAATTAAGGAATGTGATTGGTTGTTAAAAATGTATTTTGATTTGATTGTCTAACATAATAATTTTTCATGAAGAACAATACTAATTTAGCATAAAGTGATGCTATTATTATGGGAATAAATACCCATTAATCATTTAGAAGAAGCGTGGATTTCAAAATTTACAAGATTAAAACCTTAGCCTAATGGGGCATATAAAAAAAAAAAAAAAAGAAAGTCTAAAAGGGCTTCCATATATAATTTCAATTAACCTCATCTAGAAATGAATTCCTTTTTTTTTTTTTTATTAGCATTAAGAGGGCAATTGAATTGATTTATTGTTAACACAAGTGGATTTGTTATATTGGATTTTTTATTAGCCCTAAAAGGGCATATGATTTTAGATTTCTATTAGTTTAAGGGACCATGCCCTGTCATTTTTCTATTAGGCTTAGTAGAATGTCAAGCTCAAAAGGCTAAATAGGCGCTCTAGGCACGTTGAATATGCAAATATGTTTTTCTTAATCAAGTCTATCCAAACTTGTCAACTTTAATTGCCACACCACCCCTCCCCTCCATCCGCCTCGCCCCTAAGGCTGTAAACATTTCTATTTGGTTCAACCATTAGCAAAATCGAACATCGAACCGAAAGTTTCGATTTTAAAACTTCATAAATTGATTTTGAATTGTAAACCGTTGGTTTATGAAAGATCAAATCGCTGATTTTTCGGTTCCGTTCGATTAAACTTCAGCTTTAAAATTTAAAATTATAGTAAACTTTGTATCAGCTAATTGAAGATTAGGGGTGAGAAAACGGATTAACGGGCCAAGTTTGGATGGATCATAAATCGGTAGGGGTTAAACGGGTTTGGGTTGATCTATTTAATAATGGGAAATTAACATATAAACCCAAACCCACCCGTTTAACAAATGGGTTGTAACCAGATGACTCGTTTAAAAAAAAAATAATTTATAGATTCTAATTTTTCTTAAAGAAAATCACTCCTTATTTTATTTATTAAATCTTAAAAAAAACATAAAATGCTTTTTATCTGAAGTAGATAATATACAGTATTGGTCTATTGGGGAAACGGAATAGGAAAAACACATAGAAAATGTGAAGAAGAGAAAATCAAATTTAGATTAGTCTATGAATGCGCATATATAGGACATAGGTAGGACTAGAGACCATTCAATGGCTAAGGACATTAGCATAATTTCCTCATGCAAAACAGATTAACCACGGTATGCAATCCATAGAACAATACCCAAGACGGGTACTGCCGCAGGGGAATCGAGAGATCTTAGATTAGATTTGGCGTGGCCACTGGGATGGTTGCGTGGAGAGTGGTGTGGTTGCTTCTCGCCTAGTCGCCTGTGAGGCCGTGCGTGAAGCGTGAGGCGGTGAGGCCATTAGCCAGGGTCCTGAGGCTGCGAGGCAGTGAGGTTGAGGGAGAATTAGGGGATTCGGCCCATTCGGGAGATGGTAGGCACATGGGGAGTGGGGACTATGTTTTATAGTATATATAATAAGTTCCCGACTCGAACACGTCTAACCCGTTTAATAAATGAGTTAGGTCCAAATTGACTCATTTATAAACAGATAAACTTATATCAAACCCAAATTTGATTTAAATGGGTAGGTCACAGAATTACCTGTTGATTTTCGACCTGTTTTGTCACCCCTATCGAGATCACTGACCTCCATGAGTCTACAACCCAAGCCCAAAACATGGGCCCACTTCGTAAAGCTGAGGCTAAAGAGAGAAAGGAGGGTGGAGTTGATATTTATAGGAAAGGAAACTAATTCCCTTCCCATATGCAACCGATGTGAGGTAAGAGTTGGAATGTCTAGATTATTAAAGGCAAGGCAAGCTGGTAGTAGCAGTGCAGTGGAACCAACCTTTCCATTTTGCTTGAGAGTTTAAAATCCCAAAAATTTGAAAATATTATGAATGGGAGGTTGGAAGGCAGAAAGAAGCGTGGGAACTCTAGGTCACAAAAGGGGTTACAATACGGAGGTTGAGAATTATGTAACCAATTAGTTTGCTTTGATTGGTTTCAGCAGTGAATTTTATTCTTTGATATCATCTGCTGCTTATTTGAAAGTCCTTGTGTAGTTCATTCTTTATAAAGGGTATGAGGCATAACTCCTTTTAGCACTTGCAGTTTATTTTTGTGAGGCTATGATTGTTTCATCCATTTTCTTTCGATTGACAAGTCACAACAACTCTAAATATTAGTATTATATAAAATTATACAATTATAATTTATGAATTTGGTTTTTGGTTTTTCCAGTTCGGTTTTGGACCAAAACTGAAACTGAAATCAAAATAAATTTTTTTTATAAATCTTTTAAAACTGAAGCTAGAACCGCAAAATGAAAGACTGAACTAAGATATGTTTCGGTTCGATTTTCAATTTTTTGGTAATTTTTGTACACCCCTACTCGCCCCCCACACTTTGTTTAACCTCCTATTAATAGCATTTACGGACCTCGATATTACTAGCTAGATTAGATATTCTTAGAAAGCTCCGGTAGGGTGGCCTCAAGCTAAATATTTTGAGCCTTCTCTAAGTAAAATTATTCACATCCTCAAGCTTATTTAACATACTCTCAAAGGCTTCTATCCATTCAACATTCCTTCAGAAGGTTTCAAATTCTATTGGCTTCTTCTCTAGGGATTTAACTCAAAGAATAAGGCTTTAATTTAGTAACTCTTTCCTCAAAAGCATCAACATACTTCCAAGGTCTATTTAGTGTCCCATGGTGCTTCAAGCTCAATTTGCACAATTAGTAGTGCTTGATTCAACAACTCCTATCTTAAGTGTTTCAAGTTTAGAAACTCTTATCTCAAGTGCCTCAATGTGTTTTAGTGAACTTAGTGGCACTCACATTATCATTCATGATGACATACTGTGCTTTGAAACTAGATGACCCATTCTCTAGAGATTTAGCTCAAAAAAACAAGGCTTTAGTTTAGTAACCCTTTCCTCATAAGCATCAACATGCTCCAAGGTCCTTTAGTGTCCTATGTTGGCCTCAAGCTCAACTTGCACAATTAATAGAAAGGCTTGGGCATTTGACAACTTTGCCATCAATTCAATAACTCCTATGTTGGCCTAACAAGGCTTACGAATCTTATTTTGATGATAACAAATCAAGGGGAATTTAACATATTTTGGTTAAAGTGATGATGTTTTAGGAAACAAGCATATAAGTTCAAGATCAAGGTGATCACAAGTCTTTATTGAAAGTCTACATTCTAAAGAAGTGATCAGATGAAAGCTTAATTGTTCAAAGATAAACAAAATTGATGCAAGCTTAAAGAATATTGAAGCTCAAGGTCAAGATGGATTCAAAGAAAGACATACATGAAGACTTCACATTTAGATTGTTTTTAAGTCTTAAGAAAGTCTTATGTAAGTACTTCAATTAAAAGTCAATATGAATGCTTTGAAGCTTATTAGGATTAATTACTGACTTAGAGACTAAAATTTGAAAAACCCCGGAAAATATCTTCAAAAGACTCAAAGTAATTTGGCAAGTAAAAACTCACAAAAGTTTTTGGAAACAAACAATATAAAAACATGAATTTTTGCCTGTCTAGGCGACTAACCCATTCTGGTCAGGCGATTGACATTTTTGCTAAATTAATTTAAGAAGATAGAATAGGCCCAGTCGACTGACCCCTGTAAGTCCAGGCGACTTGTAATGTCCCGAACCTGCCAAGTGGGGCCCGAGGTGTTATGTGTTCCCATTACCTATCTCTGATACCATAAATACCATTCATGCAGCGGAAAATAATTAAACATTCTCAATTAAAATACTAGAGTTCTATACTATACATTTCAAAAAGTGTATCCATTCACTTTATATTACATAATTAGGAATTAAACTTAACTTTTAAATACTTCATATCTTACAACCACTCATAATTACCAAAAACTAAACCGTTTGGAGTTGGCTAAGCTCGATCACCAGAAGGTCCTGAAAAATGAGTTGTATATTGGGGTGAGACACTTCTCAGTAAGGTGGAATAAATTATAACAGTGTGTGTGGAAAATGAGTTTTAGTGTATACAAAATACATTTGTTTGTTAATCAACAACAATAATTGCTGATACACTTATATACAATACTCACATATACGTAACCATTATTTATAAGTGAGAATTCCTGAGGATTGGGGAGATCACACGCCCATACATGTAACACCCCTTTGCTGTGATACCGTTTGTAACTTTTCCATTTTTAATTTGAGTGTGGTTACAACTAATAATTATCAGGGCACTCACCTTACTCAGTAAGTCCTCGGGTGGACAGTTTTATTTCGCCATAGTCATTAATGCATTTTAACTTCACACACATGTACTCACACATATTCAACATCAATCATACCTCAAAGATCCACGTATACATGTATCATACATCATAATTGAACACATCAATATTCACAACACATTCAATTCACATGCACGTACTCACGCCCATAGTAAACATTACATAAATACTTCACTTCTGCATTTCACTTTTGGTGGTTCTCAGCGCATCCCTCCCCATCATTCCCTCTACGTACTGAGTGTCCCTCCCTATCATTCTCAGCACGTACTTCACTTTGGACATGCTACACTTTCACATTGACCTATTTGTGGTAAATTAGTAAAATGACCTCCTGCCCTGCCACGTTTTACCCCATTTATATAAATGACAATATAACGACCTCCTTAAGTCTAGCCAACATTATATTGTGATTTATATCATGGAAAATATAACAACCTCCTCATGGCATGCCAACGTTATATTGTGAATTACACGAATAACCACACAATCACCCAAATACACAAGCTTAGATACCACAGTGACTCACAACCAGTTTATTATGAAGAGTTAATCCCATGCCACACGGTTTGGATGTTAGCATACTGTTATATACTATTAATCAATAATATACCCTACTCACATTGGTTTTTCCCCAAATATGAATTATAATCAAAACCATCGTTTTCAAATACCTAACCCGTTTAGAAAATCATACATATATACACAGGCATATATACTCGAATAAAAAGCTGGTATAATTTATTCCCCTTATTTGTTCCTTGAAGTTCTACCTAAAATAAATAAGAGATGAAAACCCTAACTTTACGAAACCGCCACCGAAATTGATCCGGCAACCCGAGAAAGATGATCGGAGAGTGAGAGTGGCTTTGGGTGAGGGTAGAAGTGAGAGAAAATTACGTGAGGGATGAGAGAGAGAGAGAGAGAGAGAGAGAGAGAGAGAGAGAGAGAGAGAGAGAGAGAGAGAGAGAGAGAGAGAGAGAGAGAGAGAGAAGAGAACTTGATTTTTATAAAATAAAAAAAAAACCTAATGTCTATTTATAGACAGTTTGGCACTTAAACGCTCTCAGTAGTTTGCCCTGTAGGAAAATTGTCGATGATTTTTCTGAGTCCCACATAACCGTCGATGGTTTGGTCCTGGACAAATCCTTTTCCTTCCCTTTTCTTATTTTTCCTTTCCTTTATTTATTTCCCTTTTCTTTTATTTATTTTTCTCTTATTTTTTGGGTTCGGGTCTCTACACGACTAACCCCATTCTAACTTTGATATTTTGCTAAAATTCAAAGTCCAAGTGACTGACCCCGATAAGTCCTGTTGACCGAACTTCGTAACGACTATTTTTAAATAGCGAAGAAAAGTTTCCCCAATCTTTGTAAAAACATGGGAAACACTCAAAGAAACTTGAGGAACACGAAATAGAACCTTTTTTAACTTTATAAATACAAGGAAACCCAAAATATTTTATACAACTACACACAACCAAGATTTACATTCAGCAGTCAAGCCTTATTGCCAATACTCTTCAAAACCTTTTTTGCTCACACTCTTTGCTTTTCCTGAGTGATAACTAATGGTACAATTGTAGTCCTTTATTAACTCAAGCCACCTACATTGTCTCATGTTTAGTTCTTTCTAGGTGAAAATGTACTTAAGAATTTTATGATCAGTAAAAGTCTCGCACCTTTCACCATACAAGTAGTACCTCCAAATTTTCAATGCAAATATTATAGCTGCCAATTCTATATCATGTGTTGGGTAATTCTTCTCGTACTCTTTGACTTGACAAGAAGCGTAAGCAACTACTCTACCCTGCTGCATTAGAACATAGCCAAGACCCTTCTTAGAGGCGTCACTGTAAATAACAAATCTGCCATCCTCAGATGGAATGGTCAGAAATAAAGCATTAACCAATTGCCGTTTTAGCTCCTGGAAACTCAGCTCACACTCATTAGTCTAATCATACCTCACGTTCTTCCTCGTGAGTCGCGTTAATGGACCTGCTAAACTAGAGAACCCTTCTACGAACCGTCTGTAGTAACCTGCAAGACCCAGAAAACTTCTGACCTCCTGAACATTCTTCGGTATCGCCCAGTCCACTACTACCTCTATCTTACTTAGATCCACTGATACTCCATCTTTAGACACTACGTGCCCTAGAAATGCAATATGTTCTAACTAGAACTCACACTTCTTCAATTTAGCAAATAACTTCTTCTCCCAAAGCATTTGCAGTACCAGTCTCAAATGAACTTCATGTTATGCAACACTCCTAGAATACACTAGGATGTCATCAATAAATACCACGACAAACCGGTATAAGTATTCGTGAAAAACCTGGTTCATCAAATCCATAAATGTTGTAGGTGCATTAGCCAAAAGGCATAACCATAAATTTGTAATGGCCATACCGGGTTCGAAATGCTATCTTCAGAACGTCCTCCACTTTCACCTTCAGCTGGTGATACCCAGATCATAGGTTGATCTTAAAGAAGATCTGCGTGCCCTGTAACTGGTCAAATAAATCATCAATCTTGGGTAGCGGGTATTTGTTCTTTACCGTAACCTTGTTGAGTTCTCTGTAGTCGATGCACATTCTCATCGACTTGTCCTTCTTCTTCACAAATAGCACAGGTGCTCCCCAAGAAGAAACACTCAGTCGAATGTACCCCTTATCTAGTAGCTCCTGAAGCTGTTCTTTCAACTCTCTCAGTTCAATCGGAGCCATACGATATGGAGCTTTCGATATCGGCGCCGTACCTAGAGCTAACTCTATAACGAATTCCACTTCACGATCCAGAGGTAATCCTGGCAAGTCCTCTGGAAACACGTTAGGGAATTCGTGCACTATAGGAATCCCCTCCAGTTTACGCTCCTCTTTCGGCGTGTCTTTCACAAACACCAGATACTCTCGGCATCCTTCCAGGAGTAATCTCCTAGCTTGCATAGTTGAAAGGATCTGTGGTGTAGAACGCACACATGATTGTAGGAACTTGAACTCCTACTCCCTTATGGTTTAAACACCATCTCCCTCCTGTGGCAATCGATACTGGATTAATTGGTAGATTACCAGTCCATCCCTATGATGATATCGAAGCCATACATGTCAAACACAATAAGGCTAACTGGCAGTACCCTCTCCTGAATTTTTACTGGGAAATCACGGACTACTTTGCAACACATGACTACAGAACCAGATGACGTAGCCACTATGAGTTCATAATCTAACTATTGCACCTCCAATTCACATAGTTTAACAAATCCCTGGGAGATAAAAGAATGCGTTGCCCCCGAATCGAATAATATAACAGCTTTTTGAGAAAGCATGTAAATGGTACCTGTGACTACATCACCAACATTCTTTGCGTCGCCTAGAGTCAGGGAATACACCCTAGCCTGGGTTGTACCCCCTTGTTAACCACCACGCTGTACCTGTGCATCTCCTCTGTATAGCTGTTGTGGGGCTCCACTGTTTCCCTGCATGTGACAATCTCTCGCATGATGTCCCTGCTTACCACACCGCATACAAGCCCTCGTAGCCTTCCAACACTATCCAACGTGCCTTTTACCACACGTAGGGAAACCACGATATGATGTGGTGCTATGAGATGTACGACTACTATTCTTCTTCCAGTTACCCTGCCTTACACCAGAAGAAGAACTGGGAGGCGCTGGCCTCTTCTTTGGGACCTGGACCTCTGCATCCTCCAGCAGACTCTTCTATGCTATAATGGCTTTGTTTACCACTGAAGCAAAATCCTGCAACTGCAAAATCGCCGTATGCCTCTAGATCTCCTTCTTCAGACCCCTCTGAAACTTCTAGGCCTTCATTGCCTCATTCGGTATCATGAATGGAGCAAATCGGGATAGCTCCTAGAATCTAGCATCGTACTATTGCACTGTCAGCGACTCTTGCGTCAGGCTCATGAATTCCTCCATCTTCACGTTTCTGACTGCAACCAAAAAGTATCGTTCAAAGAATAACTCTCTAAAACGGGCCCATGTCATCGCTACTGGTATCGGTTGGTGCTCCTCTATCTTCTTTACCGATACCCACCATCTCTCTGCCTCCCCTAACAACTTGAACGTTGCAAAGGTTACCTTTTGCTTCTCTGTGTAGTTTAGAACACCCAGGATCTTCTTGATCTTCTGGATCCAATTCTCAGCTCGAATCGGATCTGCACTTCCTAAGAAAACCAAAGGCTTCAGTCTGGTGAACTGATCAATGGAGAATCCCATATCAGTTATGGGACAGTCTTGCCCCTATTCGTTCGCACCACCTCAGCCATAAGCTGCTATGCTAAATCCAGAAATACACTCATAGAGTCACTGCCAGCCTCATGGTCGGCACCCTCACTACTACTGCCTCCCATGTTGGCAGTATTGTCCTTAGATTCCATCCTGAAAAGCAATTGTGAACATCCATCAAAAGGGTAATAGCCTAAGTATCAGCTAATACTACAATACTACCGACTCAGTTCCCTAAATCCATATTCTTAATATAAAACTCCATTAATTTAACCTTCTCATTCTAACTCAAGTTCCACCCTTCCACTTGGAAACAAAGTCGTTAATGGATTGCTGTGATTTTCTGAACCTTTCGATTGATCTAGAAAAATGCAGAAGTCCGTCAATGGATTTCTGTCTCCAAGTATACAAAGAAAAACTCAAATATTTTATCCATATCATAAACTCTGGTAAAGTCTAATCTACAGAACCTAGCAGCCTAAGTTTTGAGCATTTCCATAACCAGGTAGTGTGAACCATATCACACTTCCGACTGATTAACGATCTAATACCAACTATAATGCCCCGAACCATTATACGGCCCCTCAGAGTGCTACTACACATGTATATTACACCTGTCCCTGATAACATACAAATACGACCTGCCCTGAGTAGGGACATACGGATGTTTCATACTGATATGCAATTTCATGCACAACAGAAAACATAAACATCCATATATGTAATGACCCGAAGAATAATGATATTTAAATAATAAATAGGGAGGGAAATGGAAACATAAACATAAGGAGGTAGCAGACTTCATCGACAAGCGCTTCGCGTTCGTCGACGACATTACACTTTAGGAGTAATAACCGAGGAATTTAATCAAGGACTCGTCGAGAAATACAGGGGATTCGTCGATGAGGATAACATAGGGTCTCGTCGACGAGGGTATGCTTTGTCGACAAGAAAACACTGATAGGATATTTGGGTGACTCTGAATTTCGTCGACGAAGGGTAGGGTTAGTTGATGAATTGTCTTTTGACCTCGTCGACAAGGTGACGTGGCTTGTCGACGAGGGCCAGTGTATAAAAAGGCCAAACTTCATTTTTTTAGCAGAATTTTGATGCTCAACCCTATCTCTCTCTCCTCCCTACGGTTCCTCCCTCTTCTCTCTTCGATTTCAGCCCCGTTAGTCACTGGATTGACGATCTGAGGCCACCATGACGCTCCTGGGGAAGTTCTCTTCAAATCTGCCAGAGCGGATCGTTGGTGGAAGCAAGTTGAAATTCGTCCCTAAGTTGAGGTAAGACTTTTTATACCAAATTTGGTCTTTTCATAGTTATAGGAAATGATATTCATGTGAAAATACTGAAGTTTAGTTCTGGGGATTGTCGAATTCAGGGTGTTGAATGGGGAACCCTGCGGGTGCAGGACGAGTGAAATTAGGGGGTTTCTTTTCGGTACCAGGTAAGGGAATAAACTATAGCAGTTATTTTCCACGCGTATTATTATTATTATTATTATTATTATTATTATTATTATTATTATTATTATTATTATTATTATTATGTATCAGTAAATTAATTTTTAGGGAAGCATGTATTATATTTGAATATTATTGAGAAAATGCATATTTGGGAAAATACTGTTGTTATACAGGAAATGTAATTTTAGAATGAAATGTATGAATTTACTCAGCTATGTGTGGCATGAATATTATTTTTCATGAAAAGTATTATAATATGACAATTTTACGAGTAAAGCATGTTTTCAGGAATATGAAATAATACAATACATCATGATGTTGAAAATACATGATAATTGATTTATTATTTAGAATGATATGTATGAGATATTCAGCGCAAGACCGTAATTGATAGCCGGTGCGAGGCCGTGTTTTACTAATGATTTCGGTGCGAGGCCGTATTTATAAAATGTTTGGTGCGAGGCTGTATTTATGAAATGTTCGGCGCGAGACCGTATTTATGAAATTATAGAAAATGCTATCAATCCATTTATGTTAAATGTTATATTATCATGTATTATATGTTATCAGAACCTGGATGTTAGTTTAGTTTAGTTTCAAGAGCATGGTACCGTAAGTATATGGATTAGATATCTATGTTCAGATTGGTGTTAACGACCCCACGAGGGGGTGGGAGATGGATAGTCGATGTAGAGTTGCAGACATCCACTTGGTAGTTCAGACCAGGGTGTGGTGGGCCCATCGTACTTACAGACATTTTTGACTCGACAGTAGTCGGCCAGCCATTGTCGGGTCCCGCCTTCGGGCTACTCAACCCATCAAGGGGGGTAATACATAACATCAGCTAGCTATTCATCCTGAGTATGTTTTCAGTATTATTAGCTATACCAGACAGTTATGATTAGTATGATTTATTAGAAATAAGAAAGTATATGTTTTTACAGTTATTCAATGATGAATGTTTTCTGGTATGAAGATTGTACTGTATATCTATATTATCATTAAGTATTCATGTTACCATAAAACTGTATTTAGTTTATTTTCCCTTACTGAGAAGTGTCTCACCCCCGAACATTAAATGATTTTCAGGGAACCCAGAAAGACCGGTGGATCGAGGCTATCGTTGAGATAGAATGGTACTACCCTATTAGGAGGGTAAGTTTTGATCTAGGGGCGGGAAATTCATGTTGTAGTCCCCTAGATATGAGTATATTTGTTGACCCTATGGGTCATACCCTGTTTTGATTATGACAAATATGGTATTTAATGATTTGATGAGTTTGTGCAGGATTGATCGAACGTATCATATGGTGCATGCACACGACACATGAAGTGAAGACCTGAAGACCCTGTTTATGTTGTATTGTAATTTAATCATTATTTGGGTCTGTAATAGTAATTAGGAGAATATGGTTTGTACTAATTAATGCCTTACTTGCATGATAGGATCGATAAGCTCAAGACCATAGATGGACCTTAGGGAACACCCTTCGGTCAACAGACACAGGATTTTTTCGGTGTCTTGAAAAAGGCCTAGAAATGACCCTAGGACACTCACACATGTATATATATATATTCATTTGGTCATTTGAATAGGGTGATTGCACAATTGAAAAGGACCGAAATGCACATATTGTGCACTTTCGGTCGACCAACCAAGGCAGTTCATTTTGCCCCGGTCGACCGAATTCGACCTAGGTCAATAATTTGACTTCAGCCCGGTCGACTGAACCAGATAGTTCATTTATAGCCCGGTCGACTGAACCCAGGTCCAAGTCAATGATTGACCATGTCCCGATCGACCGAACCAGATAGTTCATTTAAACGTGGTTAACTTGGTTAAAATGTATTAAAACTTTCCTAATAATTCCATATGTGTCCTTAATGGTTATATTTTAGGGGTTGTCTATATATACCCCTTCATTTGGAATAATTAGTATTAGTTAGCGAAACAATTAGCAAATATCCTCTAATTCTCAAAAGCTCTATTTCTCACATCCAAGCTATATTTCTTCATTCTTACTTATCCTCATTGCAAATCTTGTTGAGTAAAAGTGGTATTGTGAGTATCTAGTTAAGCTTACACTCTCATTTGTTCTAGTTGATTGGTATATACTTTTATCTGAGAGTATGCTTAAAGTTTTTCTAGGAGACTTCATTAATAAGTCTTTCATAGGAAAACTTCGTAGAGCTTGTGAGTTCTGCATCATCATTGCTATACTTAAGAGCTCGTATTGCTTTTTGTTTGTGAAATAAATTGTTGCAAATCGATTTCAAATATCTCGTTTGATTTACTTTGAGAAATATTTTGTTGAGATATTTGTGCATACACTAAAAGATCTTTGTTGAAATATCCTTTGATTGATTTTATCTTCTTGAACACAAAGATCAAATTATTTTATAAACTAAATCTGAATATCTTTTGTGGTTTATATTAAGAAATATTATCTGTTGAGATATTTGAAGTGTGCTTGTGATCTTCATCTGTGCATTGTGATTGAAATATTATTTTGACACAAAGATCCTATCATTTACACTCTCACGCACTGATTGCTATACTTGCATAAATATTTGAGAGTAGACACTCAGACTACACCGAGCTTATCAAATCCTATCTCTTGGTAGTGTATTAATTACAGTGTGCTTAGTGGTACATAATCAGCTTAGTGTAAGAAGAATTTCCTTGTACGCAAAATTATATATACATTTGTTGTATTTCCAGGCACGGGCTTGAAGAAGGAGACTAGCCCTGGAATAGTCTCGGATTGACTTAGACCCGGTTAGGAAAGCTAGGTGCGCCATCCTGGTAAGGCATGTTGACTGAGGTTAGCCCCTTAATTGACTTGGTTGTAAAGGTTGAGGTCAACCCTGTGCTAATTGACCTGATTGTTTAGGTGTCGCTCCACCCGTTAAGTGAGCCTATAGTGGTAATCCTTGTACTTGTTGGCCAAGGCAGGGACGTAGGCCGAACCTCGATAACATTTTTTGGTGTCGTCTCCTTTACTGCTTTATTGTGCATGCTTGGTTAAATGCTTATTGCAGTTTAAATTCCATTGTATATTTGCATTGATTTATTTTACATGCACTAGATTGACCTTAGGCTTGTGTAATACTGTTGTTAGTGGATTAAATTAGGAGATAACTTTTTTAAATACCAATTCACCCCCCCCTTTTGGGATTGTACCAAAGTTAACAATATTTTTGGTATTTTTGGAGATTGTATGTAAATACAATGTTTTAGGATTATAGTTAACTCTGGTATTATGTATTTTGTGGTAATGAGGTTGATGGTTTACATTTACTGCTGCCTAGGTTCCGCTGTGTATGACAGGTATCCCAGCTACCCCTGGGTTCAGGTTGACTATTTTATTTACTATGCTCTATTATATGATTAAGATAAGCAAGACGTTACAGTATGAGAATCTAAAAGACATACTAGAGTTTTCTAACTATATCCTCAAATACATACATTCATACTTAAAACATAATCAGTTCTTACAACCCCAAAAACGTTTCGAACTAATCTGTAACATATACAAAATAAATTACGTAAGCTAAAGACAAAACGACCCTTTCAAGTTCCTCTAGCAACTAGGACCGACACCCTGTATGACCTGAAACAAAGATTGTATGTTGGGGTGAGACACTTCTCAGTAAGGTGGAAGATATTACATCAGTGTGTGATCACATGCGTTTATTTCAATTAAAAACAGATACATATACGACATATTCTCCATACTATAATATAGGAGATATATAGACATAATTCATATGATAGATGGTTTAGCATCATAACAAGTGAGAGTCCCCGAGGTTAGAGTAGGATACAAGCCCATACACTGTACGATCTCTCCGCCTGCTACTCAAACTTGTGACTTTGCCCATTTTATTTTTCAAATCGTACATATGCATATTTATAACACTGTCCAGCTTAGATACAATAATAACAACTGCCAACATATTATCCCTTGGCCTATGGGTTCTACAATTTACTATAGTCCGAATGGTACCACCTGGTCCATTAATCCTCTAGTGGCCACTCCAATATCCAGCCAACTATCTCGATACCCAAACTGAAAATCATATGTGTGGTTGCATTGTATCCAATATATATATAAAGCAATGGAATCGCGTTTAACGTTGAGCCTTTTAAGGCTCTCTTATAACGATGAGCTTTTTAGGGCTCTCATATAACGATGAGTTTTTTAAGGCTCTGATATAACGGTGAGCTTTTTAGGGCTCTAATAGTAACAAGTTGCAGTTTCCAAATATCATATATACAATTTACTGTAAAACAAATTAACTTGTTTCACATTCACAAATCACCTGTACAGTTCCAGTATTTTCACAAACTCATGCAATCGTAGGGTGGCATAAACTGGCACACAACCTCTTAGTTTAACCCCTTTTTACGTTTATAGCTTGGTATATAACCGACACCTGTTTTCCACATTTTTCACATAGTAAAATGGAACTCCAGTTCCTATAGTTCATATAAGTATTAAAACAGATTCACATATTCCATTTCATATCATATGTCACACTCGTTTGACCAAAAATCCGTTATATAGTATATAACTTGATAAATATCATTTGAATGGGAAAATAAAGGGTTCAAGCATCTCCCACACTAAGATTAACACAAATAAAGAAGTTTTTGAAAAGTTTGGAGATCATAAGTAAAACCTTCATTTTTACCAAAATCGTAAAATTGTAAAACTGGCATTTCTACCCGATGAAACTTCAAATAAGCAGTCATATCATACATATAAACATAAGCAAACTTTTTAGTGGTTTAGTTTTCTAAAAATATTGATGTAAACAAATCCCTTTACCTTAATCTCGAAAACTGAAATATGAACGGATCAATCCAGAACAACCACTTGGGATTCCCGAAACCTAAAAACTGAAGAACAATACTTCACTATAATCTCGACTACTATGTAACTACCCAACCAAAAACGAAATCAGATTCTTACCTCGATTTTTGGGAAAAACCCAAAAATCCTTAAAACGCGAAAATCCTCAAATCGAAAATTTGATCCGCTATAACTGTAGAGATTCTCCTCCTAATCCACGTAGTGATGTCGAATTGTTGATTCCGGCAACAGATGACATGAAATCCTAAAGAGATAGAGGGTTGGTTCGAGTTCAAGAGAGAGAGAGAGAGAGTTGGTTCGAATTCTAGAGAGAGAGTGAGAGAGAGAGAGAAAATTGAGTTTCTTCCTCATTAAGCAACTAAATGATATTTATAAACAAGGTTGACCCGACAAGCCTCATCGACGAGTCGGAGTTCTCATTGACGAGCTGAAGAAGGTCGCTTGTCGTCGAGAAGGTGACCTCGTCGACGAGCTTGAGATTTCAGAGTCTCTGAAAACCTCTCGACATCTTCTCGTCGATGGGTCCCTGCATCTTGTCACCAAGCCACAGAAGAGACTTCGTCGATGAGAAATGGAGCCTCATTGATGAGCTCCGCTATTTTATCCTTTTTAATTTCCCTTCTCCTTTATTTATTTATTTTCCAGATTCGGGTCCCTACAACTTATTAGTGACAGATTACTACAAGCGTCACTAATAATAGAAGAGTAGTGACAGATTATCACTATCACTAAAACTCTAATACCGTCACTATTAATTATACGTCGGCTCGACTTAAATTCGTCACTAATAGTAAACTAATAGTGACAAATTTGGAAACCGTCAATAAAAGTTGAGTATTAGTGAAGGTTTTAAAACTGTCACTTACGAATATAAAACTTTCACTAATACTTGGACTTTAGTAGAGTATTTGTGAAGGTTTCAAAACCATCACTAATAGTAGAGCAGTAGTGACAAATTTAAAATCTTCACTAATACTTTGGTTTTAGTGACAATTTTGAAATTTGTAACTAATACTGTACCATTAGTGAAGGTTTTGAAACCTTCACTAATACTCTACTAGTAGTGATGGTTTTTAAATTCGTCACTATTAGTCTACTACTAATTTTTTTTAAATAATTAATTCTCGTAAAAATCTGTAATTACATTTTCTTATACATGACATTAAACCACAATTACTAAAAAATTCATATATCATTCAAATTTATAAATAATTCAAATTTATATTTAAATACATTATACAATTTTAAATTCAAATACAGAAATTCCATCTGTTCGGATAAAAAAAATACAAAAAAACTCAGAAGCTGCATCCGATTGTTGTATGATGAGTTGATGTTGTGATAGCCGCAAACCCTACAAATTAAGAATTATAAAAAAAAAAAAAATTAGTATACGATTTTTGAACATATATGTATGCGTACTATAAGTATCAATGTTTTGATAGCAAAACAATCGGACATTTAGACATAATTAAAAAAAATGATACAATTTAAAATAGCTAAGAGCTTCATATAATAAGCATTAAATAATGTAATGTGTTCATGCATTCCACAAACAATCTATATAAAAATATAGTTATATGAAGAAATAGAATGTGATGTTCATGGTTTACATGGTTTCCTTAGGACTCAAAAATAACTATAATAATCAAATAATGGAAATGAGTCATCAGGTGACATAAAAAAACTATAGAAAAGAAAAGAAAAGAACCCATGGAAGTATCTAAAGCAATTTTATATTTGTTGAATAACAACTTTTTTTTCTTGGTAAACTTTAATATGCCTTAGAATATAACCATCCTTTTTCTGCAAGCTATAATATCCGTATATAGTGGCTATTACAATACCACCTTATTCCATTCTTCAAACCAAACATAACTTAAGTTCATCTACAATTTGGTGCTTATAGCTAAAAACAGACAGCATAATGTCATCAAAAAAATTCCTGAGACACAGGACAACACTCTAATTATATAGTTTCAAATCAAAGGAGTTAACAAAAAAATGAAACAATCAAGAGAACTTACAAAAGCTTTAAATGCAGGGCAATGAACGGCCATCTCATACATATAGCAGCCTGGAAAATAAGAAACAAATAAAACCAAAGACTCAAATAACTGTCACTATCATAGATACGCCACAGAAAACACATACAAAGTGACCAAATATCATATTTGAAGCCATATGGAATATCTGCAAGCAAGCAGTTCAGGACACATGTTTGACTAGCATGCAATATAATAAGTTCTTAAGCATCAATTCATTGGAGATGAAGTTTAAAAATAAAACAATAAAACAATATGTTAGAATAAGAGGTATATAGAAAATATTTCATTTTAAGCATGCAACATTCTATAAAGGATTTTCACTTATCCTTTCAAAAACATTTTTAGCAAAATCATTTCTGATTTCATTTTTTAGAAATGTTTAACAAAATTTTGGCAGTATGCCGACTGTAATTTGAACAATTTTCTAAAAAAATTTGACCTGAAAAGGAGTTTATATATATATATATATATATATATATATATATATATATAGAAGGGCATGTGAGAATCCTAAATTCACTACCAACATGCAATACACAAATTTGCATCAGTCATGTAGATGACATTTATACTACCAGTATCCACTCAATCCAGTATATTCACAAGATATTCAATGAACACGCAATAGTTGTGACTAGCATGCAATATAATAAGTTCTTAAGCATCAGTTCATTAGAGATGATGTTAAAAAATAAAACAATAAAACAATATGTTAGAATAAGAGGTATATAGCAAGTTTTTCATTTCAAACATGCAATATTTTATAAAGGATTTTCACACATTCTTTCAAAAACATTTTTAGAAAAATCATTTCTGACATTTTTGAGAAAGGTTTAACAAAATTTCGGTAGCATGCTGACTGTAATTTGAACAATTTCTCAAAAAAATTTGACCTGAAAAGGAGTATATATATATATATAGAAGGGCATGCGAGAATCCTAGATTCACTACCAGCATACAATACACAATTCTGCATTAGCCATGCAGATGACATTTATACTACCAGTATCAACTCAATCCAGTATATTCACAAGATATTCAATTAACACGTAATAGTTGTGACTAGTATGTAATATAATAAGTTCTTAAGCATCGGTTCATTAGAGATGAAATTAAAAAATAAAACAATAAAACAATATGTTAGAATAAAAGGTATATAACAAGTATTTCATTTCAAGCATGCAACATTTTATAAAGCATTTTCACTCATCCTTTCAAAAACATTTTTAGCAAAATCATTCCTGATTTTATTTTTGAGAAAGGTTTAACAAAATTTTAGTAGCATGCCGACTATAATTTGAACAATTTTCCCAAAAAAAATTGACTTGAAAAGGAGTTTACATATATATACATAGAAGGGCATGCGAGAATCCTAGATTCACTATCAGCATGCAATACAAAAATCTGCGTCAGCCATGCAGATGACATTTATACTACCAGTATCAACTTAATCTAGTATATTCACAAGATATTCAATGAACATGCAATAGTTGTGACTAACATGCAATATAATAAGCTCTTAAGCATCAGTTCATTAGAGATGAAGTTCAAAAAATAAAACAATAAAACAATAAGTTAGAATAAGAGGTATATAACAAGTATTTCATTTCAAGCATGCAACATTCTATAAAGGATTTTCACTCATCCTTTCAAAAACATTTTTAGCAAAATCATTTCACTCATCCTTTCAATCATTTTTAGTATCATCTTCAATAATTTTTTTGGCTTGTTATACACTATGACATATTTTCGCTCTTCATTTGTTAAGATTAAGGAAAAGACCTCGTATATAACTAGTAGAACCAAATTCATAACAATGAGAGATTCAAACCCTAAAATAGCATGCCACAAATTTTATTTTATTTTGTTTTAGTGAACTCGATTTTCAATAAAATCTTAATCTCAAAAATAAAGAAGGCTTAAATTCATAGATTAGAAAAGTCAACAAAGATCCCAACACCAATTCCTTACTATTCTTCATATGAAAATTTCATATAAAGATTTGTGGTTTTCACTCAATTGACAAACAATCCATATTATGACTAACTAGATAAGAAATCCTACTAAAGAAAAAGGCAATTGTTGCAATAAGGATGAGGGGCAAACATTACAAAGGTGCTGGAAATGGTGAAAAAAAATCTAAATAAATAAATAGTCATATGCAACCTAATAGGTAACCAAAAAAAACTTAGTCCTTATTTATACCCCCAGGGTGTGGTTCAGGTGGTAGTGTGGACTGCGGGAGTGCCTTTCACGAGGTCAGGTGTTCAAACCCTCTCGGGTTCGTTTCCGTTCCTAGATTCCTGAATTTACCCTCCCTTTGGAGTTGTGGGGTCAACTTCAAGGGGCGCAAGATTAGTCACGTGGACTATAAAAAGGACACGTGGATACCCGATGCGTAATCCAAAAAAAAAAAAAAAACTTAGTCCTCATTTCGGAGCACTTAAAAAAAGCACTTATAACACTTATCACTTAAAATAAGCACTTTTGCGAAAAAGTGGCATTTGCTTGTACTACAAAAAACACTTATTGCTGAATGTATCAAAGTTACTCATACCTTGTGCACTCCAGTTAAAATTTCAAAGACGCCTAGGCAATTCCATATTATGAACTATTCATTTTTTTTTTTCAATGTGTTACCTTCTTCACATGCATAAGGTTGTAAATTGTAAATTATAAGTCTGCTTGGATTTTTGAAGGAGCAATGAATATAAGGAGGTTCAAAAAGACTTAAATTTTTCAAAAATTGATTTGCATTGTTAGTATTTTGAGCTTCATCTTTCCCTCATAGGCTCATACTTTCTATAACCTACATAAATGCTAATTATACCAAGTACTATTAAGTTCAGAATACAAAATGTACTGATTTTATATTATTACTATGAAACTCCATAATGACAAATATGTTACAGAATCAAACTACCTTTTACATACCTTCTAATGAGAGGAGGAGCCACCTACATCATCTGGACGATATTGGTGCATTATTTGTTCGAGCTGCGCTTGCCTGTTAATAAGGAAGTCCAACTTGGCTTCAAAGTATGACACCTTCTCTTTCAGCTGCTGGTTCTCCAAGCCATAGTTGGACACCATCTCTTTCAGCTGCTAGTTCTCCAGGCCATAGTTGGACACCATATCTTTCAATTGTTGGTTCTCCATTTCCATCGTCTGCATCCGATGAACCATCTGATCTGCTCGAGACTTGTTGGGTCGACATGCTCATTCAAACTCAACACGAGACGCTGCACTCGTAGAAGATGATACTGTTGGGGCGATGTATCCACTCCCAAGACCTTTCACCCAGCCCCTCACTCGTTCCCCAAGCACCAGAGCGGAGATCTCATAATCTGTCAATGGCTGACTCCCCTTTGGAACTGGTGCATCCCTCAGCTCGAGCATCTTCATTCGTATAATTGTCATCTACATTGCCACCAGCTTCAGTAGTTCCTGAATGCCTCCTTGAGGATTTAACATCTCGTTATTCCTTCTTTGATTAAATTCATTATTTTTGGGTTGTTCGATCGGGGTGTTCTTCATATTGTTTATTTGGGCAGGTGGGTTAATCTACTCACAAAAAAAAAAAAAGTTGTAATTTAGTGTTTAATATTAATTAGAAGAATGTGTGTTTTCATGGGTTTTTAGGTAGTATGTGATTTTATATATCCAAATAAGAGTGATCCAAGATGATCATTCTTGTTGCTTTAAAAGTCTAAGATTACTTTTTTTTTTTTCTTACTTTTCTATTTTTCCTTTTATTTTTTCCTCTCATTTAAAAAAAAATGAAGCAAAGAGCACACCCAGCCGTCTTACTTCTTACATTAATTTCATATTCAACCATGATGAACTTAATTTCCCAATTTATTTTCATATTAATTCGATGCACGTTAACATATTAATAAGTGAAAAATGTCACAATAAAATATGATAATAAATGATGCCGATAAAGCAATATTTTCTCACAATTAATTTCCAGCAAATAAAAACCATCAATTCCCATAAAAAAATGCATTAATTACCTAACTTTTGTTCAAAAGATGAAATTAATTTTTTTGATCTCTAAATAAAAGAATTTCTGAACTTAATTCAAACTAAGCAAATTAAAAAAATTCTAAAGAGCAATCTTCTATTGTGATTTGATCCTCAAAGAGAATAGAACAACGATCTCTCGCCCTAGTTTAGTGTGATTTGACTATTGAGATTTTATTTAATGCCATTTTTGTATCACTGTTTTCCTTGAAACATTCATCAATGGTGATTTGCATTTATTTAATTTTTTTTGGCTCAAAATTAGTTTTTATGAACACCAAGTAAAAGCTAAACAAGCATCTAATTAATACTAGCAATGAAAATAAACAAAAATAAAAATATGGAGGAAAAATATTGACCTCCCTAGTGATGGCGAAGGTAAGGGGATGTGATGGTGACGGGTTCTGCGAATGAACGGAGACGGGCCCTCGGTTGCAACGGTCAGCGAACGAACAACGTCGGCCCTCGAGCTACGATGGTCTGTGAATGGCGACGGGCCCTCGGGCTGCAACGAACGTCGACGGTGCTACGACCGAGAGAGGAGGATTCGGAGGGGAGGATCGGGAGAGGAGGTGGGAAAGAGATAAGGGAAAGGAGGGAAATGAGGAAGATTGGGGCGAAACTCGGTAAATAAAAGCACTAGTAGTGACGAATCTTATAACCGTAACTACTAGAGTGAAATGAATTAATTTTTTTTTAAAAGAAAAGAACTAGTAGTGATGAAGCTTCCAAACCGTTACTACTAATGGACTAATAGTGACGAATATTCCAAATCGTCACTACTAGTTTAAAATAAATTTATTTTATTTATTAAAAGAAAAGAATTAATAGTGACGAAACTTCCAAACCGTCCCTACTAATGAACTAATAGTGATGAATATGACAAACCGTCACTACTAGTTTAAAATAAATTTATTTTATTTATTAAAAGAAAAGAAATAGTAGTGATGAAGCATCCGAACCATCACTACTAATGGACTAATAGTGATGAATATGACAAACTGTCACTACTAGTTTAAAATAAATTTGTTTTATTTATTAAAAGAAAATAACTAGTAGTGACGAAGCATCCGAACCGTCACTACTAATGGACTAATAGTGATGAATATGACAAATCGTCACTACTAGTTTAAAATAAATTTATTTTATTTATTAAAAGAAAAAGAACTAGTAGTGACGAAGCATCTGAACTGTCACTACTAATGGACTAATAGTGATGAATATGACAAACTGTCACTACTAGTTTAAAACAAATTTGTTTTATTTATTAAAAGAAAAGAACTAGTAGTGACAAAGCATCCGAACTGTCACTACTAATGGACTAATAGTGACGAATATTACAAACCGTCACTACTAGTTTAAAATAAAGTTATTTTATTTATTAAAAGAAAATAACTAGTGATAAAGCATTCGAACCGTCACTACTAATCGACTAATAGTGACAAATATTTTAAACCGTCACTACTAGTGAAAAATAAATTTGTTTTATTTATTAAGAGAAAAGAACTAGTAGTGACAAAGCTTCCCAACCGTCACTACTAATGGACTAATAGTGACGAATATTCCAAACCGTTACTACCAGTAAAAAATAAATTTATTTTATTAATTAATACATTAATAATAGCGATGGTTAATTAACAGCCACTAAAAATTTCCTTTTAGTGATGCATTGAAAATCATCACTAATACCCAAATAATTGTCGCTAATTGTTTCTCGAGATAGTTTTCGAGCGAAAAGTGGTTTCTCGCGCTGGTTTGAGTGGGGAAATTGGAGTATTAGTGATGGCAGTATTAGTGATGAATGAAATTTCGTCACTAATAATCAAACTATTAGTGACGTTTCTAAAAAATCATCACTAATACTGCACTTTTAGTGACAAAATTTCATCCGTCACTAATACTTCCGTCATTAAAAATTAGTTTTGTTGTAGTGAGTACTTCAATTAAATGTCAATATGTAAGCTTTGAAGCTCATTAGGATTAATTATTGACTTAGAGACCAAAATTTGAAAAACCTTGGAAAATATCTTCAAAAGACTTAAAGTAATTTGGCAAGTAAAAGCTTACAAAAGTTTTTGGAAACAAATAATAAAAAAACATGAATTTTTGCCTGTCCAGGTGATTGACCCATTGTAGTCAGGCGACTGACATTTATGCTGAATTAATTTGAGAAGACAGAATAGGCCCAGTTGATTGACCCCTGTGAGTCCAAGCGACTGACCCAATTTTGACTTTGATATTTCGCTGAAATTCAAAGTCCAGGCGACTGACCCCGATAAGTCCAGTCTATTGAACTTCATAACGGCTATTTTTAAACAGCGAAGAAAAGTTTCCAAATTGGATTTCTTATACCTCAATCTTTGTAAAACTTGGGAAACACTCAAAGAAACTTGAGGAACATGAAATAGAACCTTTTTAACTCTATAAATACATTGAAAACCAAAAGATTTTATACAACTACATACAATCAAGAATTACATTCAGAAATCAAGCCTTATTGCCAATACTCTTCAAAAGCTTTCTTGCTCACACTCTTTGCTGAGATTTTATTGAGTCTTGCTAATCTATTCTCACCGATCTTTGGGCACATGTACTGAGTTTTTAAATCAAAGAAAGAAGATCCCGATGATAAATTTTCTGAGCTTCAATTCCATTTTTTATTGATATTTTAAGTTGAAGTATATTAGCTGTGCTTTAACCTGTACTAATTAGCTCTATTTTGAGAGTGATCTTTGTACACAAGAATTGTTCTTGTTTGTTTGTTTGACGACTCCATCCTGCTTGAAGGAGTGTGTAAACGGTTTTACTCCGCCCGGTTAAAGGAGCGGTATCGTGGAATCCTTGGGTGGTGTACCGAAGGTGAGGACGTAGGCGAGTATAGTCGAACCTCATAAAAATCTCGGTGTCACTCTCTTCCCTATTATCTTTTAAATTTCAGCACATATAAACTGTGTGGATGCTTATATAAAATGCTGGAAATTATTTTGTGATTGGGAATTGTGGAAACCTTGAATAAAGGGGAGCACGTTGATTGATAAATATCAAAGTTTGCAAACCTTAAAGGGAGTACGTTGATTGATAAATATCAAAATTTGTGAAAACCTTAAAGGAGTACGTTGATTGATAAATATCAAAATTCATTAACTTATTGATTGGTTGATTGAGTCTTTGATAAATTTTGAAATTTGAATTGTTAAAAGTTTAGCTGATATAAATCTTGAGAAATTCAAGTTTTTTATGATTTGAAAAGAAAAACTGAATTGTTATAAGTTGAATACTACAAGTCAAAGTTATTGTGCCTTTACATCAAAATTTGAACTTGAAATTGAATATTGAATATTGGTTTAAATCAAGGAATTTAATTGGATTAAAAGCTGATTTAAATCTTGTATGATCATCTCATCTATCTTACAAGAATTGGTTCATTGGAATTATCCATTGAAGATATCACTACTCATTGTTGAAAAGAAAATATAATCTGAAATTGTTATTCATTGAAGTATTGAAAATTAAAATAGTAACGTCATTCTCACATTACAATAATTAAGGTGGTTAATGAGAGTTTGATTGTTGGTGGGATTGTAATCAACTCAATCTTAAAAAAGGGTTAATACTTAACTAAAGGAACTTGTAAAACAAAGAGTTTGCAAAGAAATTTTAAAAACCTAATTCACCCCCCTCTTGGGAATGCACCCTTCTTTTCATCCTATCTTAATTAAGTATTTCATGTTTAGCTACTCTTGTCTCAAGTGTCTCAATCTGTTTTGTTTTGGAGAACTTAGTAGTTCTCACATTATCATTTATGATGACATACTGTGTTTTGACACTGGATATTATGAGCTCGAGCTTTCTTGCACTTATAATGTTAACATGAAATTTTTTATGGATTCTTTCGAAGTCTGCAAACATTTACTTTGTAGAGACCTAGTCAATTATATTAATTAAATAATAGGTGGAGGAGAGAAAAGGAAATTGAATTTGGAATTCAACAGGGGTTTCGTCGACAAATGCATCACGTTTGTCAACGAACACGTTTGATGGGATCGTCGACGAGGACATGGGTCTCGTCGACGAGAAGATACCAAGAGGCAATTTTTAATTTTGAATTTCATCGACAAGGAATAAGCATTTGTCGATGAACTCCCTTCGTGGCCTCGTTGACGAGGTGACGTGTCTCGTCGATGAGCACAGGTGTAAAAGTAACCTAAACTTAGTTTTTGCAGCAGAAATCATGCGAATAACTTCTCTTTCTCATTCTTCTTCGATTTTCCTCCCTTCTCTCTAAGATTTTGGGTCCATTCTTCACTGGATCAATGATTCGAAGCAGCCACGTTACTCTTGGGAAAGTTCTCTTCAAGTCTGCTGTAGTAGATCGTTGGTGGGGGGCTAACTTGGACCCTAGCCCAAATTCAGAGTAAGGCTTTATGTTGAGAATTTGGCTTTCCTACAGTTGTAGAATGGGTAGTACTTGAAGAAATACTAAAGTTTTGTTCGGGGCAATGTTATTTTCAGGGTGTTAAGCTGGGAACCCTGCGGGTGCAGGACTAGTTGTTTTAGGCACTTTCTAGTAGTCAGGTAAGGGAGTAAACTAAAATAGTAATTTTTCATGAAAAATATTATTATTTAATAGCAGATTAATTTTCAAAAAGCATGTATTATGTGTGAGTATATTTGAAAAATTATATATATTTAGGAAAATACTGCTGTTACACAGGAATATGTTTTTAGTTTAAAATGTTAGAAAATGTGATTTCAGAACAGAATTCATGATTTTATTTAGTTTGTGAGACATGAATATTATTTCACGTATATTATACTATGTTAAGTCATATTTACAGAAAAAGCATGTTTACAGTTATTTTCAGGAACAACATGATAATACAGAAAATTATGATTTCAGAATATATGATAAACAATAAATATTCTTAGTTCAGTATTTATGATATGTTTGGCGCAAGGTCGTGATTGATAGTTGGCGCAAGGTCGCAGTTATGTATGTTATTCAGTGCAAGGCTGCAGTTATGTATGTATCTGGCGCTAGGCCGTGATTATTTATGTTATGACAGAAATAAAAAAAAAAGCTATCAATCTATTTATGTTTAAACAGTATATTATCATGTACTATATGTTATCAGCACCCGAATGATAGTTCATTAGTTATCAGGAGCACGGTACCGTAGCTATGTAGTTCAATTCAATTCAAACTTGTGCTAATTGCCCCTGCCAGTAGAGGGGGTGGGAGATGGATAGTCGATGTGGCTTTCAATGTAGAGCTGTAGATGTCCACCTGACAGTCCAGACCAGGGTGTGGCGGGCCCATTGTACTTACAAACATTTTTGACTTGATAGTGGTTGGCTAGCCATTGTTGGGTCTCGCCATCGGGCTGCACAACCAGTCATCGGGGGTAATGTCATGCCCCGAACCCAGTAATGGGACCCAGGGGTGAATTAGTAACCTAACCTATCCATGTATCATATAAAACATCCATACACAGGACAATGAATGAGGGTCCGACCCCGTGGGGTTCCCAGGCACCCTATACACATCCGTATACAATAGAATATACGCAACAGAAAAAAGGTCATTCTATACATAATTTGTACCATACCAGAGTCTACACAAAAGGTAATCCAGGTCCATAATACAAAATACCTCTCGCAGTACACTGACCACTATGCTCCCAATACCAGGACGCTAGTTCCGGTTACTCGAGGGACTTGAAAAATATGTGCGTACAGCAAGGGTGAGACACCTCTCAGTAAGGGCAGATACAGGTTATATCGCTGTGTGGCATTTGAGTGTTATCATGACAGAAAAATATACACAGTTAAATGCAGTTCCAGTACTAGTTTCAAAATAGTGCATACACGAACACACATACATGATCAACCCGGAGTCGTCACACCCTTTGGCTCGTAGCCAGTCTGCGATACCCGACATAGGCCCGTAGCTGCCCCGCGATACACGGCGTCCTCGGCACATGGCAAACCCCAGACTCCCATGGCATCGTACTGGTACAAACTAGTGGATCCACACCCTTTGGTTATCAGCCGATAAGGCTCACACCCTCGGATATAGAGCCGGACACTCTTGCCAAACATGGCCAGCGATTTCATACAGCCTCGGATATAGAGATGGACACTCTCAGTACCTGGAACAACTTGGAACCCAGTTCCTATTGCATTTCATAAAAACACAACCATGCATGCTTGCATAACCAGACAAACCACACCCATTTGGTAATCCAAAAATCACGATTTTCCAAACATATACAGTTTAAATAAAGTCTAGGCAAGACCATACCTATTACACAGTATAAATCACCATATACACATAGTTTTCCAAAAAAACTGGGGATGTAACCCAATACCTCCTTTTCCCAAAAATTGTAACATGAAAACCCCATAATTTTACCCATTAGACTCTCCCAAATGAGTAATCAAAATGCACACAAGACCGCGAACCACAATTCTACCGAATCCGATTTCAAAAATAACCGACATAAACTAAATCGCCTTACCTTTTCTCAAATGACAAATCCCGAACTCCAAGGCCCCTAAACAGTGAACCGAGTTCCAAAACTTACATACCACAATACAAAATATGCTCACAAACCTATTCTCTACACAACTACTAAATCATAATTGAAAATTGAGTCTTACCTTGATTTTGAGCCAAAACCCAAGAATGGCCGAAACAAAAATATGATCTGTAGAACTTGTAGAAAATCCTTCCACGATCCTTGTTGTAACCTCAGATCAATGATTCCCACAATGTATGACGCAGAAATCTAGAGAGATAGAGAGTAGGTTGAGTTTCTAGAGAGATAGAGAGAGAATTTGAGTTTTCTTAGCTGAGAAGTAATGAAAATATCTATTTATAGTACTTTTGACTTAGCCGTCCTCGTCGACGAATGGCGTCCTCATTGATGAGACCATATAGACATCTCGTCGACGAGACGATGGCCACATCTATGAGCCTGAGATTTCTGATTCCCCAAAAACCCTCTGCTTCTCCTCGTCGACGAGCCTCTGAACTTTGTCGATGAGCAGCACAAGGCCTTCGTTGACGAAATATGGCTTCGTCGATGAAGCCTGCTCAAATTTTAATTTTACCCTTCTCTTAATTATTTAAATTCATATATTACATTTTGGGTTCTTACAACCTCCCCTCCTTACAAAAATTTCGTCCTCGAAATTTGCTATCTCTCATTCATAAACTCAAACAAAAACACGCAACTTTAGAATGAAACTAGCGACTACTACAACGTAGCCCCATCACAATATATACATACCCTCACTTATGGCAGAGGAACACCGTGGTTACAAACATAAACTATCTTAGGAGTTCACAAATACACACTCCCTAAGACCAACCACCTATTCCAATACAAAGTAGGGTAATGTACATAACTCAGAAAAACTATGGATACTTCTAGCATACTTCTATTTCCAATTCCCAAGAAGCTTTCTCAACCGCGTGATTCTGCCACAGTACCTTTACCAAAGATATGTCCTTGCTACGTAGTTTCTAAACTTTATGGTCCAGAATTTGAACAGGTATCTCCTCATACACTAAAGTATCCCCAATCTCCACATCCTTGTAGCTAATAACATGTGAAGGATCCAACACGTACCTCCTCAACATGGATACGTGAAATACATTGTGGACCCTCGAGAGTGCTGGAGGTAGTGCAATCCTGTAGGCTACCAGACCCACTCGCTCAAGAACCTCGAATGATCCGATGTACCTCGGGCCCTGCTTGTCGTTCTTCCCAAATCTCATCACCTCTTTCATCAGAGCGATCCTAAAAAATACCTTGCCCCCCACCTCGAACTCCAACTCACGGCGGCGAACATCTACGTAGCTCTTCTGTCGACTCTGAGCTGATTTAATCCTTTCTCATATCAAACCTACCTTCTCAGATGCTTACTGCACAAGTTCAGGTCCTAACACCTGACGTTCACCAACTTACTCAAATACGGAGGATATTGACACCTCTGATCGTACAAAACCTCGAATGGTGCCATCGCGATACTAGCCTGGAAGCTGTTGTTATAAGTGAACTCTACTAGTGGCATAAATTGTATCCTGCTACCACCGAAATCTAACACACAAGCTCGCAACATATCCTCCAAGATCTGTATCATCCTCTCCGACTATCCATCAGTCTAGGGGTGGAACGTTGCACTGAACGTAAGCTTCGTTCCCAATGCTTCCTGCAAGCTCGTCCAGAATTGAGAAGTAAACCTCGAGTCTTGATCTGATACAATGGACACCGGTACCCCGTGCATTCTAACTATCTCACGCACATACATGTATGCTAGCCTACTTAAAAGGTAGCTAACCTTCATCGGTAAGAAGTGAGCAGATTTCGTCAACCTGTCCATGATCACCCAAATAGCATTATGCTTGTGAAGTGCTGGTGGCAATACGGTTACAAAGTTCATGGAAATATGCTCCCATTTTTGCACTAGAATAGCTAAGGGCTATAACGGCCCTGCAAGCTTTTGATGTTCAGTTTTCATCTGCTGACACGTTAGACACTACTCCACGAACTGAGCAATCTGCCTCTTCATGCCACTCCACGCAAGTTCTGATACATCTCTGTACTACCTGGATGTACCGTATACAAAAAGCGATGCGTTTCCTCTAGAATCGTCCTTCTGATCTCATCGTCGTTCGAAACACATAACCTGGTCCTAAACCTCAACACACCTCCCTCAGAGTTGTTGAACTCTGAATCCAATCCCTGTTGTACCTTTTCCACAACCTCTGTCAACTCCGCATCACTAGCTTACGCCGCCTTTATACGCTCAAACAAAGTTGACTAGACCACCAAACTAGCAAGGAAAGCCTGATGATCACCACGCACTAACTTTATACCTGAGCTCTCCAGATCCTGTTTGATGTGATGATGAGCTACAACTGCAGATACTGCCACGTGATCCGACTTCCGACTCAATGCATCGGCAACCATATTAGCTTTTCTCGGGTGACAACTGATGGTGCAATCGCAGTCCTTAATCAACTCAAGACACCGTATCTGCCTTATATTCAACTCCTTCTGCGTGAAAAAGTACTTGAGGCTTTTGTGATTAGTGAAAATCTCGCATTGCACACTATACAAATAGTGTCGCTAGATCTTCAGTGCATATACAATAGTAGCCAACTCCAGATTATGCGTAGGATAGTTCTTCTCATAATCCTTCAATTGCCAAGAAATATAAGTTGTTACCTTACCCTACTACATAAGCATGCAAACCAAACCTTTCAGAGACGCGTCGCCATAAATCATAAAACCGCCATCCCCAAAAGGAATGGTTAACACTGGAGTAGTCACCAGTCGATGCTTCAACTCCTGAAAACACTACTTGCAATCACTGGTCCATTCAAACTTTATTCCCTTCCTGGTCAATCGAGTCAGAGGCCCAGACAACTTAGAAAACCCTTCCACAAATCGACGATAATAACCCGCCAGTCCCAAAAAACTCCAAACTCCTGCACACTCTTCGGCCTCACCTAGTCGACCACAGCTTTGATCTTGCTAGGATCAACTGATATACCATCACCAGTTACTACATGGCCTAAGAATGCCACCTGATTCAACCAGAATTCACACTTCTTTAGTCTAGCATACAACTTCTTCTATCGCAGTATCTGTACTACTAACCTCAGATGGTTCTTATGCTCTTCCGTACTCCTCGAGTATACTAGAATATCATCAATAAACACCACCACAAACCGGTCCAGGTGCTCATGGAAAACCCTGTTCATAAGATCCATGAACACTGTCGGAGCATTCGTTAACCCAAACGACATGATTAAAAACTCGCAGTGGCCGTATCTGGTACGAAAAGCAGTCTTCGCTACATCCTCAGATCTGACCCTCGCCTGATGATATCCTGACCGTAGGTCAATCTTCGAAAATACCTGCGTACCCTGCAGCTGGTCAAAGAGATCATCAATACGAGGCAATGGGTAGCGATTCTTCACAGTTATCTTGTTAATCCCACGATAATCAATGCACATATGCATTGACTCATCCTTCTTCTTCACAAACAGTACTGGAGCTCCTCAGGGCGAAACACTAGGTCGAATAAAACACCTATCTAGTAATTCCTGTAACTGTTCCTTTAACTCCCGAAGTTCTGTTGGAGCCATTCGGTATGGAGCTTTAGAGATCGGTGCCTTACCAGGTAGCAACTCTATTATGAACTCCACCTCAAGACCCGGAGGTAAACCAGGTAAATCATTTCGAAACATATCTAGGAACTCGCTGACTACCCGAATATCCTTGAGCCTCAACTTATCCCGTGGTGGTTCCCTCACATAAGCCAAATACCCCTGACATCCATCTAAGAGTAATCTCCTTGCCTGTAATGCTGATAGAATCTATGGCGTCGAACGCACACATGATCCCATAAACTTGTACTCCTGCTCCCTAGGAGGTCTAAACACTACCACCTTCCTACGACAGTCGATCACAACATATCTGGAGAATAACCAATCCATTCCCAATATAACATCAAACCCTGACATGTCGTATACTACAAGGTTTGCTGGTAGTAGCTTCCCCTGGATTACCACTGGGTAGTCCTCCAACATCCTCCTACAGAATGAAATACCCCTAGATGGTGTGGCTACAGACAATTCCTCTTCCATGACTTAGGTCTCCACCCCACACAGTTTCACAAAATTAACAGATATAAAGGAGTGGGTTGCACCCGAATCAAATAAAACCACAACTCTATTTAAAAGCCATCATAGTACCTGTCACCACATTCCTCACATGCTCAGCATCCGCTGGAGTAAGCGAGTACACCCTTGCTGGAGTTGTGTTCATCTGGTGGGTTCCCCAAGATATCTAATCACTTCCCCGATTTTGACTCGAAGAAGGTGTACCCCTTTTCGGTGCGTGACAATCCCAAGCCATGTGACCTGATTAACCATAATTGTACCAGTTACCCCCAAACGGCTGGCACTCACTGCTATGCCATTTAAGGCCCCTGGTACAACAATCACCCACCTAGCTCATCTGAGAACCCTAATGCTCAGAATTCTGTCGATAACCTGAGCCTCTATTCCTCTTCTTCCACGATTCCTGACGAGATTTAGACTGACAACCAAGAGGTACTAGCCTCTTCTTCAGCTCCTGATCCACCTCTTCCTCTCAAATACCAGTCTCAATCACAGTGGCTTTATCCACTAAAACCGAGAACTCATGGATCTGTAGCATACCCACTAGTCTGCAGATGTCCTTCCTCAGGCCCTTCTCGATCCTTTGAGTCTTCTCGTACTCGTTTGAGATCAAACACGACGCAAATCGAGATAACTCTATATACCGAGCAACATACCCCTGCACCGTCATAATCCCCTGAGTCAGCGTAGAAAACTCATCTGCCTTAGCATCACGTATAGAAGTCGGGAAATATCTATCAAAGAACACTTCCTTAAAACGGCTCCAAGACATCTCTATAGGACCAACCCTTTATTTCTCTAGCAGACTCACGGCAATCCACCATCGCCCTGCCTCCCCAGATAATTGGAAGGTAGCATACAGAACTCTCTACCTATTTGTACAGTGTAGGACCTCTAAGATCCTCTTAATCTTCTCGACCTAGTCATTTGCTATCGTTGGGTCATGTCCCCCCTGAGAATGATGGAGGATGCATGCGTGTGAACCTCTCAATAGTGCACCCCGCAGGTGTAAGAGAACATTCATGTCTACTCACTCTCCGCCCGATCTCCCACAGGACCTGCTTCGTCAAACCTCGAGGCATAGTAGGAGACTCATCACTCGCCGTCTCCTAGGAGCCACTTCCCAGGTAATTATCCTTGGGCTCCATTCTGAAAACACAACAGAGTTCTATTAAGATTCCTAAAACACATATGGTTAACACATTTATCTAACCATAATCATGTTAATCACTACCTATTCGGTCCAGATATGTCCTATCGCATTGACACGAAAGTCACCAATGGTTTGCTGTGATTTTACTAGAATCGTCATTCCAAGAAAAACATATAACACCACCGACAAGTCCTGGTTTAGCAACAGAACACCCCTCAACAACCTTTACCCACATTCAACCTCCTATGCTCTAGTATGTACATACAACTATGCCTAACTAAGTCTACAAGACCTAACAACCTGGTTAGCTCTAATACCAAGCTATCACGCCCCGAACCCAGTATTGGGACCTAGAGGTGAATTAGTAACCTAACCTGTCCCTGTATCATACAAAACATCCATACACAGGACAATGAATGAGGGTCCGACCACATGGGGTTCCCAGGCACCCTATACACATCCATATACAATAGAATATACGCAGTGGAAAAAAGGTCATTCTATACATAATTTGTACCATACCAAAGTCTACACAAAAGGTAATCCAGGTCCATAATACAAAATACAACTTGGGTGTTAGCCAAAACCACAAAAGACCACCCGGTACAACCCTAGTACTTACCCAAGTACCTCTCGCAGTACATCGACCACTATGCTCCCAACACCAGGACGCTAGTTCCGGTTACTCGAAGGACCTAAAAAATATGTGCGTACAGTAGGGGTGAGACACCTCTTAGTAAGGGCAGATATAGGTTATATCGGTGTGTGGCATTTGAGTGTTATCATGATAGCAAAAGATACACAGTTAAATGTAGTTCCAGTACTAGTTTCAAAACAGTGCATAAACGCACACACACACATGATCAACTCGGTGTCATCACCCCCTTCGGCCCGTAGCCAGCCTGTGATACTTGGCGTTGGCCCATACCTGGCGTTGGCCCATACCTGGCTTGTGATACTCGGCGTCGGCCCGTGATACATGGCGTCCCCGACACATGGTGAACCTCGGGCTCCCATGGCATCGTACCGGTACAAACTAGTGGATTCACACCCTACGGTGATCAGCTGGTAAGGCTCAGGACCTCGGATATAGAGCCGAACACTCTTGCCAAACATGGCCAGCGATTTCATATGCCCTCAGATATAGAGCCGGACACTCTCAGTACCTAGAACAACTTTGAACCTAGTTCCTATTGCATTTCATCAAAACACAACCATGCATGTTCATATAACCAGACAAACCACACCCATTTGGTAATCCAAAAATCATGATTTGCCAAACATATATAGTTTAAATAAAGTCAAGGTGCGACCATCCTTATTACACAGTATAAATCACCATGTACATACGGTTTTCCAACAAAACCAGGGATGTAACCCAATACCTTATTTTTCCCAAAACTGTAACATGAAAAACCCATAATTTTACCTATCAGATTCCCTCAAATGAGTAATCAAAACGCACATAGGACCACGAACCACAGTTCTACTGAGTTTGATTTAAAAAATAACCGACATAAACTAAATCCCCATACCTTTTCCCGAATGACAAATCCTAAACTTTAAGGCCCCTAAATAGCGAACCAAGTTCCAAAACCTACATACCACAATACAAAATATGCTCACAAACCTATTCTCTACACAACTACTGGATCAAAATTAAAAACTGAGCCTTACTTTGATTTCGAGCCAAAACCCGAGAATTCCCGAAATGAAAATCTGATCCGTAGAACTTATAGAGAATCCTTCCACGATCCTCGTGGTAACCTCGGATCAACAATTCCCACAACATATGATGTAGAAATCTAGAGAGATAGAGAGTAGATTGAGTTTCTAGAGAGATAGAGAGAAAATTTGAGTTTTCTTAACTGAGAAGTAATGAAAATATCTATTTATAGTACTTTTGACTCAACCGTCCTCATTGACGAATGGCGTCCTCGTTGACGAGACCATATAGACAGCTCATCAATGAGATGATGGCCTTGTTGACGAGCTTGAGATTTTTGATTCCCGAAACCCCTCGGCTTCTCCTTGTCAACGAGCCTCTAAACTTCATCGACGAGTAGAACAAGAGGCCTTCGTCGACGAAATCTGGCTTCGTCGACAAAGCATATATTATAGTTTGGGTTCTTACAAGTAATACATGATATCAACTAGCTATTCATTCTAGGTAAATTTTCGAATTACTAGTTATACCACATGATTTTATGAATAGTGAGATACAGTATGATTTAGTATAACAATGAATTTGTATGTTTATTTAGTTATGATATTATCAGTTTTTCAAACGTGTGACATGTACTATATATTTCTTATAACACGCAAATATTCATGTTGTCACACAACTGTATTTAGTTTATTTCTCTTATTGAGAGGTGTCTCCACCCAGTTTGAATCATTTCAGGGAACACAGAAAGACAGGTTTACCAAGCCCGCCGTTGAGACAGTTTTTACTACCCCACTAAGAGGGTGATTTTTTGAACTAGGGTCAGTAGGTTTTTGTTTTAAGATTTTAGTTTTATCTTTTGATGTTTTTAGAATTTTATATACATCTACAGTAATACAGTGGAATGTAAGTAACTCTGGTATTGTATTTTATGGTTGGATGGATATTGCTGCTTAGGTGTCCGCTGTGTATGATAGGTGTGTCCCAGTTACCCATGGGTTTTGGTTGACTTTGCTATGCTATAAGTTAATGGTGTTAGAGTATTTAATATGTATGATTATATAGTAAATTAAGCAAGTCGTTACAGTTTGGTATTAGAGCCTAGGATGCTAGGGTCTATAAACTCTAGAATGCAGCAGTAATAATACCAGAGTATAGGATAAGAGAATTTGAGGTTTGGTTTTGTAGTCTAGATACAGGACTTTCGTGATGGTTTGTGTGTCTTTCCTAGGGTGACGATTTCAAGAAAGCCATGGTAAACTATTGACGGGTTGGGTATCTAGATTGCAGGATTGAACCTTGAATTAAGATCAGGGATGATGAATTAGTTAAGGATATAATATACTAATTAGATGATATGTTATGGTAATAGGGTCCTAATCCAAGTTTATTGTCTTTTCATGATGGACCTTTGAGGTAGTAGCGCTAATGCTAGTGGTAATGAGGATGTTGGGCTCTCAGGTGTTGCGGGTGGCGATTCAGATGCAGTATTGCGCAGCGTGGCTCAGCAAGTCTTGGCTAAAATTACTAGGAACTCCAGAGAGCAGGGTGGTCAGTTTGCAAGCCATGGCAGTTTGATTGAGAAGTTTATTAATAGGAATCCTCCGACTTTCTCAGGAGGAATTGATCTTGCAGTTGCTGAAAACTTGATGCAGGAGATTGAAAAAGTGTTTGCAGTGCTACAGTGCACTGAGGAGCAGAGAGTGTTGTTCTCTACATATAAACTGACAAGAGAGGCCAAAAGATAGTGGACAATAGTGAAACTTTTAGAACAGTAGAGGACAGTGTCTATAAAGATGACTTGGGAGTGATTTAAGGAGATATTTTTTGATAGATATTTTCTAGCCTCATCCAGGGAAGCCAAGACAGAGGAGTTCCTGAATCTGAAGCAGGGACAACAGACAATGCAGCAGTACGCCTCGAGTTTCATTGAGTTATCTCGCTTCGCCCCATACATTATTCCAGATGATACGAAGAAGGTAAGATAGTTTGAAAGAGGTCTGAGGAGAGAATTATATAAGCAAGTATCGATACTGAAATTGCAAGATTTTGCCGAGCTAGTAGATAGAGCAACTATGGCAGAAGCTGGAGAGTGGTTGGAGGCTAAGGAGCAAAGACAGAGAAAAAGAACCACGCCTTCTAGTTCCCAGCAGGGGTTCAGTCGAGGCTCGTGGAAGAGAGGTGGCTATTACAAGGATCAGAGGCAAGAGTTAGGGAATCGTGGGTTTCAGGGTATGTAGTCTTTTCCAACTTGCTCGACTTAAGGGAAGAGACACCCGGGTGAGTTTCGTGTCGAGCGAGGTATTTGATACGGATGTGGGGAGCTAGGACATATGATGAGAGATTGTTAGGCTCAGATTGGAGCTGATCCCACTCCTAGACCCATTCGGGGAGGCTATCAGGCGCCTCGTGGAGGTCAGCAAAGGAATATGGCTCCAGTGAGAGTTTATACCTTGATGCCTGGCGATGCTGAGATAGCCGGCAACGTGGTGACAAGTATGGTTAGCATGATTTCATTTGAAGTTATTGTATTATTTGATTTAAGGGTCACACACTCATTAGTGTCTATGGGATGTATTAACTTGTGTGGGGGCAGAAATGCAGTTATTAGACACTGAACTGTTTGTAACTACACCGACTGGGTCAGTAGTGAGGTGTAGTAGGGTGCTCCAAGACTATCCAGTCGATATCTAGGGGAAAATTTTGTTTGCTAATTTGATAGTGCTGGACATGCACGAGTTCGATGTAATATTCAGTATGGATTGGCTAGCAGCTAATTTTGCCAGTAAAGATTGCCGTTCAAGAGAAGTGATTTTCAGACCTGTGGGAAGACCAGAATTCAGGTTTATAGGGTCACGAGTGCAATCCCTACCTCATTTAGTTTCAGCTATTCAGGCAAGGAGATTGCTCCTGAGTGGTTGTCAGGGATTCATGGCCTTTATGAAGGAAATGTTAGGGAATGAATTGAAGCTCACTAGTACGCTAGTAGTAAAGGAGTTTACAGATGTTTTCCCAGATGAGCTACTAGGCTTGCCACCTGATCGTAAGGTAGATTTTCCTATTAATCTGCTTTTAGGTACAACACTGATCTCTAAAGCACCTTATCGAATGACGCTAGCAGAGTTGGCAGAATTAAAGACGGTTGCAAGATTTTCTTGATAAGGGATTTATACGACTTAGTTTATCTCCGTAGGGAGCTCCACTGTTATTTGTGAAGAAGAAAGATGGGTCCATGAGGATGTGTATAGATTATAGGGAAATTAATAAGGTGACAATCAAGAACAAGTATCCTTTACCCCATATAGATGATTTATTTGACCAGCTCCAGGGAATAAGGGTATATTCTAAGATTGATCTCAGATCAGGTTATCATCAAGTAAAGGTAAGGGCAGAAGATGTATCGAAGATAACCTTTCGTTCCAGGTATGGGTATTATGAGTTTCTTGTTATGCCTTTTGGTCTGAAGAATGCTCCTGCAATATTCATGGATTTGATGAATAGATTTTTCCACCAATATTTAGACTAGTTTGTTGTTGTTTTTATTGATGATGTACTGGTCTATTCGAGGAGCTATAGGGAGCATAAAATGCATTTGAGGTAGGTCTTACAGATGATCAGGGAAAAGAAGTTGTATGCCAAGTTCAGTAAATATAAATTCAGGCTCGAGAAGGTTGTGTTTTTGGGGCATGTCATTTCAGGGGATGAAATTTCTGTGGATCCTAGTAAAATTGATGTGGTAGTGAATTGGGCTAGACCGAGGAACGTCTAGGAGATCAGGAGTTTCTTGGGGCTGGCTGGGTATTACCGTCGTTTTGTTGAGGGATTCTCAACGTTATCAGGGCCTCTAATACGAGTGACTAGAAAAAATATCAGATTTGAATGGGACGAAAATTGTGAGCAGAGTTTCCTGGAATCGAAGTAGAGGCTTGTCACGACACCAGTGTTGATCATCCCGTCAGGGAGTGAAGGCTTTGTTATCTGCAGTGATGCGTCCTTGAAGGGACTTGACTGTGTATTAATGCAACATAGTAGGGTGGTAGCGTATGCTTCCAAGTAGCTGAAAAAACATGAAAAGAACTACCCTACCCATGATCTTGAATTAGCTGCAGTAGTACATGCATTGAAGATTTGGAGGCATTACCTGTATGGCAAGTGATGTGAAATCTTCTCCAACCATAAGAGTTTAAAGTACCTTTTCACTTATAAGGAACTGAACATAAGGCAGAGAAGGTGGTTGGAGCTTATTAAAGATTTTAATTGTGCTATCAGTTACCACCTAGGGAAAGTAAACATGGTAGCTGATGCGCTGAGCAAGAAGCTGATAGCACTAGCGCTGGCAGCTATGGAGATTCAGTATCCGATCATGATGGATTTGGAGAGACTCGGCATAGGGTTGGTTGAGAGTGATTCTTAGGCATGTATTGCCAGTTTAGTGGTGCAGCCTACTCTGCAGGAAAGGATTAAAGCTACTCAGAAGGAGGATTTAGAATTATCAGAGGTAATGGTTAGAGTATAAGGTGGTTAGGGAAAGGAATTTTGTATTATAGATGACGGAGCTTTGTGGTTCTGTTCTAAATTATGTGTTCCTGCTGATGCTGATATCAAAAAGACCATTTTAGAAGAGGCTTACAGATCTTTATTCAAAGTTCATCCTGGCAGCACGAAAATGTATAGGAATCTGCGAGAGTCTTATTGGTGGAGTGGTTTGAAGAAGGAGATTGTCGAGTATGTAGCACAGTGTTTGATGTGCCAGCAGGTAAAGGCTGAGCACCAGAGGCCGGTAGGCTAGTTGCAGTCACTTTTTTTCCCAGAGTGGAAATGAGATCATATATCTATATATTTTGTTTTAGGGCTGCCATCAGCATTGCATGGCCAGAATGAAATTTGGGTGATTGTAGATCGTTTGACTAAGACAACCCATTTCCTTCTTATCAAGATTAGTTACTCCATTAATAAACTGAAAGATATTTATATTCAAGAGATAGTCCGTTCTCACGGTTTGCTTGTGTCTATAGTGTTAGATTGAGACCCGCGTTTCATGTCACGATTTTGGAGGAACTTGCAAGAAGCTCTAGGGTCTTAGTTATCTTTTAGCATGACATTCCATCCTCAGTCAGACGGGCAGAATGAGAGGACGATTCAAGTATTAGAAGATATGCTTCGAGCATGCGTGCAGGATTTTGGGGGTAGTTGGACTCAGTCTATGTCACTAGTGGAATTTGTGTACAATAATAGTTATTAGGCTAGCATTGGCATGACACCGTTTGAGGTACTTTACGGTAGAGGATGTCGTTCTCCTATATACTAGGATGAGATGGGTGAACGGCGAAATCTGGGACAAGAGTTAGTACAACAAGCGCATGATAAGGTTTGGTTCATCAGAGATAGAATTAGCGCAGCTCAGAGTCGACAGAAGTTACGCCGATAACGGCCGCAGAAAATTGGAGTTTTATATTGGTGATCATGTGTTTTTGAAAATAGCTCCATTAAAAGGGGTTATGAGATTTGGAAGGAAAGGTAAACTTAGCCCTAGGTTCATTGGCCCGTTCAAGATTCTAGGAAAAGTGGGGCCGGTTGCCTACATGTTAGCTTTACCACTTGTGTTGTCCAGGATACACGACGTATTCCATATCTTCATGTTAAGGAAATACATTTTAGACCCTTCTCACGTAATCAATTATGGTGAATTAGAACTCAGTGATTCACTAGCTTATGAGGAGGTACCAGTACAAATTCTGGACAGGAAAGAACAAGAATTATGTAGTAAGAAGATTCCATTAGTAAAAGTCTTGTGGAGAAATCACACAATAGAAGAAGCTTCTTGGGAACTTGAGGAACAGATAAGGCAGAAATATCCACATTTATTCAGTGGAGTTCAGTTGTAATCAGAAAAGTGTAAGAAGTTATGAAAAGTTTCTTTTGTAGGTTAGTCAATGTATGAAATAGCTTAGTTAGTAAGTAGTATTTTGGTTTTGGGAGAATTTTATTTTGCATATGTAATCTCCCAAAACTCTGAATGTAACCACGGTATTCTTCTGCCACAAGTGACGGTACGTAATAAAATAAGTAGACTGTTTATTTTAGGGGATGGTGAATCATATGAAAAGTAAATTTCGAGGATGAAATTTTTATAAGGAGGGGAGAATGTAGAGACCCGGTGAATTATATTAATTAAATAATAGGAGGAGGAGAGAAAAAGAAATTGAATTTGGAATTCAACGGGGGTCTCATTGACGAATGTAGCATGTTCGTCGACGAACACGCTTGATGGGATCGTCGACGAGGACACGAGTCTCATTGATGAGAAGATACCGAGAGGCAATTTTCAATTCTGAATTTCATTGACGACGAATAAGCATTCATCGACGAACTCCTTTCGTGGCCTCCTTGACGAGGTGACATGTTTCGTCGATGAGCGTAGGTGTATAAATAGCCTAAAATCGGTTTTTGCAGCAGAAATCACTCGAATAACTTCTTTTTCTCACTCCTCTTCGATTTTCCTCCCTTCTCTTTAAGATTTTGGGTACATTCTTCACTGGATCGGTGATTCGAAGTCGCCATGCTACTCCTAGGGAAGTTCTCTTCAAGTTTGCTGGAGTAGATCGTTGGTGGGGCTAACTTGGATCCCATCCCAAATTCAGGGTAAGACTTTATGTTGGGTATTTGGCTTTCCTATAGTTGTAGAATATGTAGTACTCAAAGAAATACTAAAGTTTTGTTCGGGACAATGTTGTTTTCAGGGTGTTGAGTTGGGAACCTTACGGGTGTAGGACTAGTTGTTTTAGGGACTTTCCAGTAGTTAGGTAAAGGAATAAACTAAAACAATAATTTTCCATGAAAATTATTATTATTTAATAGCATATTAATTTTTAGAAAGCATGTAATATGTGTGAGTATATTTGAAAAATTATATATATTTGGGAAAATACTGCTGTTACACAGGAATATGTTTTTAGTGTAAAATGTCAAAAAATGTGATTTCATAACAGAATTCATGATTTTGTTCAGTTTATGTGGCATGAATATTATTTCACGTATATTATACCATGTTAAGTCAAATTTACAGAAAAAGCATGTTTACAGTTATTTTCAGGAACAACATGATAATACAAGAAATTATGATTTCAGAATATATGAAAAACAATACATATTCTCAGTTCAGTATTTATGATATGTTCGGCATAAGACTGTGATTGATAGCCGGCGCAAGGCCACAGTTATGTATGTTATTCGGCGCAAGAGAGCAGTTATGTATGTATCCGACGCAAGGCCATGATTATTTATGTTATGACAGAATTCAGAAAATGCTATCAATCTATTTATGTTAAAACATTATATTATCATGTACTATATGTTATCAGAATTTGGATGATAGTTCAAATCAGTTATCAGGAGCACAGTACCGTAACTACACAATTCAGTTCAGTTCAGACTTATGCTAACTGCCCCTGCCAGTAGAGGGGGTGGGAGATGGATAGTCCACGTGACTTTCAGTGTAGAGTTGTAGACGTCCACCTGGAAGTCCAGACCAGGGTGTGGTGGGCCCTTCGTACTTATAGACACTTTTAACTCGGTAGTGGTCGGCCAGCCATTGTTGGGTCCCGTTTTCAGGCCGCACAACCCATTATGGAAGGTAATACATGACATCAGTTAGTTATTCATCCTGGGTAAATTTCAGAATTACTAGTTATACCTGATGATTTTATGAACAGTGAGATACAATATGATTTAGTATAACTATGAATTTGTATGTTTATTCAGTTATGATATTATCAGTTTTTCAAACATGTGACATATACTGTATATTTCTTATTACACACAAATATTCATGTTATCACACAACTACATTTAGTTTATTTCTCTTACTGAGAGGTGTCTCACCCTAACTTAAACCATTTCAAGGAACCTAGAAAAACAGGCGAACCGAGCCTGCTGTTGAGGCAGTTTTTACTACCCCGCTAGGAGGGTGAGTTTTTGAACTAGGGTCAGTAGGCTTTTGTTGTAAGATCCTAGTTTTATATTTTGATGTTTGGAGAATTGCATATACATCTACAGTAATACGGTGGAATGTAAGTAACTTTGGTATTGTATTTAATGGTTGGATAGATGAAATTTATATTTACTGCTGCTTAGGTGTCTGCTGTGTATGGCAGGTGTGTCTCCTTTACCCACAGGTTTGGGTTGACTTCGTTATGCTATAAGTTAATGGTGTTAGAGTATTTAATATGTATGATTATGTAGTAAATTAAGCAAGTCGTTACATACTTCGATTAAGTCTACATATGCACAGGCATTACATAAGTTGAACCAAGGTTGGAATGTACAGAGAAACATCACATGCAACAAAGTGCACATATTTGTCAAGAGTTAATATACAAAATAGGAAACTGTAAGGCAACAACATACATGACTAATATGCTTATAATACACGTGCCAACAGTTAAAACAAGTCAAAAATAGGGTTCAAGGTGCACAAAACGTGGCTCATGCTTGTTCTTGTCAATAATCAACTGCCGCCACCACAATCATAAGTAAAATGGCCTATGGGAACTAAATCATATGTCCTACAAAACAAGTCAAAAATGGGGTTCAAGGTGTCCAAAACGTGGAATATGTTTGTTTTTTTCACAACCTATCTACCGCCACCGTAGTCATAAGTAAAATGACTCGTAAGAGCTAGTTCTGTTTCAAACAAGCCAATGGTTCCAAATTTTGAACAAAAGGACATACAAAACAAGTCACAAATGGGGCTCCAAGCACCCAAAATGTGAAATATAAATGTTTTTGTCACAAACCAACTACCACCACTATACTCATTAGTAAAACAACCCGTGGGAACTAAACCTGTGTCAAATAAGCCAACGTTTCCCATGTTTGTGCCATATTATCTACAAAACAATACACAATTGGGGTTCAAGGTGCCCAAATCATGCAATATGCATGTTCTTGTTGTAAACAAACTACCGCCATTGTTCTTATAAGTAAAATGACTTGTCAGAATTATTCTTACTTCAAATAAGCCAACAGTTCCCAAGTTTGAAATGTAGGACTTGCAAAACAAGTTAAAATAGGGTTCCAACTACCTAAAACATGAAATATGCATATTTTCGTCACAAATCAACTACCGCCACCATACTCATAAATGAAATGACACATGGGAACTAGGCCTGCATGAAACGAGCGAACGGTTCCCATGTTTGAAATATATGACTGACAAAATAAGTCCAAAATGGGGTTTTGAGGGCCCAAAATGTGAAATGTGCATGCTTTTGTCACAAACCAACTCTCGCCACCATACCCGTAAGTAAAATGACTTGTGGGAACTAAACTTGCATCAAAAGAGCCAACGGTTCCCATGTCTATATCATATAACCTACAAAACAAGTCAAAAATGGGGTTTAAGGTGCTCAAAATGTGGAATATGCTTGTTCATTTCACAAGAAAAAAACTACTGCCACCATACTCATAGTTAAAATGACCCATAGAGACTAAACCTACATCAAACAAGCCAATGGTTGCAAAGTTTAAACTGTATGACCTACAAAACAAGTAAAAAATTGTTCTTGTCATAAAACAACTATGGCCACCATACTCATATGTAAAATGACCTGTGGGAAATTGTTCTGCAACAAATAAGTCAAAGGTTCCAAAGTTTGAGCCATATGACCTACAAAACAAGTCAAAAATGGGGTTTAAGGGGCCCCAAATGTGGAATATTTGTCACAAAACAACTACCGCTACCATACTCATAAGTAAAATGACTCGTGGGAACTAAATCTGCATCAAATAAGCCAACGGTTCCCAGGATTGAACCGTATAACCTATAAAACAAGTCAAAAATAGGGTTTGAGGTTTCCAAAACATAGAATATGCTTTAATTTATAAAAGGATATTCATAAAATTTTAATTTATTTTTTAAAAAATAATTGGTTATTTAGCAACTATTTTTATTGTATGTTAATTGTTATATATTATAGGATTTTTACTGTAGCACTAAAAATCAAGTTTTTTTTTTAAAAAATAATTAATTAAATTATTTAAAATAAGTTTTATTTTTATTATGATATTTTTATTTGTTTTTTTTTGCATTGTCTTTAATTATGTTTTTAATTTTTATTGGATACAAAAAAGAACATGCATTCAATTTATCTTTTTAATTTGTTTTGTTTTAAAAATACTAATTGAATTAATTGAATTTTTAATTTTTAATTTCCTAGAAATTTTTATTTTTTTATTTTTTTTTCATAACTTTTAAGAGTGAAACGATCCCTTAGATTATATGAAAAATGGTTTAATTTTGAAATAAAATGAGAACTTTTATGAAGAGCAACGCTAATGAGTTTATTCATACATCCACAGTATTCCCTTTTAGAGAATATGCAAGTTCAAAGTTTATTAAAAAAAATTAGTTTAGAATTTAAGATACTAAAAATTTAATTTCTTCTCAAAATAATACTTTCATCAATAAATATTAATTTTAAAAGCAAAAGAGACTAGCCCTTTTGAGATTTGGCATGAACTAACCACTTGAGATTATAAAAATTTCAAAAATTTCACGTGAGATTCAGAAAATATACATCGATTTGTCATAATATTTTAGAAAAATTTCACTAATCTCTCTCAACATTTGATTTTTATTATATATCGATCTGTCATAATATTTTAGAAAAAATTCACCAAGCTCTCTTAACATTTGATTTTTATAACATCTTTATCTCCTCTTGCTTGCCTTTTTTCCCTACTTCAATAAAAATTTACACCTATACTAGATCTCAAAGGAGGATTATGAAAATTTTTAAAGTTTATGAGGTACTTATAAGGTAGCAATTTTTCAGAAAACTTAAGAGCAAGTTTTTTTTTTTTTAAAAAGAACGGCACCTCTATTTATTTATTGATAAACCCTCACTTTTGGCGGAAGAATACTGTGGTTACAAGATAATCAATGGGATAAACAAAAGACAAAACTTTAAAAGCCTCCCAAAAAACAACACTAACATTCAACCAAAAATAGGGTTACAAGTCCAAGCAAAATAAAACAAAACAAGAACCTACAAAACAAATCTCATGCAACAAAACAAACAAAAGATAAGCAACATAAAGTATAAACCAAAACCAACAGAAAATCAGCTAAACATATCTCATATAAGTCGTACCCATCTTTTCTAATTTATACAAACCATTGATAGCGCTAGGGAGTTGACTACTATTTATAAACAAACTATTCTTTTCCATAGCACATTGTTGAACCAAAACATCTATCACTTTGTTCCATTCTCTATACCATTAGTTTATCGAAAAGTCTACTCCCTCTAATAAATCAATAAACTGTTCCCAAAAATCTCACAAATATCACAAGGAGCACCTACTGGATCTTATCAAATTTACTTAATTATTTGAATCACATTCAATATCAATATTTGTATGGTCCAAATGTTTGCAAAGCTTTATTCTCTCCAACATAGTTTTCAATTCAGTTTCATTATTTGAATAAGAACCAAATTCAGTTTCATTATTTGAAAAGATAAATTTCTTGAAAAAAAAACATTTAAAGTAATTTAAATTAGTAATTATTAGTATTTTTTAAATGATTAAAATTTTCTAAAAAATACCCTTTTTTTTTTTTTTTGTAAAAGTAATTTAAAATGTACTTTTCAAATATAAGCTGAACGATATAAACATTTATAAAAAAATAATTTTTAAAAATACTTATTTTTTTAAATTTTCGCAACTTAAATGCGCCCAATTCATTATGAAATCCGTTTTGCACTAATTTTAATGCTAAAACGCAGCCACTGTGAAGTCATTGTCAAAACCCATTATGAAATCCCAAAATGTGGCCTTAGTAGAATAAAGGCTGTCCCTGAAGCTCATTTATTAGCTGCAACGATCAGATTAATCATTCGTTCGGCGCAGAAAGATGATAAAAAGGACATTGAAGGGGAGATAGCTACAAAACACTATGGTGGCTCATTGAAATCTGTGAATTGGGTGCTGGCCGCTTGCCCTGGGTGCCTGGCCTAGGTGTAAAAACCAAAAAGCACTTACAAAAAACCCAAAGGACTTCTGGTTTTAAGGGAGGAACGGCCCTGCCTGCAGGTCGATGCGGTTGGTGCTTCTTTACCTGCCATAAACCATGTTTCCAATGCAAGTCAGCAGAGTCAGTCAAGCCTCCCTTTCTTCCCATAGCCCCACACTTCTCCTCATTCTCTGCTCACTCCCTCCCTGCATGACAATGAAATCGCAGAGGCAGCTGTCCCCTTAGCCTCTACCATCCTCTGCTCCAATATTCCACATTTCATAAAACCATGAAACTCCTCTGTTTTCATCTCGATACCCTGTTTCTGTTGTCTCTGTTTCTTCTCTCTTGTTACAGTTAGGTGGGTGCTGTTCACCTTCTTTTGTCAGGATTGTCTTCCCACTCGTAAGAGTCCCACAGGGCTGACAATACTGACATGAATCAAACAACAAATCAGCCCATAAAATGCTAGGGAGAAGAAGCGGAACTGTGTCTCTGCCTTTTCCGCTCTGTCCACACTCCAACACTCATCTTTGAGAAGCTCCTCTCTGCCTCTCTCCTCCATCCCTTTGGTCTTTTGCTTGGTTTCCCATATGAGGACAATCATGTCCAGGTCTCCTCATGAGTCCTCCTTCTCCTTCTCCAGGAGATACTTCCACTGGAGAAGGAAAGCGGAGGACGAAGAAGACGACGAAGAGGAAGAAATCCTCAACTTCAGCTCCCCCTCAGTTTGTTGCGAGAAGGATAAGGAAGTGGAGATCATCAACCCCAAAGCGGTAGTTCCCAGAAAGAAACTGTCACTCGTTTCAGTTTCAAAGCTCCGATCGGCTTTTTCCATTTTCGGTAAGAGCCGATCGTCCATGTCCTCGTCAGGACTTGGAACCCGGGTGGTCGGTACCCTTTTCGGATATCGACGCGGGCATGTTCACTTTGCTTTTCAAGAAGATCCCAAGTTGAGACCGGCCTTCTTGATCGAATTGGCAACGCCGACAAGCGTGTTGGTCCGGGAAATGGCATCGGGACTGGTCCGAATCGCGCTGGAGTGCGAGAAGAAGGCAGAAAAGAAAGGGGTGAAGTTGCTGGGGGAGCCACTGTGGCGGACATACTGCAATGGCAAGAAATGTGGGTATGCAATGAGGAGGGAGTGTGGGGCGGAGGAGTGGATGGTGCTGAAAGCTGTGGAGCCTATTTCAATGGGGGCTGGCGTATTGCCGGGGAATGGAGTTGGGTCCGAAGGCGAGCTCATGTACATGAGAGCCAAGTTTGAGCGAGTTGTTGGGTCTAAAGATTCAGAAGCTTTCTATATGATGAACCCTGACGGCTCTGGAGGTCCTGAACTCAGTATCTATCTGCTTAGAGTTTAGCTTAAGCTATTAGGTTCTGGCAAACAATGTACATCAAGTTTTAACCCTCCCCTGCAGCCCGACTATTTGCTTAGAACTTATTATGCTTAGCTTAATTAAGAGTCCAATTAAGTTTGGGCGGGCATGGAGGGTGCTATCTGTGATCTGTCATTGGAGCCTCCCAGAGCAGAGTTTTGAGTTCAATCTTCAGAGGCAGTTTTGGGCTTCATGAAACCATGGAGAAAATGGGGTCATCTCTCTCTCTCTCTCTCTCCATGTACTCTGCTTTTGTTTTCTATTTTGAGTTTTTCTTCTTTGGGGGAAATGGGGTTTTGGGTTTAGGGTTTTAGAGCAGCACTTGGGATGTGTAATGTTATATCTCGTATAGAAAGGGGGGAATTAAGATGTGGTACTGGGATATAAATGTGAAAATACAGGTTCTATCTTTTGTTTGAAAGTGAAAAAGGGGCGAATGAATGCACGCATATTGTGTTCTTCCATTTCGATTGATTGGGTCTTCTATTTAATTTTCAGAGCATATATATATATATATATATATATATGCATTCTTAATTGTATTTTTATTCATTATCCAACAAGTATTTATGGCTCACTGGCTTGTTTAGTTAGTCAATTATGGTGAAGTGCTGATGTTAGCATACTTAATTAAGTTGGGGAAATGTATATATATCAATCATAATGGGATGTGGCTGGGAATGCGTGGCAGCTAGGTTGCTAGAGCTGCCTAGCTAGCATGCTCTATTGAATTCATTGTAAATGTCATAATGTGGTCTGTCGGAAAATGATTATTTCTAATGGCTTTTTGATATTTGCCATGGGACCCTTATGTCCTCCATTTTCCACTTCATCCAAACTTAATTGTCATTTGTTTGAAAAATTGGATTCATAATATACCACAACAGCAGCTATAACAGTAATATATAAGAAGTCTTCTTTTATTTTTAGAAATGTCTCTTTAAAAAAATGATCGAGTATATTCTAGATCGTCAATGTCTGCCTAAGTTTAACTTAGACAAAAAAGATTGCGATCATAAATTGATCTGTTATATAAGAGATAATTGTCTTAACAATTGCTTGCCACAAATGGTCATTTAAGTTGAATCTGGAAGAAAAAAAAATGGAGTTAAAAGGGAAAAGCTGAACTTTCTTTTAGGTTTTAGTTTTGGTTATGGTGGGGGTGGAGGATTGGTTTGGTGTACACAGGAGGAGTGAATGTATTGTGGGGTGGAAGCTCCTAGCTAGCTAGCTCCTCCATATATATATAATCATAAGGCAACAATGGGTGAACGTGGAGGGGTAATCATGTTCCCTGCAAATCCAAACATGGGCTGATCTGCTCTCAAGTTCTCGGATTATAAGCTTGCTTTTGGGTTTTTGGCCTTTGGGCATCAATCAATCATAATATATATATTGCAGCAAAAATCATGATGTCACTTCCATTTTCTCTTTCTTTTTTCCTCTTAATCAATGCATTAATTGGTACTTGGAATATTGTTCATGCATTTGCATTCTACACCCACTTTCTTCTTCTTCTTCTTCTTTCTCAAAATACAGTGGTAATATACTTTGGTAGGGGAGATATCATGGGTAGGCAGCTCTAGCACTAGGGCATGTCCCAGTGGACTGGTGGCAAGTACATGTCCCTTGTGAGGGTGGAGTAGTTGGGACACTTGAGCGTTTCATGACCTTGTAACAGCTATTAAGGGGAGTATATATGGCCCAACATTTGGATTGAAACGAGAGAAAAGAAAAGAAAAGAAAAGGAAAGAAAATCAAATCTATATATTGGGGGAAAGTGCTCAATGTGATGGGTCCGTGATGAAACGTGCTCATGTGACATAGACCTGTATCATCATGGGCCTGTACTACATAGCATGATTCATATATAGTTTGATTTATACTAATTGAACTTACAAGTGTTATGGAAAATACTTATTTAAAGAGTAGCAATGAGATCACTTTCACTTTCAGGTATCAATTTAAATGGAAAATACTTATTTAAAAAGTAGCAATGAGATATCTTTCACTTCTAGTTTTCAATCTAAGATGATTTTTGATAGACATGATTTGTCAATTAGTACCAGAGTTTATAGGAAATCGAGATACTCCAAGTCCTTAATTAACAAGTAGATACGAGACGTTTCTTTACTTGAAAAAAATGCTACTATGAGCAATCATATGTAGATCTACATATGCCACCCTAAAAGAGATTTTGCATGCACTAGATTTAAGTGTAAGTTATATATTATGCTTACATATCAATTTCAACTTTCATCGAATAATGGATTACATCCAATCAAAATAGTAAAATTTTTAATACTAACCTAAATTTTCAAAAAAAATAAAAAAAAAAGAGAAATTAATTCTACCTTCAACCATTTTGATTTGGTTAAATGCTACTCATTAATTACTAGATGGAGTCTAAATTTTATCAGCACATGTAATTAATATATAAGATAAATTAGTTATAATGTAATACAGAGGAAGATCTTTCTGATCATGAACTTTTTACCACTGGATGTTTCCTATTATAAAAAGTATTGCCTCTTTCAATAGGCGCATTCTCAAATTAGCATTGTCCTCTTAGAACCTCTAACTAGCAAATTAGTAGATGGTTCAATTAACATTAATAATGATCGATCTTGAACCTCTGAGATCATGATGGTGCCCTTAATTTCAAGATTATTATTCTTTGCTAGTTATACCACATTTGTTTGTTAGTTTGTTTGAATATATAATAAGAAGATAATTTAGTTGTAGCTAGCATTGGTTAATTACAGCTAGCTGTGGCATGCATTAGGGTTCCTCCCAAGTCACAATCATTATTTTCCAAAAGAGTTCTTTCGAATTAATACTTATCTTCATTTTCTAAGTACCTCTCTCTCTCTCTCTCTCTCTCTCTCTCTCTCTCTCTCTCTCTCTCTCTCTCTCTCTCTCTCTCTCTCATGGTTTTGGCAGTTTAATATGCTGACATTTTCTTAGTAGTATATTTGAATCCGAGCATATCAATTTAAAAAGCTCCACTGGAAACAGCTATAACACACACACACACACACAGATATATATATATATATGTCCATACCCCAATGTATATCCAATATATACAATATTTTTATAATACCAATGGGACAAAACCAAGTTTATAAAGTAAAGCAAGGGTTACATATATGGGAGCTTGAGCTTTCTGATTCTCTGGAAGGCAATTGCAATTGCAATAAGCATGTTGGTATATGGGTTGGTCAAACTTGTCCCTTTCTTCTAGCTGGGAAAAGAGTGTCCTTCCCCATGCTCATGCTTTGCATGGCTTACGTATATCAATACTAATAACAATATAAAAACCTTGCACTATGTAATGACCAATTAATTAATGAGCCAAAATTTTGTGTACGTAGTTGGAGCCCCCACGGCAGCATCATGTCATCGTGATGCAGGTGCATATAGTCTTGTTTTTACACATGAAAATGCGAGATTTATTTATTTATTTATTTATTTATTTTTCATTCAAAGATAAAAATTATATGCAAAAAAATAAATAATAATAATCCACATGCATATTTTACGTGTTCTGAAATTACTATCAAATCCATGCAATTTCATCTTGACGTTTTATTTATTTTATTTATTGGGCCGTTCCCTGATGAAGTGGGCGCTTGGGCAAGGCCCAGGGGAGTGTATCTAAGCCCATTTGCCATCTTGTTGGGCTCAAGGAGTTGAAAGAGAAAAAAAATTAGGTCTTCCAAAAGACTGATTCTTCTATTAAACTCTCTTATTCAATAAAAATACATCAAATCATAAATCTTATATGATATGACCTATATATAATTTAATAGGACTTACCGTTTCGTATATTTTCATTGGATGGGAGGACTACGTCGGTCCTTTTGGAGGACCTAATTTTTTTTTTTCTTTCACCAGGGTTGTATATCAAGGAAACCCATTTATACTTATACATATTTTATATTTTTTTTTGGCAGATGTGGGGAAGAAACCACCTACAAAATTGATTTCATGAAGAAGCCGCAGCTAAAATATTAATTAGTAAAAGACATGAGCCAAACTAACGATTCGTTCGATTTGGCGGAATAGTTATTCCTTGCAATAAGATGGAATATGGTTTAAATTTTGAAATCAAGGGAATAGTTATTTTTTATATAATCCTAATTATTTGATTCAACATGTAACAAGAAAAAAATAGAGATCCCCATGATAAAATTTGGAAATAATTATTTATTTATATTCATAATTATTTCATTCGATATGTAATAATTAGAAAGAAATAGATGTTGTCATGATGAAATTTAAGAATAGTTATTCCTTATCTATTCGTAAAATGTTTCATATTATTATTTACTTTATAGTAACAAAAAAATTTCCTGAATAACTAACAATAACTTATTAAAGCTAATCTATTCTTGGGTATAGACATTGCACAAACCAAACGTAACCTTAATAATTCAATTTTTTGGCAAGATCAAATATTTTTTGTTTGCTTTTCTAAGACCACTAATTAATATGTCAATTTCGGATTTTAATGTAATTTGTCGACCAAACAAAAGATTAAAGTATTTGAATTTTTCTTTCAATGTTCAAAATCACATACTAACTCAATTAATTATTACATTGATCCATAGCATAAACTAGGCCAAAAAAAAAAAAGCTAAACAACCACAGAAAATAATAAGTAAAAAAAATTAAAAAGGAAGCGGCAGAAGCCTAATTAATTAACGGGCAAACAAGCCAAGAAGCAGATCAACAAGAATAAAAACAATGGAGTCATACACTGCATAATTCGGAGGAACGTTGCCGTAGCCTTTCTTCTTTGCACCGCTCACGTCGGCGGTGTTCGTAACAGAGGAGGGGCCGCTGCTGTAACTCTGGCTGCTCGCTTGCGACGGGGACAGCGACGACGACGACGACGACGACGACGACCTTTCTTTCTCAGGCTCCAACACCTTGATGATCATTTTCTCGCCGTCCAAACAGTGGGAGGTGATGCCGCTGATGAAGTAAAAGTACCCCGGCCGGTCCAACACAAACACGGTGTCTCCGGTGTTGGAGAAGAACGACGGCCGAGGGGAAACGCATCTCTCGTACTCCTCCCCCGTCACCTCCATTACCGAATCATTCTGGTACTTAAAATCTGCATGCAATTTTTTCACGTAAATACATTAACCATGCATATGCATTACACGAAGAATTATACATCATTTTTACATATGACGAAATTATATTAAATTTGACGTGTATACCAGATATATTTAATAATATCTCGTTTTTAAGATCCTTTGACAGTCGAACAATTTATCCGGATAATCCAACTGTCTATTATCCTTTTTTAACTTAAATATCAAATAAAAAATAATAACCCTGACATTTGAACCCTATATTTTAATGAAGAGACTCTTAAATTAAAAATAGGAGACAGAATCAGAAAGTTGTGACTGATAATTAACTTACGAACAGTATCGCTGATCTGGAACCTGTTTTCTGAAGCCCACTGGTTGTAGCTTTGGCCTGTCTCGGAGTTGGGAACAGCCCAGCCCGTGCCATCTCCGACCTGGAACTCGACGGAACTGACAGAGAAGGGTTTGAGAAAAGAGACGAGAGAGAAGAGGAGGAAGATTTTGCAGAAGCTGATGAAGAAGAAGGTCGCCATGGGCGTGCTCCTGAGTTTGATCTGGTTTTGGAAATTGGTGGGGGGTTTTATTGGTTTTAGGGTTGGGGTTTAGCGCGGGTTATTAGGGTTGGGAAGGTGAGAGAGAGAGCTGGGAGATTGAGGCTGTTACGTTGCATCATGCATGCAACTGTTTACTGTGGATTCGGGGTCGATTGTTGAATTAGTCTCTACTTATAATGAATGTAAGCATGCAAGTATCTCGGGACAATAGTGTAAAATTGTATATTTTTAATGTAAATTATATATATTATTATCCAATATTACTATTTTTATACTATATTACAAATGCATTTTCAAAATTTGTCTCATATTTTGATTTTTATAAATATTGCATGTCAAACTTTGTAATGGTTTTTAGGGTAAAAATAATCTTATATGGAGAAACTATAGAAAGCATGCTTACTTGAATCTTGTTTAGAAGTTTGGGAATATTTTTAAAAAAACAAAGTAAACTCATTAACTAGCGATACTTAAAATAGGGGAATTGGGAGTCATAGAAGTTAGAAAAATAGTAGACTCTTTCGATAAAATCTTTGGGAAGCTCAATGGTAATTTAATTTCACTGTCAAAAATTAGAGAAACGAAAATTAGAAATGAAAACCAAAAGTCAGAAACAAAAATTTAAAACTGAAACCAACAACCTATTTGGTTAACATTTTTAAAATTAATACAAATTAAAAACTTAATTAAAAAAATAATCATTTTATCTTTAAATCAAATAATATTATAAAATATGACTAAATAATAAAATTACGAATAATATACATTAAAAAAATTGCTATAATAAAAATAAAATTTATTCTAATTATTTTACTTAATTTTTCTACTTTTAAATTTTACTTTACAATAAACATTTTATTGGACATGACTATCGAAAAATAATAAAAGTATTTTGTAATTGATTTTATTATTATTTTTTGAAATTTATGTATATTTTTATTTTAATTATATTTAAATTCATATGATCATTTAATTTTGATTTTAATTTTAAATTATTTAAAATGAATAATTTAATCCAAAAAAACTATTTCTGGATATTAAAATTTTTTGGTAGCAGGTTACCAGAATAATTGAAAATAATAAATTTTGATTTTGAATTTTTTAGCAAACAACGGAAAATTGGCAACAGAAACAAAAAATTGACAAAAAAAACAAATGCGTTTTTATAATCTGTTTCTTCATTGTTGAGAAATGGAAATAGAAAACAGAAAACAGGAATGATACCAAATAGACCCTTAGCTGTCAATGACCATTTTGTCTGAATGACTAAAATGGAGATTGGCAAGTTCTATTTGTTTTCCTTTAGCTTTTACTTGTTGTTTCTATTTTTACTGCTTCGTTTTTGTCATTTTTAACTGTATCTGGTGATCTAGGAAAATTTAAAATGATAAGGTGGGGTTTGATAGTATTTTTTATTCTGTGCACATAAATTGAGATAAAATTCTTGTCATTTTAGGCCTTTCTGTTCTATTTTTACCAATTTTGACTGCATTGGGCGATTCGAGGCTGCTCGAAGTGGTAAGAAAAGGTCTAACAATGATTTTGACTTTAAACACGCAAATTGAAACAAAAATTCCATTATTTCTAAATTTTTGCTGTAAGTTTGCTAGTTATGACCACATTGAGTAATTCAGAGCAATCCGATTGTAAAAGAGGTCTAACAGTGATTTTGACCTCAGACATGCAAACTGAGCTAAAAAATTATGTCTTAAGCTGACTTTTTATCATTTTTGATTGCACTGGATGATTCAAAGTAATTTAAAATTGTAAAGATGTTTGATAGTGATTTTGACTTTGGACATGAGAATTGAGGAAAAACCTTGTCATTTCAGCTTTTCTGATTTTTTTCAACAAATTCTCGTTGTATTGGTTCATTTGAAACACTTTGAAATGATAAGAAAGTGTCCAACATTAATTTTGCTTTTCAATATAAAAATTGAGACAAAAGTCCTATCATTTCTAACTTTTTAGTCAACTTTTTGCAAATTTGAACTACATTGGGTGATCCAGGCAGTTCAAAATAGTAAGGAACAGTCAATTATAATTTTGGATTCTTGCCAAAAAAGTGAGGCAAATATTTTTTTTTTTTTTCTATTGTTGTAATTTTTAAGCATATTTTGGACATTTTTGAAAATTTTGACTATTTTAGTGGACCTCACGTACGTTTTTCTTTATTTTAATAAATTAATTTTTTTTTTCAAAGACAATAATGTAATATTAAAATATTAATGTATTTAGTTTTTTTTAAATTTTTTTTTAAAATAGGCTGGCAAGTGCTATGCATGGAGGATCGTGCACACCTACGTATGGTCATGGGCACGTGTATACTAAATTGATGAAATTTTTATTTTAATTAAAAAATAAAAAATAAAATAAAAAATAGGCAGACACATGAATGCACATGTACGTGAATGCACACACGCACTTGTAGTAAGTGGAATGACGCCATTTCACATTGGTTTTTAAAATAAAATAAAAAAACATTTTGGGGGGAGGGGGGTGTTGTGACGCTATTTTCGGTCATCCCCTCGTCTTCTTCCACAATCTCCAATGGGTCCCCAACCATCAAAGATGCCATTAAAGGCGGCGAGGACCCCCATTTCCCCGTTTTACATACCGCCAGCCCCCTTGACCCCTCTAATTACTCCTCCTCATCAACCCAATCCTCCTTAATTTGCTCAAATAACCAGCTGAAAGATCCATCTCCTCTCCCACCTGCCCCGTCACCTCATGACTAACCTAGCTTTGGCCAGCCCCCCTTTAGGGGAGGGGGCTATCTTTCTCACTCTCTCCCTCTATTTCTGTCTCCTCTCTCTTATGATCTTTCTTTCTATCTCTCTATACTCTTACTCTCTCTCTACTCTCTCTCTCTCTCTCTCATGCGCACGCGTGCACACACACACACACACACACAAACTAGCCCTCTATTTCTCTCTCTTCTCTTTCTCCTCTTCTGTTCATCCTTCTTTCTACATTTAGTGTGTGATGTGTATGAATGGGTGTGTGTGTGTGTGTGGCTATGCATGTTTGCATGGTGGCGTGGTGTGTGTGTGTGTGTGTATACATGATTCATGTTTGTATGAATTGCTGGTCTGTTAGAAAACCTAAGAGGTGGGAGGGGGGTGAATTGAATATTTTTCTAATTTTACGACTCTCACTCCTTTTATCAAAATCTCGGTGAGTAATAATCTAGTATGCATATTCTAGTAAATGTAATATAGAATTCAATAACCCAAGATAATGAATGAAATGTGCACAAACGCAATTGAGCAATTATTTCAATCAAATAATAAGTAATGTAATAGAGGAGGGAAAGAAATGCTCAAACTCTGTTATAGTGGTTCAATCTTCTTTACGAGCACCTACGTCCACTCTCTCAATCAAATCCAAGCTGAGGTTTTACTAGCAAACTTATTGTCTTTCAACTGGGATAAGAACACAATCACAAGAACTAGGCTTTCACCTGGGCAAGAACAACACTTACAATGATGAGAAATTGCAAATGATATGTGGTTTAATATCTCTAAGTAGATTGATGCTATAACTTAAGCTTACAACTCAAACTCTCTCAAAGAGATGAGACTTGGTACTTGAAGAGAGGTAAAACTAATAAAAGAAACTTTTATATGAAAGTGCTCTCTTAAGTAAGAACAAAACACTCTATCAACAAAACACTCTATCACTTTGAAATATAGAGGAGAATGGGAGACCACTTTTACAACCATTTCTCTTACGCTTCTTCCTTGAAATTGGATCCTTTTATAGCCAAAATTCTCCACTAGAAGGAGAGGTTTTGGCTCCATGTGATTAAGGTTGGAGCTAAAAAATCAATGATATGACAGGAAATCTGATTTTTAGGTAACATAATATATTTTATAAAATCACAAACGGTCAATAAATACAAAATAAAAACCTATAAAAATTCATATTGACTTAACAACTAATATAGTTTCCAAAGGGAAAAAGAACCATGTCAATTAGAGTAACCATTGAAGAGATAAAATTCAAACAATATAGATATGTTGGGATGCTTTTATGATAGATGATAGAATCTATTGGCTGATTTGTACAATTCATAAAAAATGAAATATTTATTCAAATTAAGTGTGTCATATCGTCCTGGAATTCCCATAACGTCCACTTTCATATAAATTAAGAAATAAATATTTTCAAAGATTCTATAGTATAAGATATGTCTAATATATTGCAACATACTTATTTTTGATTCTGACTTAATGGTAGTGTAGAATGACGATATTATTTTAATTATTAATCCTACATTATAGCTCCAAAACATCTACATAAAATTTTTCTAGAGAGAATGACAAGTCTAGTTTGATATGAAATAAATTATAATTTTTGGACTCACATGTAATAAAATATAGAATTAGATTCACAATTAGTATAGAATCATAGTCTAACTTGTGACATTTTTTTTTTTTTTTTTAAAGAAGGGCGACACCTCCATTTATTTATTGATAACCCTTCACTTTTGGCGGAGGAATATCGTGGTTACAAAACAATCAAAAGGAGATAACAAAAGATAACACGTTAAAAATCTCCCAAAGAACAACATCAACATCCAACCTAAAACCGAGATACAAGACAAAACAAAACAAAACAAAACATGACCTACAAAACAAACCTCACGCAACAAAACAAAACAAAAGATAAACAACATAAAGCATAAGTTAAAACCAAAAGGAAAACAGTTAAACATACCTTATATAAGCCGTACCCATATTCTCCAATTTATACAAACCATTGCTAACTCTAGGGAGTTGACTACTATTTGTAAACAAACTATTCCTCCCCATAGCACCTTGTCGAGCCAAGGCATCTGCCACTTTGTTCCCTTCTCTATACCAATGATTTATCGAAAAATCTACTCCCTCCAATAAACCAATAAGTTACTCCCAAAAATCCCACAAATACCACAAGGAACACTTTCCTGGCTCTTATCCAATTAACTACAATATTCGAATCACATTCACTATCGATACAGGTATGTCCCGAATTTTTGCAAATCTTTATTCCCTCCAACACAACTCTCAATTCAGCTTCATTATTTGAACAAGTACCAAAATATTTTGAAAAACCAATCACAAAAGAACCTGTATGGTCTCTAAGGATGCCACCACCACCCACCGGCCCTGGGTTCCACAGGCTGCTCCCATCCAAATTTAGTTTCAACCTCCCTTGCCTCGGTTTTAGCCATCTCACACTTTGCATAGTTTTAATTCTTTTATTCACAATTTGCACTTCCAGATTCTACAATATCCGAAAATCCACATCCTTCAACTGAACCATTTCTGTCATGTTTCTACTCAAAACCCCCACCTAATACTTAATGGAGAGCCACACATCACTACTACTCTCTAATTTTCCTCCCATTCTAACCACACATCTCCTTCTCCACAGCCTCCAAACTACTAAACAAGGAATCAAACCCATCAAAGCACCCAGTTGAGAGAACCTGGAAGCCTTATTAAACCACATTTGGACTCTTTCTTTCTAACTTTGTTGCCTATGGAAAGGAACACCTACCTCCACCAAAACCTTCCTCCAAACCTCAGAAGCAAGGTCTCCCTTATTTAACACATGCTCCAAATCTTTTGATTGTCTCATCTCACAACAATTATACGTCGAAACAAGTGAAACCCCCACCCTTCTCACCTTTTCATCAACACTTAGGCACTCAAAAGCAACCTTCCACATACAGATAGAAATTTTCTTCGGTAACCATTTGTTCCAAACCCATTTAGCCCAATCAAAGTTTGGAGCTCTAACTCTGATAACATCCCATGCGGATTTTGTATTAAAACAACCATCCTTTTCCGGGAGTCATAACAGAATTTCTGAAGAATTTTTAAGATTTCCCACCTTTTCCATCACTTCATCCGCTTTACTATACCCTAGAATCCTTTGCAAATTTTCCACATCCCACGCATTATTAATAACCAAATCTTTTAATTTGATATAAGATTGTGTACCATTTGGACAATCTGCAAACAAAGGTCCCAAATCTAGAAACTTATCATATCACAAATTTACATCTCCTTCTCCAACCTTCCACTTAGATTTACTTAATAGTTCAGGCATACCCTGCAGAACTTTCCTCCAAAAGGAAGAATCTGATCCATGCGATCTGTAAAGAGCAATATGTCATCCTTTCACATATTTAACTTTAAAAAATTTAGCCCATAAAGAATTTTGCGTTAATAAATGCCAACCAAACTTCATGAATAAAGACCGTTGCACTTCCGAAATGTCCCTTACTCCTATGCCCCCTCCTCCACAGGAACACACAATTTCTTTCAAGCCCTCCATTTCATTTTTTCTTTTCAATCCTTAAATCCCCAGAAAAAAGAAGCAAACATACCTTGAATATTTTTAATCACCAGTTTCGGTACATTTAGAACAGTTAACAGATGCAATGACATACTTGAAAGCACATGTCTTAACAAAACAAGACGACCTCCTTGAGACAACAGTCTACTTTTCCAGCCCTCAACTCTCTTACTGATTTTTTGGATTAAAGGTTCAAAATGATAGACTTTCAATTTACCATCCACTATTGGCAAACCCAAATACGTAAAAGGAAATTTACCCTCAATAAAACCAGTCTCTTGAAGAATTTCTCCTTTCCTCTGAACACCCAACTTGTTTGAGAAAAAAATAGTTGATTTATCTTTATTCACCCTTTGGCTAGTCCAGTTGTCATACTCTTTAATCACCTCCATTAACTAACTAACAAATTTTTTTCCAGCATTAGCAAAAATAACATTATCCGCGTACATTAAGTGTGATATAATAGGTGCACCATACGGGTGTGCAAAAGGTAAAATCCGCTTCTCAGACAACTTTTTTTGAATTAATTTAGAAAGAATTTCTTCCATGATGATGAAAATATACGGCGACAACAGATCCTGTTGCCTTAAGCCCCTTTTAGACTTGAAGAAACCTCTATAAGTGCCATGCATCATGACTAGAAAGCCATGGAGTGGAAATACAATTATGAATCAACTTACAAAACCAATCTAGAAAACCAAGAGCCTGAAAAATCTGATCTACCATCTGCCACTCCACTCGATCATACGCTTTGTTCATATCAAACTTTAGCATTATATTACCTCCTCTCACCCGCCTATGTAATAATTTTGTCATCTCTTAAGTAAGCGTTGCATTTTCAAAAATACTCCTCCCTTTCACAAAAGCACCTTGTTCTAAAGATATTAAATCACCCATCACCAATGAAAGCTTACCAACAAGGATTTTGGAGAAAATTTTATAGATTACATTACAAAGGCTTATCGGCCGAAATTTATCAAAATATTGAGGATCCTTTACCTTAGGGATAAGCACTATGTAAGAGGAACAAAAATACCGAGGCAACATATCACCTCTAAAGAATTCTCTTACCGCATCCATCACATCATTTTTAACAATCTTCCAACAGGTAATATAAAAAGAAGGCCCAAACCCATCCAGTCCCGGGCTACTATTCACATAAATAGACGAAATAGCTTCATAAACCTCCTCCCCAGTTGGTTCTTCCCTCAGCTGACCTATAGACTCCTCAGAAACTACCGAATGGATGATATCTTCCAAGTTTGACCTTTGCACTGAACTATTTTGCCCCAAGAATTGCTCAAAATACTTCACAGGCTCATCATGGACCATCTGCATATTTTCCAACACCGAACCATCAGGAAGCGTCATTGAATTTACACAAGAATTTTGCCTTTTTTGCGTAATCATAGCATGGAAAAATTTTGAATTCTGATCCCCATCTATCAACCATTTCATCTTTGCTTATTGCGCCAATCTAGCCTCTTCCCTTTTATACCAAACCTCCAATTCAGCCTTAGAAATAAGGAACTCTTCCTCAACTGATTCCGAATATTCTGTCTGCAGTAAATTCTCATAATTTTCCACCCTTTCCTCCAACTCTCGAATAAAACTACCAATACGACCGAAAGTCTGTTTATTCCACACCCTAAGCCTTTGTTTTAGTCTTTTTAATTTACCCGCCAATTTACACAATCCTGAATCCGCCACTATGTGTTCTCTCCAACATGATTCAACCATTTCCAAAAAATTCCCATGAGACATCCACATTTTCTAAAACCTAAAAGGCGCTGGCCCATACCTCTCCTTACTCGCACATAGCTGTAATAAGATAGGAGAATGATCTGAAGTATTTTTTTCAACAAAGAAGTCTTAGCTTCACCATATTTTATAGAAAAAAACATTATTAATCAGCACCTTCTCCAGTTTCGCCCAACTTCTTCTCAAACCTTGTTGGCCGTTACACCATGAAAATTAACTTCCTTTGAATTTGAGGTCCAATAACCCATAACTATTAATACAACCATTGAATTCAGCCATAGACAAACCCAAGCAAGGTCTACCTCCCACCCTTTCCTCATCTGACCGAATTACATTAAAATCTCCCATAACAACCCAAGCCACATCAACACTCGACATCCCCTGAAGCTGTTCCCATAAATCTCTTCTCTCAATATGATAACATTTAGCATAAACAAAAGTAAGAAGCAGGGAGCCTCTATCCTCAGTTAACAAAACTGTCACACATTGATTTAAGGTACCCACCCAATCCACTTGAACATCATGATTCCAGAACAACCAAATCTTCCCACCTTCCTCTACATTAGAGCAAAAGTTAGTAAATTGCAAATACATCGCCCACCTTCGTATCTTTTCTATATCTTGAAAAGGTTCCGAGACTACCAAAATCGAAACTTTCTGATCCATCACAATTTGTTTTAATCTTCTCTTCGACGTGCCCAACCCTCTTATATTCCAAAACATAATTTTGTCAATCATAGGTTCAACTTTTGAGGTACTACCTTAGACCTCTTAGACTTTCTCACTTGTCTATCATTTTTCTTTCTTCCTTCCGATTCACCCACTGTCACATTACCTGGATCAGAATAATATTCTTTTTGAGTATCAATGCAAACCTCCAAATCTCCCTCAGATAACACATCATAATTACCCCTCCACTTCCCCCTCTCTCTCATCCACCTCCTCCACTAAAATCAACTCTCCATCCTTATCCTTTTCAACTTCTCCCATCCCCCCTTCATAAACAACTCTGATTTCCTGAACAGACCTAGAACAATCTCCCAGTTCTACCTGCACCCTTACCATCCCAGACTTCTGAACTTTACAACGATCGGCTTTCTCTCCACTATTCTTCTATACTAAATTAACTTCCTCCACTTTTTTAGTCCCCACATTATTAACCTCGTTCATAATTTCTTTATTTTTCTCCATCACCTTCGACGGACCATTCATGTTTCCATCCTTCTTCTCCTCCACCCATTGTTCTTGACTCTTCAAAACAGGACCTTCCTCTTCAACTATCATATTCTCTTTTCTACCCACTTCTTTCCAAACCATCCCACCTACCTCCTTCCTCATACCAACCTTCCTTTTATCCTTAGGCTTAACTCCAAACCGGCATACAACTTTAGTGTGACCTTGCCTACAACATTTGTTACAATAGAAACTCCTCTTCTCATATATTTCCCTTTGCCAATTCTGTTTTTGTCCTACCACCAACGAAACCTCCACAGGATCCTTCTGCAAATCCACTTCAACACATAATCTCGCACCTGTGGCTTGTGTTCTATATAACGTGGCATTATCCGTTCCCAAGAATCTACCAAATATAGTGGTCAAATTCTGTAAACAGTCCATTCTATATAAATGTAAAGGCAGACCTGGTAAGAAAATCCATTGAGGTGCGATTGATGGCTCCTTGTTGATATCAAAATTCATGGACCAATTAAAAAACTGAAATTGGCACCCTGTCACCCATCTTCCTTCTCGTGCCCATGCATAAATGTAGTCCTTTTCGTTTACCAAATGCAACAGAACATGGAAGTTATCCATAAAACTTATCATGGGAACTTCAGAGAGGCCCCATGATTGGATAATATGCCTCCGAAGGACATCGATAGATGGTCTTGCAGAAAGAAACTTAAGCACCAATGCAAACTTCAGATCCTCCGCAACCTTTTCCATCTCCACATCTGAGAAAAGAAAACCTAATTCCCCATTAATTACTTCTGATTTCCTCAATAGGATTTTGAATTTTGAAGATGGAATTGGCCTCTTCAAAGCTTCCACAAACGGTTTTCCCCCAGCGAAACCTTCCCCTTTTTCGACCTTAATATCCCCCTAAACCACTCCCTATCTCCCGTATGCTAGCATCGACACCTCCCCTCAACCCTCCGGTAACAGCTATCGAAGTTGGCTCAGTCATGTCTAAAAAATTACCTATTTTCCATATTGAGCACCAAAAAGAAAATAAAAATAATAAATAAAAAACCAAACCTGCAGTCCCGTAGACCTACGTCTGCTGTCATCGTATGTCGCTCACGCAAATTCATCATTACCACTTCGTCTTTCTCAAGTAGCTTTGCTCACGAGGAATCGTCATTCCTCTCACAGTTGGGTCCGGCAACGGAGGCGGCTTGCACAAATTTGTAGAATCGAGCCAAGCACAAAATGCTTCTGTGTCGACTCTGGCAACGGAGGCTCTTAGCACGACCGCCGCACAATGCTTCGTTTTGCTTCGCCTGTTTCACCGAAAGGTAAGATCTTTCTAGATCACTTTGCAGCTTTGGCCAATGGCAGTAACTCAGATGTTTCCACAAGTCAAATGGTGACAAGGAGGCCGATTAAGAGTTCACAATTCACGAGCATCGATGGCCACTTCCAGCACTAGCCACCACTGGCCGCTACCAGCACAGACCAGCCGACCAGAGGTAGAGCTCAACCTCGCGGGGCAGGATTTCCAACCAACAAATCGCGACGGCAACTAGGGCGCGAGTAAGAGAAATTGGAGAAGGAGCCACCGCACCTTACCGAAATCCTCAACGTTGTTGTCGTCCCTTGTTGCGACGGCAGTAGGGTTTCACCGTAATACTTTGTCGCTCAAGTCTTGGTTCAAATTTTTACCTATTACCAGCATTGGCTGCTACCAACACAGACCAGTCGAACCAGAGGAAGAGCTCAACCTCGCAGGGCAGGATTTCCAACCAGCAGATCGTGACGGCGACTAAGGCGCGAGTAAGAGAAATCGGAGAGGAACCACCGCACCTTGCCGAAATCCTCAACGTCGTCATTGTTGCCCCTCGTCGCGACGGCGATAGGGTTTCATAGTATTTAAGCTCCCCGTTAATGCAATCTCCCCTTCATATATAAAGAATCATAATATGTAAAGAAATAATTATGAGTTTTAATTTGATCAAATCTACCGAGAATATGAATGTAAAATTGTTAAGTTATAATTCTATAAGCCCAAGTTTTCTTTTAATGAAATTAAAATTCTTTTCATTAAGAGGTTTAATGAAAATATTAGTTAATTGATCTTTGGGCCTAATAAATTCTAATATAAAATTATCTTTTTGAACATGCTCTTGCAAGAAATGATGACAAATGTCAATATGTTTAGTTCTTGAGTGGAATAGGATTCTTGGAAAGATTTATAGCATTAGTATTTCCACACTTAATTAGAACCATTTTAAACTTAAGGCCATAGTCTTCCAAAGTGCATTTCATCTATAACACTTGAGCACAACAATTACCGGTTGCTATATACTCCGCTTCGGCCGTTGACAAGGCAATCGAATTTTGCTTCTTGCAAGCCCATGAAACAAGGGATTTTCTAAGAAGGTGACATGTTCAACTAGTATTCTTTCTATTCAATTTGTATCCTCCAAAATCGTCATCTGAATAACTAGTAAGATCAAAGGAGGTGCCTTTAGGGTAGAATAATATAAGGTTTATGGTTCCCTTAAGGTACCTAAGGATTCTCTTAACGAATTGCAAATGAGATTCCTTGGGATTTGCTTGAAACCTAATACACAAGTAAACACTTAACATGATGTCAGGTTGGCTAGTGGTTAAGTATAACAAACTTCCTATGATACCTCTATAGTGCTTGGTATCCATAGATTTTCTACTCGAATCCTTATCAAGCTTGGTCAAGGTATAGGAGTCTTAGATATCTTGGAGTTTTCCATCCCAAAATGCTTTAATAGTTCCTTAGTGTATTTTGCGTGATTGATCACAATATTTTCTTTTAGTTGCTTGATTTGAAGTTTAAGAAAAAAATTTAACTCACCCATTAAACTCATCTCAAACTCACTTTGCAAGCATTTGGCAAAATCTTCACACATGGACCTATTTGTTGCACCAAAAATGATGTCATCAACATAAATTTGAATAATAAGTAATTCATTGTTTTCTTTTCTTATAAAAAAAGTATAATCAATTTTTCCAATATAAAATTTCTTTTCTAGTAAAACTTTTGAAAGCCTTTCATACCAAGCTCTAGGAGCTTGTTTCAAACCGTATAAAGCTTTTGAAAGTTTAAAAACATGATTTTCAAATTTTTCATCATTAAAACCTGGTGGTTCTTCAACAATATAATCATTTAAAAATGCACTTTTGACATCCATTTGAAATAGTTTAAAGTCCATATGAGATGCAAATGGCAAAAGCATCCTAATTGTCTCAAGTCTAGCTATGGGAGCAAATGTTTCTTCATAAGCAATACCTTCTTCTTTATTATAACCTTGAGCCACTAATCTCGCTTCGTTTTTTCATGAAGCTTATTCCTAAATACCCAGTTGATTCCAATAACCAGATATATATTAGGTCTTGGTACTAATTCTTAAACTTTACTTCTTTCAAATGGATTTAGTTCTTCTTGCATAGCCAAAGCCCAACTTTCATCCTTAATAGTATCATCAATATTTTTGGGTTTTATTTGTGAGATAAATGCCAAATTATCACACACATTTCTATTGTCACTTCTTGTTTTTCTACCATCATTAGGACCTCCAATAATTTGTTGAGCGAGATGGCTAGACATGTATTTTCAAGCTCTTGGAAGGTTACTATGTGGATCTCATCTATATTGACCATGTTAGGAGGATTTTCACTATCTTTTTGTGTATCACTAATCCTCAAATTTTCTATATTTCCTTCAATTTCCTCATTTTCATCATCTTTAGGTTTTTCGATCTTAAAATGATCATGTTCATCAAAAGTAACATGCATTGATTCTTCTATCACACTAGTTCTCTTGATGTAGACTCTACATGATTTACTAGTTGTGACATAACCAAAAAATATATCTTTATCTGGTTTTACATCAAATTTGCTCAAATTATCCTAAGTATTCAAGATAAAACATTTACAAAGAAAAACCTTAAAACATCCAATTTTGGGGTTTCTTTCATACCAAAATTTAAAAAGTGTTTTCTTGATAATAGAACGAATAACGACTGAATTTAGAATATAGTAAGCCTTATTAACCACTTCACACAAAAAATACTTAGGAAGGTTGTATTCCTTCAGGATAGTTTTAGCCATTACTTGTAAGGTCCTATTTCTCCTTTCAATAACTCCATTTTGTTATGGGGTTCTAAGTGTAGAAACGTTATGCTCATACCCATAATTATTGCAAAGACTCAAATTCATGATTTTCGAATTCTCCATTGTGACTACTTCTAATTTTTGAAATCATATAACCTCTTTTATTTTGAACTCTTTTACAAAAAAATTCAAATTGTGAACAAGCCTCATTCTTACGTGCCAAAAATAATACCCATGTGAATTTTGAAAAATCATCAACAATCACAAATGCATAGTATTTTCCACCAAGTGAAACTACTTGTGAAGGGCTAAATAAGTACAAATGAACAAGTTGCAAAGGTTTAGATGTTGAAACCATATTTTTGGATTGAAAAAATATTTTCTTTTGTTTTTCAAATTGCAAGAAAAATCATGAGGATTTGATTAGCCTGGCTAAAACTTGCCTGTGTTAGTAGTGTCACACACTTTATCCTTCAAAAACTTGATTTTAGGAAGATCACTTATGAGGTTTTTCGTAGAAAGTTTTGACAATGAATCCATGCTACAATGACCAAATTTTCTATGCGACAACCATGAATCCTCATCCAAGGCACTTAAGAACTTAACATTTTGACCAATTAAGTCATCAAAATCAATAGTATACATATCATCAACGCTAAGAGAAACAAAAAAAAAAAAAAATTATTGTTTTGATTAAAAACTTTACACACGTTATTTTAAAAACCTACTTTATATCCTTTATCACAAAATTGACTAATGCTAAGTAAATTGTAATTCAAATTAAACCATCAACATATAAGACATTTTCTATACAGTGAGTGTTAGAAATTCCAACTTCTCCAATGCCTATGATCTTTCCCTTGGCATTATCTCCGAAGGTTACATGCCCTCCATCTTTCCCTTGGCATTGTCTCTTAAGGTAATGTACCTACAAATTTAAAGTCAAGTTTTGTTCTTTGGTATCCACACTTTTTTGGGTCCTAGAATCTTAGGATATGTTCCTTTTGGAACCTAAATAGTAGCAATAATACACTTATCATTGAATTTAAAATTTCTAGGCAACAAAACTCTTTTTAGTCCTATAAGTAAATTTTTCTCTAGAGAATAATCATTTGAGTAGTGTCTTTTTCCTCCACTATTACAACATGTTACAAGAGGGCTATGCTCATGAGAACCTTTAACAAAATAGTTTTTATAAAACTTTTGGCCTTGATCAACCTTATAGCCTATTTTATCTAAATTTTCTTTTCCTTGGGTGAACTTGGCTAATGCATTTTGTAAGTTCATCCACCCTTTTTGTTAATGCATCATATGATTCATTTTTAGAGCATGAAGCAAATTGTGTTTTCAAAGAACCATTTTCATTAGTCAAATCATATTTTTATTTTAGCAAAATTTCACATTTCTTTTCTAAAATTTCATTTTCTAGACTAATTTTGGAAAACTTTCTTTTTGCTTCTTTACAAATTTCTTGTAAACTCGTAAATTCAATTTCTAGATCATCCATTGGATAATTCTACATAAGTAAACAAGAGGAAGTAGATAGTACCTCATTATCTTGGAATGCCATAATGCATAGATTGACCTTATGCTCATTGCTTGATTCATCTTCCAAGTTACTATCTTCACTCACATCCCAAGCAGTTTCTTTCATTGCCTTTTCCCCTGTTTTCTTGTCTATCTTGTATTTTCTTAGGAGTAGGCAATTTAATTTGATGTGTCCAAGCTTATTGCATTCATAGCATATAACTTCCTTTTGACTTGATTCTTCAAGTCTATCTCCTTTCTTTGAGAATCTCCTAAATGGTTTCTTTATTTTTATTATTGTTGAGATTCTTTTGTTGACTTCGGTTAATTCTTCATCACTTTCATCATAGCTATCTTCAGAGTTCTCCTTTGAAGTAGACTTGAAGGCGATAGGCTTCTTGCTCCTCGATTCTTCTTGATCAAATTTGCTCATTGATATTTTATAAGTCATAAGAGACCCAAAAAGCTCATCCATCCCAAGAGTTGCAAGGTTTTTTGACTCCACAATGACAGTGAACTTTGATTCCTACCTATTTGGTAAAGACATTATGACTTTGTTTACCAAATCGGTGTTTAGGTATTCTTTACTGAGGGACTTAAAATTATTAATAATTTTAGTAAAACGAGTAAACATTTGAGAAATATTTTCATCACTTTGTTGGCTTTTTTAGCTTTTTCCGTTTTGATAGTGACAAATCAAAGCATCTCATTTGTGCTTTAAGTATGTGAATAGGAATGACCTTGAGAAAGCACAATGACCGATGCGAAAGGGAAGCCATGAAGCACTCAAAGATGACACATTACCGGGCATATTCCATGAAGTATTTGAAAAGCAAGAACTGGAGACTCAAGAGAATTTTCATTTGTATATCATTTAGGATTGATTGTAAGTACACACTTTAATGAATTTGAAGTGAAACTCTTACCTGACCTTAGATGGACCTCAGGAAGTTAATATTTTTATGAAAAATAACTTTATTAAAATAAAAAAACTATTTCAAATGGTCTAAAATAAGTTTGAAACATGAAAAAGCCCAAAACTCAAAGATTGCAAGGCAGTTGGGCGACCGGATGTTTAGTCTGGGTGACCAAAGTTCTTGAAGTATGATTTGGGAGATCGAAGCACAAGGTTGGGCGACTGAAATTTACTTCTAGAAATCTCCTTCAGTTCGGGCGACTGAACTTCAGAACTGTTGACTGATACTCTCGGGAAAAGCCAATAATTAGCTTTAAAATGGTCAAAAACTTTGAAATAAAATATATATTAAACCTCCAAAGGTCATAAAACGACCATATTTCAAGTTACCCTTTAAATATAAGGCTTGGAGAGTTAGAGAACACTTTTGAACTTCTTTGAATCTTTGAGCAATATTGATAAATATCTTTCACCTCATTTGTAAGTTCTCTTACCTTTATTTTTCAAAAATACCCTAGAGAATATCATTCTACTCTTATGAGCTTCAAATCTTATTCATTGAGAGTGTGTTAGTTTTTGTCCTTTCATTGTACTCATTAGCTCTTTAAGGAGCATTCTTTGTACACAAACCCTTGTATTTTCTTTGTTCATTCACAGTTTGGATTGGAATCGTGCCAAGTAAAGGGATATTGTTTGGAGAGGTATCTCCGCCTATAGGGAGGGATTGTAAAAGGTAGCTCCACCTTGTTGAAGGAGTGAATAGTGCAAATCCTCAAGTTGTTTTCTTGAGGCAAGGATGTAGGCGGGTATAGCCAAACCTAGTAAAATCGCGGTCTTGTTTTCTCTATCCCTACACTCTTTAACTTTCCACACTTGTATGTTTATGTTAATGCATTGTTTGTGATTGTCTTACTTATGCTAAACTCAAGTTCGATTTAGGTTGTTAATCGGTTAAATATTTGACCTAAAATTTTAAATATCCAATTCACCCCCCTCTTGAGATATCACCAATTATAACACTCGTTACATTTTAAACATTTTATATTCATATACAAGCATGTGAATTTTAATTTTCTTAACTTGGTTTATGCCTTCATATGTAATTTCCAATTTATCCCAAATTTCTTTAGCTGACCTACTGACTCACTCTGAAAACACTAGAGAATAACTCCTAAGTATAAGAGTGTCCCTAAGTAGTATTAGGATATTTGTCATTAGCCTGACTAAGCACCAGTCAGTCGCTTGGATAGATAAAAATGTTGTTTTTGAGTTTGTTTCCAAAAAGCCTTAGCCATCTTGCTTTGATACTTGGGGTTTTCAAAGTAAGGTTTCTAAGTCCATATTAACCCCTAATGAGCTTCAAAGCATTCAAAATGATATTTTAAAGTGAAGTTCTTACATAAGACTTCTTAAGGACTTTAATACTCTCAAAACTTGAAGTTTTCATGTATGTCATTGCTTTAAATCATCTTTACCTTGAGCTTGAGTATTCTTTAATCTTCATATGTCTTGACCATCTTGGACCTCTTTGAGCTTTCACTTTGATCACCTTGTGAATGAAGTATAGCTTTATGGTACTTGTGATTTTTGGACTTTCAATTCTTGAACCTTTTGAACTTGACATACTAGGTTTCCTGAAATATCATCACTTAAACCATAACTTGTTAAATTATTCGTTATTAATTATAATCAAAATAAGATTCGAAAGCCGTGTTAGGCCAACAATCTCCCCCTTTTTGATGACGATAAATAAGGAGTAAAGATAAGAGAACCTTGATAAGGCTCCCCCTTACAATAAGCATACTTTTAACAATATGTATCAAAATGATGATTTCAAATATAAGTGCAAAAATTAATATGTGATAATCAAGTATTAGTGCATTATTGCTCATTTCAACATACTAGTATTAAGATCATATTTCAATGCATTATAGCTCATTTCATCATATAGTTGCTAGTTGCTTATGCTCGTATAGTAGTGTTTGTGTTTTCTCCCCCATGCTATGTAATATTGTCAAAATTATTTTTATGTGTTCTCATTGTTTCCATGCTTTTTCATGCTCTCATTTTTGCTCTCTAAGATATCTCTCCCCCTTTGACATCAATCAAAAAGAGTTAAGTAGTATAGTCACAAGGAGTCTTAGGATAGAACATAATAATAAGCATAGCCATCAAAGAGTACAAAAAGTCATAATCATAGGGAGTTACAAGCCAAACCAAAATAAAAACAAACAAAAGTGCAAAGCCAATACATAAATATTACTGCAATACACACAAAATGTCAAATAGATCAATCATCATCAGTAGCATTATCATCATTAGCTTCTTCATCAGCTGCATCATCTTCTTTAATACCCTCTTCACTTCCTTCGTCAAATTCTTCATAAAATAAATTATCGCTATGGGGAACAGGACTGGTATCCATAGGATCAACACTCCGAGAAGAACTATCCTTATACTGCTTTATATGAGTAAGGCGCTGGTCAAGTGAGGAGCAAGTAGTGTGGAGTTAGGATACATTCTCCTGAAGTGACTAGAGGCTTGAATGCATATCTCTGCTAAATGTAGTGAACTCATGGTTGAAGGGAAGAAGGAGTATCAGATGTAGGTCCTTGGTGCTGATCTAGAGGTGGAGGTACAGTTGTAGGCCTTTGTGGCCATCCCCCTTTCAAGAGCCATCCTTGCTCATGCTTTTCATACCCCATTTGCTTTAGGGCTGTATAATTGAAAAGGTCGTACCGAGTGCACTTTATGAACATTTCAGTAAGGGTAGTGACACTAAGATGAGCAAAAAGGAGGTTTAGAACATCACCATATAGAAGAGTGACTCGTTAAGCTTCTAATTTTACCAACATCCATTTTAGAATTAAGCTAGATAGATCGTGTAGGTACCCAAATTCAAAAAATAAATAAAGGAAAAGAGAAAGGAAAGTAAGAAAGATAAAAAAGCAAAGCTCGTTGATGAGGCTCCATTTCTTGTCGACAAAGTCTCTTTTGTGGCTTGGTGACGAGATGTAGGGAACCCGTTGATGAGAAGATACCGAGGGGTTTTCAGAGATTTTGAAATCTCTGGCTCGTCGACAAGGTAACGTTCTTAACCACGAGCGACCTTCTTTGGCTCATCGACGAGAACTCCGACTCGTCGATGAGGCTTGCCGGGTCAACCTTCTTTATAAATAGCATTTAGTTGCTTACTGAAGAAGAAACTCAATTCTCTATCTCTCTCTCTCTCTAGGACACAGACCAACCCTCTCTCTTGCTAAGATCTCGTGCCATCTGTTACCAGAATCAACAATCCGACATCATTACGTGGGTTAGGAGGAGAATCTCTATAGTTATAGCGGATCAGATTTTCGATCTGAGGATTTTTGCGTTTTTTCCTAAAATCGAGGTAAGGGTTCGATATCATTTTTGATTTGGTAGTTATGTAGTAGTCAAGATTATAGTGAACTAATGTTCTTCGATTTTTAGGTTTCGGGGATCCCAGGTTGTTGTTTTGGATTGATCCGTTCGTGGATCAGTTTTTGGGATTAATGTAAGGGGATTTGTTTACATCAGTGTTTTTAGAAAAAGAAACCACATGATATGTAGCTTATATTTATATGTACTTATTGACTGCTTATTTGCAAAGTTTTACCTTGTATAAATGCTGATTCTTACGGTTTTCACGATTTTACAATTTTGGCAAAAATGGGGTTTTTGGCAAATGATCTCCAAATTTCGTAAACTACTTTATTTGCACTAAAATTAAAGTAAGAGATGCTTGAAACTCTTAATAGCAGCAGAAATGATATTTTACGAACAAATTTATATGAAATGTATATATATGAGCAAATAAGTGTGACGTATGATATGAATTGATTCTATACTAATTTGAGATGCATGTATATGAACTATGGGGACTAAAGTTCCAAGTGGTTATCAGAAATTGTAGAAAATAGGAGTCGGTTGGATACCGTGCCAAGTATGAGAAAAGGGTAAAATCGAGAGGTTATGAGCCGATTTTTACCACAATATGAATGAAAGTTTGCATGAATGAGATTTTGAAAATACTGGAACTGCACAAGTCATTATGTTTTAATGTAAATTGTATATATGATATTGGGACCGCAACTTGTATCAATAGTATATGAAGCCTTAAAAAGCTTATATTATGTAGGCTCGGTACTGTTTCCAAAATAGAGGTACAGTGCAACCACACGTAATTATTGTTCAGTGTGGGTACCTAGTAGTAAGCATGGTAAGAAGAGCCACTGATCAAAAGGGATCAGGGTGGTGATGGCCAAGTTGGGCTGCAGCATGATAGGATGTCTGATGATGCTTGTATATATAGGGCTCGATCAGTGTTTTCTTAGCGCACAACCCCTTGCCACGGGGAGTCATTGGCATAGTTATAATAGTTTCGAGCTGGTCGGTGTTCTAAATATGCATATACATGATTTAAAGGCTTTACTGGGCAAAGTCACAGGTCTGAGTACCGGGCGGAGAGATTGTACAGTGTATGGGCTTGTACCCTACCCTAACCCCAGGAACTCTCACTTGTAATGATGCTGGGTTTTATATTATTAGGAATATAATATATATATATATACACACATATTATAGTATTGAGAATGTGCAATCTATGTAACTGTTTTCAAATAAGAATATAACTATACAGTCACACACTGATATAATATCTTCCTCCTTACCGAGAAGTGTCTCACCCCAATCTTACAACCTTATTTTCAATAGCTATAGGAAATTGGTCCTAGTCGTCTAGAGAGGTTGTGGAGCGTAGGGTCCATTTAGATACTCTGGTATGTCTATTAGAATCTATATGAATGATTTATGTTTTCTGCAAGATGTGTGAGTACAGATCATTATTGAATACCCGTATGTCCCTGTTTAGGGCGGGTGGTTATGTATGTTATTATGATTTGTACATGATATGTATGTATAGTAGCACTTTGGGGCCGTACTAAGGACCAGGGCGTTACAGTTTGGTATTAGAGCCCATACCAAGCCGAAAGTGTGACGTGAATTGCACTATCTGTTTATGGATATGCTCAGCGCATAGGTTGCTAGGTTCTGTAGATTAGACTATACTAGAGTTTAGAATGTGAGTATGATTTTTGAGTTTAGCTTAGTACCTGAGGACATAAATCCATTGACAGACTTCTGTATTTTTCTAGATCATTCAAAGGGTTCAGAAAATCACGGTAATCTATTGGCGGTTTTGTTTCTAAGTGGAAGGGCGGAATTCGAGTTAGAATGAGAATGTGGGTCATTAGAGTACGTCGATACTGGGAATGTTATTATAGGAAGTGAGTTTGTAGTGTTGCAGTATTAGTTGGTTAAGCTTCTTATTGATTTCCGCAATTGCTTTTTAGGATGGAATCCAGGGATACTACTGCCAACATAGGAGGCAGTAGTAGTGAGGGTGCTGGCCATGAGGCTAGTAGTGACTCTACTAGTGTGCTATGGGGCTTCGTTCAGTAACTTATGGTTGAGGTTGTCTAGACAAATAAGGGTCAGGATCATTCCCTTGCTGAGTTGGGATGCTTTATTGACCAGTTCACACGACTGAAACTCCTGCCTTCGTGGGGAGTGCGGATCCGATTCGGGCTGAGAATTGGATCAAGGAGATTGAGAAGATTCTAGACGTCCTGAACTGCACTGAGAAGCAGAATGTAGCCTTTGCGACGTTCAAGCTAATGGGTGAAGCAGAGAGGTGGTGGAAGTCAGTTAAGATGCTTGAAGAGCACCGACCTACTTCTATGGTTCTAACGTGGGCTCGATTCAAAGATTTATTCTTTGACTGGTATTTTCCAGCCACGGTTAGAAATGCCAAGTCTGGAGCAGGGGCAGCTGTCAGTTCAGAAGTATACTACCAAATTCTAGGAACTATCCCATTTTGCTCCATTCATGATTCCAGATGAGGTAAAGAAGGCTTGGGAGTTTTAGAGGGGCCTAAAGAAGGAGATCGGGAAGCAGACTGCGATCTGGCTAATGCAAGACTTTGTCACTTTGGTTGAAAAGGCCACAGTAGTAGAGGAAAGTTTACAGGAGGACCTTGAGGTTCAGGTTCCGAAGAAGAGACCTGCGCCTTCAAGTTCTTATGGAGGAGCAAAGCAGGGCAACTGGAAGAAGAACAGTGGTGGTGTGTCTCAGAGTACCAAAACTACTCCGGCTTGTTCCAAGTGTGGGTGACCTCACTCAAGGAAGTGTTTGTCGAGTTCTAGAGCTTGTTTTCATTATGGTAGGATGGGACATTAGAAGAAAGATTGTCACATGCCGATGAACAATGGAGCTCCACAACAGTCATATAGAGGAGGTGTTCAGTTACAGTGGGGTGGTCAGCACAGGGGGACAACCTAGGCTATGGTGTACTCCCTGACTCCTGGTGATGCAAAGAATGCAGGAGATGTTGTCACAGGTACCATTTACATGCTTTCCAATAAAGTTGTTATACTATTTGACTCGGGGCAACGCATTCCTTTATCTTTCGAGGATTGGTTAACTGTGTGGGATTGAGACACAACAGTTAGATTATGAACTGGTGGTGGCTACGCCTTCAGGGTCGGTAGTCGTATGTAGTAGGGTAATCCGTGACTTTCCAGTAGAAATTCAAGAGATAGTACTACTAGTTAGTCTTATTTTGTTTGATATGCATGGTTTCGATATTATTCTAGGTATGGATTGGTTGTCTGCCAATTATGCTAATATCGATTGCCACAGGAGAGAAGTGGTGTTTAGACCTCTGGGGAAGTAGGAATTTAGATTCTTTGGGTTGCAACGTGTACTCTATGCCATGGATCCTCTCAGATTTACAGGTTAGGAGATTACTTTTAGAGGGATGCCAAGGGTATCTGGCATTTGTGAAGGACACGCCAGTAAAGGAACGTGAACTAGAGGAGATTCCTATTGTGTGCGAGTTCCCAGAGAACTTGCCAGTATTACCTCCAGATCTCGGTATAAAGTTAGCTCTAGGTATGGCACCAATATCAAAAGCTCTGTATTGTATGGCTCTAATTGAACTGAGAGAGTTGAAAGAACAACTTTAGGAGCTGTTAGATAAGGGGTACATTCGACCGAGTGTTTCTGCTTGGGGAGCACCTATGCTATTTGTAAAGAAGAAGGATGGGCCAATGAGGATGTGCATTTACTAAAGAGAACTTAATAAGGTGACAATAAAGAACAAATACCTGTTATCTAGGATTAATGATATGTTTGACTAGCTTCGGGGCACACATATCTTTTCTAAGATTAATTTACGGTCTGGGTATCACCTGCTGAAGGTTAAAACGGAAGATGTTCCGAAAATAGCTTTTTGAACTCGGTACGGCTATTATGAATTCATGGTTATGCCATTTGGTTTGACAATTGCACCTATAATATTTATGGATCTGATGAATAAGGTCTTTCACGAATACTTAGATCAGTTTGTCGCAGTATTCATTGATGACATCCTAGTATATTCTAGGAGTGCTGCAGAGCATGAAGTTCATTTAAGACTAGTACCGCAAGTGCTTAAGGAGAAGAGGTTATACGCTAAACTGAAGAAGTGCGAGTTCTGGCTAGAATAGATTGCATTTCTAGGGCATGTAGTGTCCAAAGAAGGAGTATCAGTGGATTCGAGTAAGATAGAGGCAGTAGTGGACTGGGCGAGACCGAAGAATGTTTAGGAGGTCATAAGTTTTCTGGATTTTGCAGGTTACTACCATTGTTTTGTAGAAGGGTTCTCCAGTTTAGCAGGTCCCTTGACATGACTCACGAGGAAGAACGTGAGGTATGATTGGACTGACGAGTGCGAGCTGAGTTTCCAGGAATTGAAATGGTGACTGGTTACTGCTCCAGTTCTAACCATTCCATCTGGGGAAGGTGGATTTTTTATCTACAATGATGCCTCTAAGAAGGGTTTTGGCTGTGTTCTAATGCAGCGAGGAATGGTGGTTGCTTATGCTTCTCGTCAACTTAACCAGTACGAGAAGATCTACCCGACCCATGATATGGAATTGGTAGCTGTAGTGTTTCCATTGAAGATCTGGAGGCACTACATGTATGGTGAAAGGTGTGAGATTTTTATTGACCAAAAAAGTCTTACGTACATTTTCACCCAAAAAGAACTAAATATGAGACAGCGTAGGTGGCTTGAGTTGATAAAGGAATATAAATGTACCATTAGATATCACCGAGGAAAAGCAAATGTGGTAGTTGATGCTCTAAGTCGGAAGTTAGTTGATATGTTAATCTCTATAGTGGGAGTTCAGCATCAGATTTGTATGGACCTAGAAAGGTTGGGCTTGGAGGTAGTGGAAGGAAGTCATCCGACTATTCTTGCTATCTTGGTGGTACAATCGACCTTATAGGAGAGGATCCGAGTAGCGCAGAGGGAGGATCCAGAGTTGGTGGAAGTTATGGAAGGAGTTTAGAGTGGGTTGAAGTCGGATTTTAGTATTTTCGGTGATGGGATTTTAAGATTCCATAATAGGGTATGTGTACTAGACAACGCTAAGATTAAATGGGTCATTTTAGAGGAGGCACACCGTTCGCTCTACACCATACATCCTGGCAGTACGAAGATGTACTGGAATATGAGGGAACCATTCTAGTGGTCCAACATGAAAAAAGAGATAGCCCGTTTTGTAGAGCAGTGCCTGACATGTTAGTAGGTCAAGGTAGAGCACCAGAGGCCATCAGGATCACTTTAGCCACTTGACATCCCCAAGTGGAAGTGGGAGCACGTCTCGATGGATTTTGTGACGGGATTACTTACGGCAGTGCATGGGTAGAATGCTATAGGGGTTGTAGTTGATCGGCTAACAAAGACTACACATTTCATTCCTATTAGAGTCAGTTATTGCTTGAATAGGCTGGTAGAGCTATATGTGCAGGAGATTGTATGACTCCATGGTGTTCCTGTTTCTATTGTTTTGGATCGGAAGAACCAATAGGATGCCTTGGGATCACAATTGACGTTCAGTACGTATTTCCACCCGTAGACGGATGGGCAGTCTTAGAGGACAATTCAAAGGTTAGAGGATATGTTGCAGGCTTGTGTACTGGAGTTCGGGGATAGTTGGATACAGTATCTACCGTTATGAGGAGGTACCAGTATAGTTATTAGATTAGAAAGTTCAGCAGTTACGGGCTAAGGAAATACCACTAGTGAAGGTATTGTGGCAGAACCATGCAGTAGAAGAAGCTTCATACGAGTTAGAAACTGAGATACATCAGAAGTATCCTCAGTTGTTCAGAGATGGATAAGTTAGTCAGGTTTGTGAATGTATGTATGTTAGTGTGTTTGGTAAGTAGATATGACCTTCGGGAGAGTTTTGTTTGTATATTGTAAGCTACCAAAGCTTTATGTTGTAACCACGGTATTCCTCCGCTATAAGTGAGGGTAGGTAATAAATTTAGGCCGCAGCTGCTTTGTGGGTAGCTGTTGACTTTTTTTGTAGGTCTCTGATGTAAGGTAGAGTGAGTTTGGATTGGTTGGTGAATTTTGGGGATGAAATTCTTATAAGGAGGGGAGATTGTAGGGACCCGAATTCGGAAAATAAATAAAGGAAAAGAGAAGGGAAAGTAAAAAAGATAAAATAGCGGAGCTCGTTGATGAGGCTCCATTTCTCGTCGACAAAGTCTCTTCTGTGGCTCGGTGACGAGATGTAGGGACCCGTTGACGAGAAGATACCGAGGGATTTTTAGAGATTCTGAAATCTCAAGCTTGTTGACAAGGTAATGTTCTCGGCCACGAGTGACCTTCTTCGGCTCGTCGACGAGAACTCTGACTCGTCGACGAGGCTTGCTGGGTCAACCTTATTTATAAATATCATTTAGTTGCTTACTGAAGAAGAAACTCAATTCTCTCTCTCTCTCTCTCTCTCTCTCTCTCTCTCTATTTCTAGGACACCAACCAACCATCTCTCTCTTTAAGATTCCATGCAGTTGTCGAAATCAACAATCCGACATCACCACGTGGGTTAGGAGGAGAATCTCTACAGTTATAGGGGATCAAATTTTCAATCTGAGGATTATTAAGTTTTTTCCTAAAATCAAGGTAAGGGTTTGATATCGTTTTTGATTCGGTAGTTATGTAGTAGTCGAGATTATAGCGAAGTAATGTTCTTCGGTTTTTAGGTTTCGGGGATCCCAAGTTGTTGTTTTGGAACGATTTGTTCGTGGTTTGGTTTTTGGGATTAATGTAAGGGGATTTGTCTACATCAGTATTTTTAAAAAAAGAAACCACAGGATATGTAGCTTATGTTTATATGTACTTATTGACCGCTTATTTGCAAAGTTTTACTGGGTATAAATGCTGATTCTTACGATTTTCAAGATTTTACGATTTTGGCAAAAGTTGGATTTTTGGTATATGATCTCCAAATTTCATAAACTACTTTATTTGTACTAGAACTAAAGTAGGAGATGCTTGAAACTCTTAATAGCAGCATAAATGATATTTTACGATCTAGTTAATATGAAATGTATATATATGAGCAAATAACTGTGACGTATGATATGAATTGATTCTATACTGATTTGAGATGCATGTATATGAACTATTGGGACTAAAGTTCCAAGTGGTTATCAGAAATTGCAAAAAATAGGTGCCGGTTTGATACTGTGCCAAGTATAAGAAAAGGGTAAAATCGAGAGGTTATGAGCCGATTTTTACCACAATATGAATGAAAGTATGCATGAATGAGATTGTGAAAATACTGGAATTGCACAAGTTATTAAGTTTTAAAGTAAATTGTATATATGATATTGAGACCGCAGCATGTCTCAATAATATATGAAACCTTAAAACACTTATATTATGTAGGCTTGGTACCGTTGCCAAAACAGAGGTATAGTGCAACCACATGTAGTTATTGTTCAGTGTGGGTACCTAGTAGTAAGCTTGGTAAGAAAGGCCACTGGTCAAAAGGGATCAGCGTGGTGATGGCCAAGTTGGACTGCAGTATGATAGGAAGCCTAACGATGCCTGTACGTATAGGGCTCGATCAGTGTTTTCTTAGCTCACAACCCCTTGCCACGGGGAGTTACTGGCATAATTATGATAGTTTTGAGATGGTCGGTATTCTAAATATGCATATACATGATTTAAAGGCTTTATTGGGTAGAGTCACAGGTATGAGTACCGGCGGAGGGATCGTACAGTGTATGGGCCTGTACCCTAGCCTATTCCTGGGAACTCTCACTTGTAATGATGCTTGGTTTTATATTATCAGGAATATATATACATATTATAGTATTGAGAATGTGTAATCTGTGTAACTGTTTTCAAATAACAATATAACTGTACAGTCACACAATGATGTAATATCTTCCTCCTTTTTGAGAAGTGTCTCACCCCAATCTTACAACCTTTTTTTCAAGAGCTACAAGATATCGGTCTTAGTCGTCTAGAGAGGCCGTGGAGTGTAGGGTCTTGTTAGTTAGCGTAAGTTTCTGTACGAGTACTGGGTTGTCAGCTTGGTTGGTTTTTGGGAATGTAATATAGTTTATGCTTTACGTATGGTTGAATATATGTAAAGAACATTTAGATACTCTAGTATGTCTATTAGAATCCATATGAATGATTTATGTTTTCCACAATATGTGTGAGTACAGATCATTATTGAATACTCGTATGTCCTTGTTTAGGGTGGGTGGTTATGTATGTTATCAGGATTTGTACAGGATATGTATGTATAGTAGCACTCTAGGGCCGTACTAAGGGCTGGGGCATTACAGATCGAGTTTCTTCCCTTTCAGCAAACACCATAGCACAAAGCAATCAATGTAGGAGATGTGATCATATGAACTGGCTTGGGGTAGGATATTGTTTGTGATGATTTTCTAAAGGATTTGAACTTGTAGGTTTGGCTATTTATACATTGGAGGATGTCCAAAGTATATCGGTTCCTCTACCATTATCAGCGGTAAAAATTCCTCAGGAGTGAAACCTTGCTCCAAAATCCAAGTTTGAGCAAGTGCTGGACATTTAAATTCTCCAGGGCTGATTTGCAGAATAGGAGCCAAAGGTTGTGGGGTTAGGACTATCCTCTTTCTCCTAACCTTAGTGGCTAATACGTTTTCTCCATGTATCATATTCGCATAAAATATTTTCACTAAGTTAGGATACAACCATTTTGATTGGTAAACAACAAAGTTCTTCTAGCTAATTTCTTGAAACATCGGCAGGATGTTAGGAAATTCAGAACGAAAGAAGGAGGTATCAAGAATTTTACTGAAGATTGGTTCTATAGAACGAAGGTGAGTTCAGTATCGATGCTTCATTGGAAGAGTTACGAGCCATTGTTCGATGTTACCATCATCTCTTTCTAAAGAAGCACGTTGGTTTGCCTTTGTTTTGGTGCGAGGCATCTTGATTATGGAGGAGCAACCGAACTAGCCAAGTGAAACCCTAGAAAACGTGGGAAAATCTGTAGGAGAGTGATTGTGAGGCTTTGATTCGAGGGATTTTATGTTAAGAATTGAGGGAGACCAAGAGAAGAAGGCTTGGGTGAGTGATAGGACAGAGGTTAGTAGCCTAGAATCTAAAAAGTTAGGGTTTTTAGCGCTTAAAATATATATAGCCCCACAAGCTCAGGCGCTTGATGATTTAGGCTCAGCCGCCTGACAATTTATAAAATTCAATTTTTAATAGGCAGTGATACATCAGTCGCCTAAGGTCAGATGGCTCAGGCCCCTGACCCTCCAATTTACACTACTTGGTTGACTGAGCTTTCAAGCTCAGTCGCTGACCCCCTTAATTATTTAAAAATTTCCTTTTCACTTAACATGAACTCTTCTTAAACAACTTACCCACTGTGTAATTAACCAAGTTCTATTCTAATTGATATAAATCTCTCTTCGGGAAGGGGTTTTGTGAAAATATCCGCCCATTAATCGTTTGTATTTATGAATTCAAGTAATATGTCTTCTTTTTGTACGTGATCTCTTAGAAAGTGATGTTTTATATCAATATACTTAGTTCTTGAGTGTGACATCAGATTTTTTGAAATGTTTATTACACTTGTATTATCACACTTAATTGGTATGGCCGAGTACTCTAAATTAAAGTCTTTTAATTGTTGATTCATATAGAGTGTCTGTGCACAACAACTACCTGCTGCCACATACTTAGCTTTAGCGGTTGATAAAGGTACAAAATTTTGTTTCTTGGAAAACTAAGAAACAAGAAACCATCCTGAAAGTGACAAGTCTTGCTTGTAGAGGTACTCATGGGGATTCCTATGGGCTTACTTCCTTCCATGTCAAACTTTTTAAGCATATCTCTTATATATTTTGATTGATTTATAAACGTTCCATTTTTAGCTTGCTTGATTTGTAATCCTAAGAAGTAATTTAACTCTCTCATCATACTCATTTCAAACTCATCTTGCATACACTTTGCAAATTCCTTACATAATTCATCATTTGTGGCACCAAATATAATATTATCAACATAGATTTGTATGATAAGCATGTCTTCATTTATGGTTTTAATGAATAATGTGTTATCCACCATTCCTCTTGAGAAGCCATTTTCAAGTAAGAATCCGCTCAATCTTTCATACCAAGCTCTAGGAGCTTGTTTTAACCTGTACATTTGTTAATGTAAATACATGATCGGGATTCTTTATGTCCTCAAAACCAGAAGATTGTTCCACGTAAACTTCTTCATTTATGAAACCATTTAGAAAAGCACTTTCTACATCCATTTCATATAATTCGAATTCTTTATGAGATGCATATGCTAACAACATTCTAATAGCTTCCATTCTTGCTATGGGAGAAAAAGTCTCATCATAGTCTATTCCTTCTTTTTGATTGTATCCTTGACCTACAAGTCTTACTTTATTCCTTACAGATATGCCATTTTCATCCTTTTTATTCCTAAATACCCATTTAGTTCCAATTATTGAGTGGTCATCGGGTCTAGGAACTAGTTTCCATACTCTATTTCTTTCAAATCGATTCAATTCTTCTTGCATAGCCATTATCCAAGAATCATCACTTAAAGCTTCATCTATGTTTTTAGGTTCTTCTTGTGATAAAAATGCATAGTGATTACATAAGTTCTTCAATGATGATCTAGTAGTTACTCCTCTAGTAGGTTCTCCTATGATTTGATCTTTAGGGTGATTTCTTACATATTTCCATTCCTTTGGCAACTCAAAATTTTTATAGGATCATCATTTGGAGTTCCTTCGTTTTTCTCTTCTTTTTCTTCTTTGATTTCTGGATCTTTTAGTTTTTGTGAAGCATCATCTTTTTCTTCATTCTCAATTTCTTTTGTAAAAGGATTAGATTCATCAAAGGTTACATGGATTGATTCAATAATTGTTAGTTTTCTCCAATTATAGACTCTAAAAACTTTACTATTTGCTGCACATCTTAGAAAGATTCCTTCATCTGACTTAGCATCAAATTTCCCTAAGTCATCTTTGTCATTAAGCGAAAAACACTTACATCCAAAAACATGAAAGTAAGCTATGTTAGGTTTTCTTCCTTTCCCTAATTCATAGGGGGTTTTATTTAGGTTTGATCTAATTGACACTCTATTTATTACATAACATGTGGTGTTAACCGCTTCAGCCCAAAACTATTTAGGTGGTTTGTTTTCATTTAACGTTGTCCTAGCCATTTCTTGAAGGGTTCTATTTTTTCTTTCAACGAGTCCATTTTGTTGTGAAGTTCTAGGCGCTGAAAAGTTGTGTCTAATTCCATGTTCATTGCAAAATTTTTCAACATCTTTATTATTAAATTCTCTTCCTTGATCACTTATTATGTTTAAGACACTATAGTCCTTTTCATTTTGAAGTATTTTACACAAGTTTATCAAGGTGTTATATGCTTCATCTTTTGAGGCTAGAAAGAGTACCTAGGTAAACCTGGAGTAGTCATCAACAATGACGAAAGCATATTGCCTTGCTCCTATACTTTGAGTCCTAGTGGGACCAAATAAGTCTAAGTGAATAAGCTCTTACTAGTGGAGATGTGTTTCTTATTCTTAAAGCTAGTCTTAGTTTGTTTTCCTAATTGACAAGCATCACACATTTTATTTTTTAACAAACTTTGTACTAGGTAGTCCTCTAACTAAGTTCTTCTTAACTAGTTTTGATAGTAAGTCCATACTTGCATGACCTAGCCTTCTATGCCATAACCAACTTGCCACATTCATAGTTGCTAAGCATGTGATGTTTTGGTATTTTAACTTTTCAAAATTTATGCAATATATTGTCAATTCTTCTAGCGGTGAATAGAATATTTTGTTTTTATCTATTTTCAACAATGCATTTGTCTTACTTGAAAAGTATATCAAATCCTTTGTCACTCAATTGACTTATGCTTAATAGGTTATGTTTTAAACCATCTACCAATAACACATCATCAATGGTAAGGGAAGGTTCTTTACCTATCTTACCGATCCCAATGATTTTTCCTTTTGCATTGTCTTCGAATGTAACGTATCCACCATATTTTGGCTTTAATGAGGTGAACTTGGATTTATCCCTGGTCACATGTCTAGAACACCCGTTGTCCAAGTACCATTTGCCTTTAGATGTGGTTGTCCTAAGGCAAACCTACAAGAAGGGTTCAATACTAAAATTAGAATAGCGTTCCCAAGAGGAGGGTGAATTGGGTTAATTAAAAATTTAAGTTTTTTTTTAACTTCTTTATTTTTTTAGTGCAACAAAAAAAATGTAAGTAAATCAATCAATTTATAATCACAACCAAAAAGCACCACAAAGTATTGAAAATTAAACAATCCAATCAACCACAATATCAAAATCAATAAATCAATCAAGAACTTGATGCTTTCAGCTTTTGGTAGCAGCCTTGTGTTTATATTCACGCCCTGTTTTGATTTTGATTTGTAATGCGCTCTCTTAACCAAGATTTTCACAAATTAACCAACGTACTCCCTTATGAGTTTTCGCAAAAGGTTAATTAAAAATGTACTTTCTAAAATTAAGAGTCTTCTCTGAATTTTTTACTTAAGCCCTACAATCAGCAATATGCATTCAAGAAATAAAAATATCGTGCAGAAAGTAAAGAGTAAAGCAGAGAGAAAAACACCAAGTTTTTACGTGGTTCGGCTTATCCCTAGCCTATGTCCTCGCCTTTTGCAAACTACTAAAGGATTCCACTATAATAGTTCCTTTGCCAGGCGGAACAATACTATTACAACCACTCCTTAATTAGGCTAGAGCCCGCCTCTCCAAACGATATTCCCTCATTCGGTCCAATGATTCAAGCACTCAAACCATCAATTAATCTACAAGACAAGATTTGAAACAAGGTGTACAAGAGATGCTCTCAAAAGAGTTGATTAGTACAAATTTAGAGCTATATACTTCAAAGAAAATCAAATATGAAATTTAGATTGAAGCCCCAAGAGTATATCATTGAAGGATTCTTCCAATGGATGAAAGAATTTAGAATTGTAGCACAATACTAAAGATTGAGAGTCAGCAAAGCCTCAGTAATTTTTGAGCAAGTTGAGAGTGAGAGAGCCGTTGAGAGTTTGAAAGAAATTGAGAGAGTACGAGAGCTGTAATTGATTCTTGGTCATTGAAGTAATTTATCTTGAGGGGTATTTGTAGATTTAGAAAAGTTTCTAACTTATTCCCCAAGTTTACTTGGAGTAGTGTCCAAGTTTTGAACAAGTTTGAGTCCCAAGTAATTTATTTTTCAAAAATATGTTCGTTATGAAATTTAAAATCTGTCGTGTGACAGTAGCCTGAGGGGTTCTCGTCAGTCGCTTGCCCATGAATTATACAAATAAAATACACATGCAATAGGGTGGTAGTCGTCTGTCACTAAAATTCCCTATTTTAAAAAAATGGGCAGAAGGGTAACAGTATCCTGGTGAAACCTTGTCAGGCTTCTCATTTTGCACTGTCAGGCACTTGTCAAGACCTAGATAGTAGCCTGTGACCTTCTATTATTTTAAAAGGCTTTAAAGTGGCAACCTACTTACCATGTGCAGTCAGGCGCATGTAAGGTAAAAATCCTTACTTTTAAGATATGATTATTCTCTCTCTCTCTCTCTCTCTCTCTCTCTCTCTCTCTCTCTCTCTCTCTCTCTCTCTCTCTCTCTCTCTCTCTCTTCTTATCTATTCTTGGAATGTTAATTTATTTTCTTTGAAAAATATGTTCCAAGATTTTTTTTTTTTTTTAAAAAGTATCTCTAGGTCTCTTCATTCCTGATGAGCTTCAAAATGAAGTTTCATAATTTGAAAATACTCGAAGTACTTATAATAAATTTCCTATTGACTCTCTTCATTTCTTTTGAACTCTTTGAAAAACTTCATGAAGTTGTTGCTTTGAGTTCTTGAATTTTCAATATTGATCACATGAGTTGATATAAGCTTTCAATGTTCTTGTGATCTTTGAGTCTTTCCATTTATGTCTCTTAAGCTTTCAGAATTGATCACTTGTCTTCGTGAAGTATGCTTTTGTTTCAATATCTGAAATATCACAAATTTAAAGAACATTAAATAACCTTACTTTTTTATCATCAAAATCAAGAGTCGTAAGCCTTGGTTAAGCCAACAATCTCCCTCTTTTTGATGATGACAAATAAGGAGAAAAGATAGGTGAACTTTAAAAGTCTCCTCCTTACAATAAGCATAAATTTTCAAAGATAATATAACATTAAAGAACAATTTCAAAAACTTCACAATTAAAGATGCTTCTATATAAAATCATCATTTCATAATCATCATGCATAATCCCCCATTTTACATAAATATAAACATATTCCAACATATTCCATAAACATAATATATTCCAAAACATACATACCATAACCATATTTTGCTCATACATATACTCCCCTTTTTGACATCAATCAAAAAGGAAATAATACAACCATAAAAAGAGTAAGTGTACAATACATCAGCAAAATATTAACAAAAGTCAAAGTTTTTAAAAGCTACAAAACATCATAGATAAGCATAAATAAGCATCAGATTCTTAAGTATTATCTTTAGCTACTTCTTTTCCTTTGGAACTTTTTCCTTTAGAAGCTTCTCCTTCTTCCTCAGTCTCTTCAAAAGAGTCCTCATTAGATTTTTCTTTAGATGCTTCATCACGTTTCTCTGATTCTTCATCGGATTCAGCTTCACTAACAGGTGATGAACTGATATCCATGGGGGCTGCACTAGTGATATGTTGTTCTATCTTTTCCAGACGCTGATCTAGTGATGAGTACTTAGTGTCCATAGTGGTGACTTTTTCTTGAAGTGAAGTGAGACCAGTTCACATGTCAGAGCTAAAGCTAGAATAATGCTAGTAGAAGGGAATGAACCATGCAGGAATATTAGCTTCTTCAGGGGTGGGATTAGAGTTTTCTGGCCCCGGTTGTGCAGGCCTATTTCCTTTATACAACCATCCTTGAGTGTACTTCTTGTAACCAATCAATTTTAGTGTGGTTGAGGAGAATAAATCATAATGGGTTCTTTTCACTTGTTTGGAAGATGGTGTGAGGACTTGAAAGTGAGCAAAAATTAAAAAGAGTATTCCTCCATAAGGAAGTACAATTCTAGGAGCTTCCAACTTTATGACCATCCATTTAAGCATCAAACTTGCTAAATCCAACTTCTTTCCTTTGAGTAGGCACCACATTACAAAACAATCCAAAGAGGACACATGATCATATGATCTCGCTCTAGGAAGGACATTGTAGGCAATGAGTTTGTATATAATTAAAGCTTGTAAATTGAGCTGCTTATAGAGTGGAGGATTGCCAAACTAAATAAGAGGATCAATCATTACAAGTGGCAAAAACTCTTGTGGAGTGAATCCCTGTTCCATAATCCATTGTTTTTCAATGGGATTGCACTTGAATTCACCACTCTTTATGCGAAGAAATACCTTGTAAGGGTGATGGTTTGTTCTAGGAGATTGGTAGAAATACCTTCCTTCTTCTTCACCAAATTTATATAAAATTTTTTGGTCAAATCAGGATAATACCCTTTGGCTTGGTGTTTAATAAATTTATCCCATCCGATGTCTTTGAACAAATCTAGGATTTCAGGAAAATTTGATTCAAAGAAGGGAATATCCAGGACTTTACCAAATTTTGGATCAATGGTTGAAATGTGATTTCGATACAATGATTTGGTGTGAGAGGAGACCTACCATTTCTCTACTTCATCGTTGCTTGTTGAGTGGGAGGAGGAAGCTTTTTCCTTATTTTCGGTGGTTTTATTCTTGGCATTTTGAAATCGAAACCCTAGGTTGAGGAGGATAAGGGTTTGATGTGGTGAGGTGGTGATGGAGTAAGGGACATATTTAAGAAGGAGAATGGAGAAGTAAAGAGGAAAGAAAGGATTTTTGAGAGGTATAGAAGAGTTAATAGGAGGTTGGGGTTTAAAAAGTTGTGTTTTTCACGTGTTTTAGAATTGAATTACCACTCAACTGACGCTTGTCTTCGAAGGGTTAGGCGCCTGTTGAGTTATATTTCAACAGGCAGTAGCCTATCAGGCGTCTGCTAATCAGCTAGCAGTCGCCTGCTATGCAAGCTGCTTGCATATTTTTCTGTTGTCTCTTCTAGTTGACTTCACGTATATGTAACATTCCTAATTCTCGTCTAATAAATACAAATAGATCTTCTAGTAATGCTTTTGTAAATATATCAGCTAATTGATCATTTGTATTGACAAACTCAAGAATTATTTCCTCCTTTTGAACATTATCTCTCAAGAAATGATGTCTAATATCAATGTGTTTAGTTCTTGAGTGAGATATTGGATTTTTTGAAATATTTATAGCACTTGTATTGTCATACTTAATTGGAATTGTTTGGTATTCAAGATTGAAGTCTTTTAGTTGTTGTTTCATATATAGTGTTTGTGCACAACAACTCCCAGCTGCTATGTATTTAGCTTCAGCCGTGGATAATGCTATGGATTTTGCTTTTTCGAAAACTAAGAGACTAGTGAGTGTCCTAGAAAATGACAAGTAGCACTAGTGCTCTTTTTATCTATTTTACATCTGGCATAATCCGCATCTGAATAGCTTATCATTTCAAAATCAGTTTTCTTTGGATACCACAAACCTAGATCAAGGGTTCCTATCAAGTATCTTAGAATTCTTTTGACTGCAATTTGATGAGATTCCTTAGGTGCTGATTGAAATCTAGCGCACATGCTCACATTAAACATGATATCGAGTCTACTAGTTGTTAAATATAGTAAACTGCCTGTCATTCCTCGATAATGTTTTGTGTTTACCCGTTTTCACTTTTCATCTTTATCAAAGCTTGTTGAGGTGCTCATAGGGGTTCCTATGGGTTTACTTTCTTCCATAACAAACTTTTTCTGTATATCTTTATTATATTTTGCTTGATTTATGAATGTTCCATTTTTGGCTTATTTGATTTGTAACCCTAGGAAGTAATTTAACTCTCCTATCATACTTATTTCAAACTCTTTTTGCATACATGTTGCAAAATCTTTACATAGTTCTTCATTTGTAGCACCAAATATGATATCATCAACATAGATTTGAACTGTTAACATATCTTTATTTTTGGTCTTTATGAAAAGGGTACTGTTTACCTTTCCTCTTAAAAAATCATTTTTAATTAAGTGAAAATTTACTTAGTCTCTCATACCAAGATCTAGGAGTTTGTTTTAAACCATACAAGACTTTAGTTAATCTAAATACATGATTGGGATGTTTTAGGTCATCAAAACCTAGTGGTTGTTTTACATAAACCTCTTCATTTATATACCCATTTAAGAAAGAACTTTTTACATCCATTTGATATAGCTTGAATTCCTTATGGGTTGCATAGGCTAGGAGCATTCTAATTGCTTCCATTATTGCTACAGGGGCAAAAGTTTCCATCATAGTCAATACCTTCTTCTTGATTATATCCTTGAGCTACTAGCCTAGCCTTGTTTCTAACAACTGTCCCATTTTCATCTTTCTTATTTCTAAAGACTCATTTAGTTCCTATGATTGAATGATCTTTAGGTTTGGGAACTAATTGCCATACTTGACTTCTTTCAAATTGATTAAGCTCTTCTTGCATAGCCATAATCCATAAATCATCATTTAATTCTTCTTCTACATTTTTAGGTTCATCTTGAGATAGGAAAGCATAATGGTTGCATATATTCTTAAATGATGATCTAGTGATTACACCTCTTGAAGGTTCTCCAATGATTTGATCTTGAGGATGGTTTCTTACGTATTTCCATTCTTTTGGTAATTCTTGATTTTCTGTGGGTTTTTCTTTTGAAGCTTCTCCATTGTTTTCTCATTTTTCTTCTTTAATTTCAAGATTTTCCACCTTTTGTGAGATATCCTCGTTTTCATCTTTCTTGATTTCATTTTCAAAGGGATTTGATTCATTAAAAGTTACATGTATTGATTCATTGATAGTAATTGTTCTTTTATTATAGATCCTATAGGCTTTACTATTTGTAGCATATCCTAAGAAAATACTTTCATCTGATTTGACATCAAATTTCCCTAAGTCATCTTTGTTATTTAGAACAAAACATTTACACCCAAATACATGGAAGTAAGCTATGTTAGACCTTCTCCCTTTCCATAATTCATAAGGTGTCTTGTTTAGACTTGATCTAATAGATACCCTATTTATTACATAACAAGTTGTATTTACAGCTTTAGCCCAAAAATACTTAGGTAAATTGTTTTCATTTAACATGGTTCTAGCCATTTCTTGAAGGGTTCTATTTTTCCTTTCAACAACTCCATTTTGTTGTGGAGTTCTAGGTGTTGAGAAATTATGGTTTATGCCATGATCGTTACAAATTTTTCGACATCTTTATTTTTGAATTCTCTTTCTTGATCACTCCTAAAGTTAGTGACATTATAACCTTTCTCATTTTGAAGTTTCTTGCATAGAGTTATTAACACATCACAAGCTTCATTTTTGTTGGCTAAAAACAATACTTATGTATATCTAGAATAGTCATCAACAATCACAAAAGCATATTATTTTCCACCTAAGCTTTGAGTTCTAGAAGGTCCAAACAAGTCTAAGTGTATGAGTTCTAAGAGTCTACTAGTTGATATGTGTTTCTTCTTTTTAAAACTTGTCTTGACTTGTTTTCCTAGTTGACAAGAATCACAAATTTTATCTTTGATAAACTTAAGTATTTGGTAAACCTTTCACTAAATTTTTATTTGATAGTTTAGATAGGATGTCCATGCTAGTTTGTCCTAATCTTCTATGCCAAAGCCATCTATTTTCATTTAGGGCAGCCATGCAAGTTGCATCTTGAGATATTAGATTATCAAGGTTTATGCAATACACATTGTTTATTCTATGTGCTGCGAATAGAATTTCATTATTCTTAGGGTTTTGTATTATGCATTTGTCTTCCTTAAAGATAATTTCAAATCCTTTATCACTAAGTTGACTAATACTTAAGATTATGCTTTAGACCATCTACTAACAACACATCATCAATAGTTAGAGAGGGTTTTTTTTTACCTATTTTACCAATTCCAACAATTTTACCTTTGGCATTGTCACCGAAGGTTATGTATCCCCCATCTTTTTGAGTTAATGTGGTGAACTTGGTTCTATCTTCGGTCATGTGTCTTGAACACCCGCTATCCAAGTACCACTTTTCCTTTGATGGTGTTGTCCTAAAGCATACCTATACTGAAGGATTTAAGATGTTACTTTTGGAATCCAAACTCTCTTAATTTTCTTTAAATCATATCTAGTTCCATTGTTTTCTTTCCATTCATTATTTAAATTTAACATACTTCTTTTTAAGAGGGCAGTTAAACATGATATGTCCTCTGTTCTTGCACATGTAGCAAGTGGTATGTTCATGTACATTAGTTGAGGAAGTACTAGCATGGTGTTTAGCTTCTTTCACAAAGTACCCGATGAACAACTTTTTCTTTCTTTTATTTGTTATTCCATTATAACCGATTACTTTTTTATTTCCATGCATTCTTTGTTGTCCAACCATTTTCTCAAAGTTTTATTTTCCTTTCGTGAAGTTGTAGATAATTTTCTCTTTATCCTCAATTGTCTTCTTAAGATCAATTATTTATAAATCCTTCTTACTTTAATCATCTACTTGTATTTTTACTATTTCTTGTGACATATCATTTATTTTCTCTTTTAGATTTTCAATGTGGGATTCTTTCTATTTTTCAATAGATTTAGAGGATTCAAGTTGTTTCATTAGATTTTCATTTTGTTCTTTTAAAGTTATATTTCTTTTAGAAACTTTGATAAATCTTTTATATATAGCAAAGAACTCGGCTTGAAGTTTTTTGTAGGAGGGCATGCTATCGCAAGATTCATTACACGATTCACTACTAGATTCTTCCAACGAGGAGTAGTAAGAATTTACCTCTTCATCATGTGTCATAAAACACATGTTTGCCATCTCTTGCTTGCTTGTCTCGTTTTCCGTTTCGCTTGAACTTGTGTCATCCCATGTTGCTTTCATGGCTATTTTCTTTTTCTTCTTCTCCTTTTTGAGTTGAGGGCAGTTCGGCTTTATATGACTTGGCTTTTTGCAATGATAACACGTAGGTAGGTCATTTTTATTTTTCTCTCTTTCCTACTTATTCCCCCTTTTTCAAATTTCGTTTTACTGAATTTTCTAGGGAACTTTTTGTTTCTTCTATAGAACTTGTCAAGTCTTTTAGTAATAAATACTAATTCATCTTGGTCTAAGTTACTTGATTCACTATCATCATCACTTGAGCTTTCCTTAATAGCTTTTAAAGCAACAGATTTCTTGTGCTTAGGTTCAGGATTTCTTTCTTTCAAGGCCATTTCATAAGTAAGCAGTGAACTTATAAGTTCATCTAGTGATGTGGTTTTAAGGTTCCTACCTTTCGTTATTGCTGTGGCCTTTGGTTCCCATATGGGTGGAAGACCTCTAAGTATTTTTCGAATCATCTCATAAGTAGTGTAGGGTTTTCCTAAGGCATTGAGAGAATTGATTATGTGAGTGAACCTTGTATACATACTAGTAATGGATTCATTTGAGTTCATTTTAAAAGCTTTATATTCACTAGTTAGCATATCAATCCTATTATCTCTAACATCGACTGTTCCTTCATAGGTTACCTTTAGCTTATCCCAAATTTCTTTGGCTGTTTTGCAGGCCATAACTCTATTGAATTTGTTAATATCTAGAGCACAATACAAAGCATTGATAGCACTTGAATTAACTTGCAACATTTTGTTATCTAAGTCAGTCATGTCTTTTTTCTCCTTAGGGACTTGTTTTCTATCTACTAGTTTGAGGGGAATTAGGTCACGATCCATGACAACCTCCCAAACTTTCCAATCCATAGTTTGAAGATAAATTCTTATACGCTATTTCCAAAAAGTATAGTTTAGTCCACAAAAAATTGGTGGTCGGGTTGAGGATTGACCCTTTCTGAAGGGAGCTATTCCTATGTGTGCCATTTCGATCTTTATATAGCTTCTTGTAAAGATTTACTATATAGGCTCTGATACCATTTGAAATTAGAATAGTGTCCCAAGAGGGGGTGAATTAGGTTAATTAAAAATTTAAGTTATTTTTAACTTCTTTATTTGTTTTAGTGCAACAAAAAAAATGTAACTAAATCAATCAATTTATAATCACAACCAAAAAACACCACAAAGTACTGAAAATTAAACAATCCAATCAACCACAATATCAAAATCAATCAATCAATCAATCAAGAACTTGATGCTTTCAGCTTTTGGTAGCAGCCCTGTGTTTATATGCAAGCCCTATTTTGATTTTGATTTGTAATGCGCTTTCTTAAGCAATATTTCCACAAATTAACCAACGTACTCCCTTGTGGGTTTCCGCAAAAAGATTAATAAAAAACATACTTTCTAAAATTAAGAGTTTTCTCTTAATTTTTTACTTAAGCCCTGCAATCAGCAATATGCATTCAACAAATAAAAATATCATGTAGAAAGTAAATAGTAAAGTAGAGAGAAAAATACTAAATTTTTACGAGGTTCAGCTTATCCCCAGCCTACGTCCTTACCTTTGGCAAACTATCAAAGGATTCCACTATATTAGTTCCTTTGCCGAGTGGAATAACACCGTTACAACCACTCCTTAATTAGGCCAGTGCTTGCCTCTCCAAACAATATTCCCTCATTCGGTCTAACGATTCAAGCACTCGAACTGTCAATGAATCTACGAGACAAGATTTGAAACAAGGTGTACAAGAAATGCTCTCAAAAGAGTTGATTAGTACAAATTCAGAGTTATATACTTTAAAGCAAATTAAATATGAATTCAGATTGAAGCCCCAAGAGTATATCATCGAAGGATTCTTCCAATCGATGAAAGAATTTAGAATTGTAGCACAATACTAGAAATTAAGAGACAACAAAGCCTTAGTAATTTTCATGCAAGTTGAGAGCAAGAGAGCCGTTGAGAGTTTGATAGCAATTGAGAGAATATGAGTGTTGTAATTGATTCTTGGTCATTGAATTAATTTATCTTGAGGGGTATTTATAGATTTAGAAAAGTTTCTAATTTGTTCCCCAAGTTTACTTGGAGTAGTGTCCAAGTTTTGAACAAGTTTGAGCCCCAAGTAATTTATTTTTCAAAAAATATGTCCGTTATGAAATTTAAAATCTTCCACGTGATAGTAGCCTGAGGGGTTCTCATTAGTTGTCTGTTCATGAATTACACAGATAAAATACACAAGCAGTAGGGTGGCAGTCGCCTTGGGGTCAGGCGCCTGTCACTGAAATTCTCTGTTTTAAAAAAATGGGCAGAAGGGTGACAGTAGCCTAGTAAAACCTTGTCAGGCTTCTCATTTTGCACCGTCAGGTGCCTATCAACACCCAAATAGTAGCCTGACGATTTTCTGTTTGTATATTTTAAAAGCCATTAAAGTGGCAGCCTACTGATCATGTGCAGTAAGGCGTTTGTCAAGTAAAAGTCCTTACTTTTAAAATATGATTATTCTCTCTCTCTCTCTCTCTCTCTCTCTCTCTCTCTCTCTCTCTAATCTATTCTTGGAATGTTAATTTATTTTTTTTGAAAAATATGTTCCAAGATTTTTTTTTTAAAAGTTTCTCTAGGTCTTTTCATTCGTAATGAGCTTCAAAATGAAATCTCATAATTTGAAAATACTCAAAGTACTTACAATACATTTCCTATTGACTATCTTCATTTCTTTTGAACTCTTTGAAAAACTTCATCAAGTTGTTTCTTTGAGTTCCTGAATTTTCAATATTGATCACTTGAGTTGATATGAGCTTTCAGTGTTCTTGTGATCTTTGAGTCTTTCCATGTTGGTCTCTTGAGCTTTCAGAATTGATCACTTGTCTTCATGAAGTAGGCTTTTGTTTCAATATCTAAAATATCACAACTTTAAAGAACATTAAATAACCTTAGTTTGTTATCATCAAAATCAAGAGTCGTAAGCCTTGGTTAGGCCAACAAATACGTTACTTTTAGGTATCCAAACCTTCTTAGGTTTCGTCATTTCATATTTGTTTTCTTTAATTCTCCAAACTTTCTTGACTTTCACATTCTTTCTTTTGAATGGACAATCAAATTTTATGTGTCCCTTTTTCTTGCATAAGAAGCATGTGGTGCGTTGATAAATATTAGTTGAAGATTTGCTTGCATAATGCTTTGATTTTTTAACAAAGTATCCCATATAAAGGTTCTTCTTCTTTTTGTTCTCAATTCCATTAAATCCTATTCCTTCTTTATCTAATGACATTTTTTTTGTTTTCCAAGAAATTTTTCAAAGTTCTCCTTTCCTTTAGTAAAATTGTAAATAATTTTCTCTTTGTCTTCAATTTTACTCTTGAGGTCTTTTATTTATGAGTCTTTCTTACTTTCACCATTTACTTGCAACTTAACTAAATCTTGAGACATGTCATTTATTTTTTTCATAAGCTCATCAATATGTGAGTCTTTTTCTTTTTCAAGTGATTTTGATGTATCTAGTTGATTTTTAAGTGATTCGTTTTGTTCTTTCAAGGCAATGTTCCATTTTTTTACTTTTATGAACCTATTGTGTAGGGCAAATAATTCAGCTTTAATTTCTTTGTATGACGGCATACAACCACATGAATCTCTACATGATTCATTACTTGATTCTTCGGATGAAGTATAGTAGGAATTTACCTCTTCATTATGATTATGAAGCATATGTTGACCATCTCTTGTTCACTTGATTTGTTCTCCAATTTGCTTAAGCTTGTATCATCCCATGTAGCTTTCATTGCCTTCTTTTTCTTCTTCTTGTCTTTCTTCAGTTATGGACAGTTAGGTTTAATACGTCCAACCTTTTTACAATTGTAACAAGTAGGGGGTTTATTCTTATTCTTATTCTTATTCTTATTTTCTTTCTTGCTTGTATCCCCTTTTTCAATTTTTGAACCTCTAAACTTTCTAGCAAAGTTCTTATTTCTTTTAAGAATTTACCAAGTCTTTTAGTAATGAAGACTAGTTCTTCATCATCTAATTCACTTGCATCTCCCTTTTCTTCATTAGAGATTTCATTGGCAGCCTTAAGGGTTATAGATTTCTTGTTTTTTATTTTCAATATTCCTTTCATTCATAGCCATCTCATAGGTGAGAAGGAATCCAATCTGTTCATCTAGTGAGGTATTCTTCAGGTTTCTTTCTTTCGTTATAGTTGTGGCTTTGGATTCCAAAATGGTTGGAAGACCTCTAAGGTCTTTTCAGATCATCTCATTGGTAGAGTAGGTTTTTCCTAAGGCATTAAGGGAGTTTATGATATGAGTGAACTTAGTATACATTTTTGTAATAGATTCATTCGGATTAATACTAAAAGCTTCATATTTGCTAGTAAGCATGTCAATTCTATTATCTCTCACATCAACGGTACCTTCATAGGTTACCTCTAGTTTGTCCCATATCTCTTTTGCTGTTTTGCATGTCATGACCCTATTGAATTCATTTATGTCAAGAGCACAATATAAGGCATTGATAGCACTTGAGTTAACTTGCAACATCTTATGGTCGTTTTCGGTCATGTCTTTTTCTTCTTTGGGTATTTATTTTCCATTTACAAGTTTGGTAGGGATAAGATTACCATGTGTGACAACCCTCCATGCTTTCCAGTCTATGGTTTGAAGGTAGATTCTCATTCTTTGTTTCCAAAAAGTATAGTTAATACCACGAAAGATCGGAGGTCTGGTTGAGGATTGACCCTCTCTAAAGGGAGCTAAGCCTATGTGTACCATTTAGATCTTTATATAGCTTCTAATTAAGATTTTCTATAACCCCTCTCTGATGCCAATTGAAAACTAAGGTGTAGTCAAAAGGGGGGGGGGGTGAATTGGGTTTTAAAAAGTTTCTTTTAAATATTTTTACAAATTCACAACCTTTTGTATGTTTCTTAATCACACAAGAATGATTTTATTTTCAATACTTAATTAAGCCAATCACAAACCACACTCAATAAATTAATTGATCAAATACAAGCCAATATTTCTTAATGTGATACTTTCAACAATGTCAATAAATCATCCAACCCAATTTACCAATCACAAGTTACCAACACAAAAGTTGCAGCAGCACTTTCATGATTCAATGTTTGTATAGCTCAGCGTAGAGTTTGATAAAAGCCCTGTATTTATGAATTTTATGCACTTCCTTTTAACCAAAGTTTTTTTAAACAATTAATCAACGTACTCCCTTTAAGGTTTCCAAAAAAAATCAATCAACGTACTTCTTTAAATTAAAAATTTTCTCAATCTCAATATTTCAGCTTCCTGCACTTAGATACACAACCACGTAATTTATATATGTAAAAGAATTAGAGAGTAAGGGTAGAGAGTGAGACCGAGCTTTTATGAGGTTATGCTTATACTAGCCTACGTCCTCACGTTAGGCAAGACCACCTAAGGATTCCACTATAACGCTTCTTTACAGGCAAAGAAAACCATTACAATCCCTCCTTCAATTAGGGTGGAGCACCCTCTCCAGGTGATACCCCACGCTTGGTACAATGATCCAATAACCCTGAACCTTTAAGAAAACAAAGAGATAAGAAAGATTTTTTTTGTGTAGAAGAGATACTCTCAGATAGAGCAGGCTAGTATTAAGCGCAACTAATACTTCAAAAAAAATATCAAATAAGAATGAATTTGAAGCTCAAAGAATGTGTCACCAGAATTCTTTTTTTTTTTTTTTTATTTGAATCAAAACTCAGAAGATTTGCTCTCAAATCAGTGATCAAAAACTCAGTATATCTCAGAAAATTCTCAGCAAGAATATGTGTGCAAGAGGGCTTTTGAGAGAGTATGAGCAATATAGCTTGAAAACCGATTTTCAATTTTTGGTATCTGATTTGATTTGAGAAACCATGTATTTATAGGCTCAAAAAGCAATAAATTTGTGTTGCTCAAGTTACATGGAGTGTTTCCCAAGTTTTTATAAAGTTTGGGGCACAAGCAACTCAAAATTTGGATTTTAAAAGCTGTTTAAAAACTAGCCGTTACGAGGGTCAATCGCCTGAACCCATCGTGGTCAGTCGCCTAACCTTTGAACACAGTATAATTTTCCAGTTCAAAATAGGGTCAATCTCCTGATGTTCTAGGGGTCAGTCGCCTGATCCTTCACTACCTATTCAAATTCAATTCCGGATATTTGTCAGTCGCCTGATCAAGCATAGGTGAGTCGCCTAGACAGATAAAAATGTTGTTTTTGAGTTTGTTTCCAAAAAGCCTTAGCCATTTTGCTTTGATAATTTTAAAGAGTGTTTTTTGAGGTTTTCAAAGTAAGGTCTCTAAGTCTATATGAACCCCTAATGAGCTTTAAAGCATTCAAAATGATATTTTAAAGTGAAGTACTTACTTAAGACTTCCTAAGGACTTTAAAACTCTCAAAACTTGAAGTTTTCATGTATATCATTGCTTTGAATCATCTTGGCCTTGAGTTTGAGTATTCTTTAAGCTTCATTTGTCTTGACTATCTTGGACCTCTTTAAGCTTTCATTTTGATCACCTTGTGAATAAAGTATAGCTTTATGGTACTTGTGATCTTTGGACTTTCAATTCTTGAACCTTTTGAACTTGACATATTAGGCTTTCTGAAATATCATCACTTAAACCATAACTTGTTAAATTATCATTTATTTGTTATCATCAAAACAAGATTCGAAAGTCATGTTAAGCCAACAAAAATTATAGCACATAGGAGGATCCGATTTTTGTTTCCTCCAGCTCGACTCTCCATTTTCTAATCTTGAGCTTTAGTATTTTCTATTGAATCACCTGTTTTTTTCCTTTTTTTGAAGAACTTGCTGAACTTCTTGGTCAACAAGGTCGTGTCCTTGTCAGGCTCCTGATAACTCTCCTCACTGGAGCTACTCATTGAGGCTTGGAGAGCTGTAATTTTCTTTGCTTTGCACTGCTCATTCACCCTCTCAGTGATTGCCATTTCGTATGTGATGAGCGATCCGATGAGCTCATCTAGCGTAATTGCTTTCAAGTTTCTCCCCTCAACTATGTCCGTAACTTTTGGCACCCAGATTGAAGGTAGACCTCTGAGTATTTTCATGATCATCTCATATGTAGGATAACTCTTACCAAGAGCATGTAAAGAATTAGTGATGTGTGAACCTAGTGTATATGACTTGTATAAATTCGCAAGAAGTCATTCTAAAGGCCTTTTATTCGCTTGTAAGCATATCTATACGATTATCTTTAACATCCTTAGTACCTTCATAAGTTATTTGAAGTTTATCCCATATCTCATTAGTATATGTACATGTCATTACTCTATTAAACTCATTTACATCTAATGCACAATATAAAACATTCATGGTAGTAGCATTTACTTGACCCTTTTTCATATCATCATCAGTAAAATCATTATCATCTATAGGAACACTTTTTCCTTCTACAATTTCAACGGGCACAAAATCTCCCTTGGAGACAACCCTCCACACCTTCTAATCTAGATTTTGAAGAAATATCCTCATCCTTTGTTTCCAAAAAGTGTCGTTAACACCACAAAAAATCGGTGGATGTGTGGACAATTGTCCCTTATGAAAAGGGGATACACCAAGATAAGTCATTGCGATATTTAACAAACACGGTTAAGTTATTTTACAGCGAGCCTACGATACCAAGTGTGATTTATGATGTAATCCCAAGAAGGGGAGAAGGTGAATTGGATATTTTAAAATCTAGGTCTCTTTTTGTCATATTTTTAAAACACAATTAGTATTTCACAAAACTAGGGTTTTTCTAACAATCTCAAATCCCACAAATATTCAAGTATGCAAAACTATAAATCACATACAGTAATCACAACAAATTAAATGAAAGCATACAAGTGTAGAAAAGTAAATAGTTTAGGGAAGAGAGAGAAAATACAAGGATTTTTATGAGGTTCGGCAAACCTTGCCTATGTCTTCGCCTCAAGCCAACTCACTCGAGGATTCCACTAAACTGCTCCCTTAACCGGGCGGAGTAAACCGTTTACAACACTTCTTATAGGGTGGAGCCCCCTTTACACCACTCCTTCAGCAGGATGGAGCCCTCCTTATACCCCATGGTTGGCATGGTTCACTATCCGAACCGTAGGGATACCAAAGATAAATAATTTTTTACGTACAAATGTATGCTTCTCAAAAAGTTAGGTTGTACAATGTAAATCTTATATGCACTCTCCCAATATGAGATTTATGCTCAATAGAGTTTTAGGGTTTCCTCTCTCAAAAATGTTTTGAAGTAAATGAGAGGGTATGTGAGTAAGTGATCTTTGATTCAAAAATGAAATATGCAATAAATTCTTTTTAAGGATCTAGAACCTCCAAGTGATTTCTCCAAAAACAAAATTCAAAAATAAGTGCTGGAGAAGTTAGGGTTTTGTTCAAAATAATTTTTGCAATGAAAAGATTAAGTGGGCTCTTGAATCTTGTAATGGAAATGCTCAAAGATTCACAAGCTACAAATGATTTCTCCAAAGAATATTTTCCAAGGAAAGATGTGGAAGAAACTGTAGATTTGCTCTCAAGTGAAAATTTAAAATGAATGATTGAATGAGAGCAAAAGCTTGCTTGTTTTTGAAAAAAATGAGTGAAAATGAGCCCAATATTGTAAGAGTATAATATCTTGAGATCAAAAGTTATTTAATGAGCTTAGGGCAAAGTATATAGAGATTTTCAAAAACTAGTCATTAAGTGACCGTTTGGGCAATGTTAAAATATTAACTTTGAATTTTACAACTGTTTTCAGCTTAAAAATAACTCAACCTGAGAGTTTCGGTCGACTAGGGTAGGCTCCGATTGAATGACCATAGGCGATTTTTCAAATCCGCGAAGTTTGGTTGACTAGGCCTCTTGATCTGGTTTGCCGAATAGAAGTCTGGTCGACTGGGTTTCAAGATCCGGTCGACTGGGCTTTTTGAATACTTGAATTCTAGCCATGTGTCTTGCCGGTTGACTGGGCTTTAAGGTCCGGTCTACTGGGGCTTCACAAAATTGAAGTTCTGGCTGAGTGCTCTGGTCGATCGACTGGGCTTCTTAGGCTGGTCGACTGGTCTCCATGAAAAAAATGAGTTTAAGCCGTTTTTTGACATCAAAAGTACTTCAAACCTTTTTGTATGAGTTTAACATTTTATGAAAAAAGGTTTTCCATGGAAAGATTGATTTCCTAGGGTCAATCTAAGGTCACTATTAAACAATAAATCAAATCATATAATGCATACATTTACAATTCAAACCAGAAACAATACAATTGAAAAAATAGAATTGTCTTCACTCTTTTGCCCTTCAAGCACTCCTCATGCCTTCCATATATGTGTGCTGAAATGTAAACCTGTTCAAGTACTAAATGCACACATAAGATACTTGTGATTTGTCATTATCAAAATGAGATAAGACTTATAAAGTCAACACCATACTCTGTAACTCATATTCAAAATACTATACTATACATACATAAATAAATATATATATATATATATATATATATATATATATTCTAAACTGAGAGATATTTTTCCTTTTCAAGATAGAAAGAGGAGGGAGGGAGAGGCATTACACTCTAAGAAAGCCTTACTAAGGGCATTCTTTTCAACTGTAATTGTGTTAAGGTACGAAAAGGCAAAACAATCAATTTTTTTAGTGTATATTCAAATTTTTAGTGTACACTAATGATGAAATTGGTATGCATAAATATTCCTAAGTATTTGGAGAGACTTGTCAAAATTTTAAAATGTCAAAGTGAGATAAATGTGCATGTAGTTTTTGTGAATCTAAAGAGAGGTCAATGTCTCCTTCTTTTTAATTGTTCAACGTACAATGATTGAATAAAAAGGGTATTAGCATTATTAAGTCAAATGTATAGGGATGTTTGAGAAAGTTTTAAAATGTGAAGAAGGTCCATGATTTTTTTGACAAACTACTGAGGAGATTAGTGCCTTTTGTTATATTATTTATTACAAGGGTAAACTACATTCATGAAATTTCATTTTGGAGCATATATGGAAATCGAGTCTTGAATTTGAATTTGAATTTGTATAGATTTGAATAAAATATAGTATAAAATTGTGTTAAATTTTTTCGAAATCCAAAATTTGTAATTCATGCTCCCTGTTACTTAAATGTTTTTGTTTGCACTGGAAAGTCAAATTAACAATCCTTAGAACGTGCACAGTACTTCATACACTATTCAGTGACCTTTTTAGTAAACCAACTACATAAATATATTAAAGGATTGTATTATACTTTCCAACTTAGGCTGTCTCGACCATTCACACATTTCACAGTCACAGGGATAAGCTTCATATCTAAGTGTGGGGTCCAATATCCCAAAATCAAGAGAAATTATTAGGTTAGGCAGGGGTGGTGAATCCATGACTATGACTATTAGTGATTGGGGGTTGCTAGGCTTGTCAAACAGACCTTAGTCTAGTGTTTCAATTTTATTAGGAAAGGAGTTTGAAGGAGAAAGGGAATTTGCCACAAATCAAGGAACCATAAATTATTAGGCTAGCCTGGCTAAGTTGTAGTGGGTGCATGCTTTTAACTAATTTTAAGAAAGTTTAAATTAAATTCATAATTTTTTTGACTTAAAATTATTCATAATCTAATTAAAAATGTGATTGATTCTCTAAAATATATCGTCATTATGATGCACCTAATAATTTTTTTAAAATTAAAAAGCTAAAAAATAGTTTGCTTACTATAATGTCAATATGTGGAAGTAGCTAATGACCTAACCTTATACAAGCACGTCTCCGCATACGACTTCGGTTAAATTTTATAAAAGAAAAACTGGTCGTGATGTTCATGGGAGAGGGAAATTAAGGTGGGATAGATAACAGAATAATCATATTTTTGATTAAATTAACCTCAGTTTGAAAATGGAAAGGTAAGAGTCAAAGGAGTTGGCCAGGCCTGTCCACACAGTCTTAGCTTAAACAAAGGCTCTCTTAAGAGGAGGAGAGAGAGAGAGAGAGAGAGAGAGAGAGAGAGAGAGAGAGAGAGAGAGAGAGAGAGAGAGAGAAGAGAGAGAGAGAGAGAGAGAGAGAGAGAGAGAGAGAGAGAGAGAGAGAGAGAGAGAGAGAGGGCATAAGCTCGGGTGGTAAAGACGAGACTGTGGTGGGCTGCTTGATGGTATATAGTTAGGTTCGAATCCTGTCAGCGGAGATCATATCCGTGATTTACATCCTACGCAGGTGAAGGACATTGTCGGCGTACGCGTGGGACTACTATGAAGGAGGGGGTGGCACCCAATGATCCCGGGACACCTGGCGTAACCAAAAGAGAGAGAGAGAGAGAGAGAGTCCTTTAAAAGGTATGCAAATACATTTGCTGGAGATCTCTGGTTTCAATCCCATTCTCTAATTAATGTTGATAACTTAATTATGAGTAACATTTCCTTTAATCTTACACGCTTGAACACAGAAATTAACCGAATCATCCAGAGAGAGAGAGAGAGAGAGAGAGAACCAAGTCATCCTGCAATTAATAGCACCCCAGCACCCCTATCATATATATCATCAGAAATTGAACTTGAACTTGGAAGACTACCATGTAGAAAAATATATGTATATGTGTTTGAACAAATAAAAATTTTCTATACAGTGTAACACAGTTTCAAGCCACCCAAACAGGTTCAGCTCCTCATGATCTGAACTGACCATTAGGCCTTCCGAAAAGAAAAAAAGAAAAAAAAAATTGCAACTTAATCCCATCTGACGAGCAGATCAGAATGAATAGCTGGGAAGATTAAGTAAAAGAAAGCCAAAACATTATACATATATCCCCGCACGCTCAATTCAATTTTCAGGCGCAGAGTCCTCCTCTGAGTTGTGCCTCTTGGAAGGACCAGAGGGTGGAATGGGACTTCCCTTTGGGAAAAAGTTGAACACCGTGCCTCTGTACGGAGAAGCCATTCCGAGCTTCCTGTGTTGGTAAAGCTTCAAATGCACCGCCGCGGGGTTCGCAGACCCTCCCTCCTGCGCCGGCGTCCCCGCTTTTTCCGGCCGACCCGCGGCGGCGCAGTGATTGCTGGTAATTAAGAGCAAAAGGAGAGGTAGGAAACAGAGGAGGTTGAAGGAAACATGCATGGATTTGGAAGAAGAAACCATCATAGTAGCAAAATTAACGCGTAATCTGAAGAGGGGTTTGTTTAATTTGGAGGTGGAGATGAGAAGATGATTTGGATTAAATCTAATAAAATTGAATCGAGGGGAAGGGGGTGTTTATATGTGCATGAAGAAACAAGGGAGGGTTGGCAAATGGCAGCGTACAGAGCAGGAAGGAGAGGGGAGGAGTGAGCTGCACGCCAACGACTACTGAATTTTGAATGTCAACGGTTGGAAAATTAGAAATAAAGTGTCAGATTTTTCCGAGCCTACCAGTTTTCGTTTTGATTTTATTTTTAATTCTGTTTTTAAATTTTAAATTTTTTTCTTTTGCCGAAACCCAGAAATTTTGGGAACTTGATTGTGACATGATAAGCTGCATAGTGTACGCAGCATGACAGTTTTGTTTATTGCACAAAGTGCATTGATCCACGAACGATCATTAGTCATCCGCTTGATCAATCAACATGTACAATTTTAGAAAAATGAGATTTATGTACTTAATTTAGTATAGGAAATTTTATCCATGCATGCTTGGAAGTATATATATGTATATATGCCAACCGACCCAAGTAGTGTTTTTTTTTTTTCAAGTAACATTTTGGGTACTTCATTTCAAAATACAATCTTACATCATATTGAACTTTCGAAAATTTGAATTTGAATTTAGTGCATAGTTTGAATAGAACACAATTCGTCATCTACGTAAACACTAACATTACTCTATATTTGGAAGTTTAGGATTTAAAGGTAGAATTTGAATTTGTGTGAATATATAAATAAAAAGCAATACAAATTTACACTAAATTTGGTATGTAGTTGTGCAAATTTAAATTCGAGACATTAGTTTATTATAATTTACGTATGTCGAAGTGAAAAATGATAAAATAATTAATTTCTAAAATTTTACTTGATTCTTTGAAAATAAATTGATCGACAAGATATAAATGTTACAAAAATCAAGTACTAATAGAGACTGTGATTTTTAAAATTTTAGGAAAAATTTGTTTCATTTTACTCAACCTCACAGTCAGGGGAGCTTAAGGTCCGCTTATTCATGGAAAAGAATTTTTATTTCCTATTTTAATTTTTCAAAAATTTTAAAAATACTTACCTTTTTATCTTCACAACATTTGCATAAAATAAATGAATAATAATAAAAAATAGTTTTGACACTATTTATTTGAAGAAATAGTTTTATTTTAAAATTTCAAATTTTTAAATAATTGCAAAAGTGTCCCCTTATTTTTTTAATAATTATTTTAAAATCTAAAAATAAAAAATAAAAAAATGTTTTTTACATTTAAACAAACTATTTATTTTTTTCTTTTTAATGTGAATTTTTTAAAAATTTAAAATTAAGCTAAAATCTTCATATTTCTATATAAAAAAAAAAAACTACAAAATTAGCAAAGTCAAAAAATTATCCTTAGTAGTTCTTCCCTTTTATATATATATAGGAAGGTAGGCATGGGCTGTGGTTCAATAATATATTATCAGCAAGAGGGATCCTTTGCGTGCGAAGCTGCTACAAGAAATGAACTTGAAAGGGTCCACTCATCCAATCCACTACACCGTAACATTCAACTTGACACTGATAGACTTCGCTGCCTAGCTATCTTCATTATGCATATGATATAATAACATGTCAAGATCAAATTAATTCAGTGCCATGCCACCCTACTCCATTTTTGTACCAAACTGATATCAAACCCCGCTGTCTTAATGTTGACATTTGTCTATATATAGTTTGTGCATTACAACTTCATTTGCTTAAACTATGCATATCAACTACTTAATATCTTTAATTAGGAGGCCCCCCTTTTTTCTTTTTTGGATTTTCATCGATCGAGTCAATTTTTAGCATTAAAAATATATTGTTTGGTATGTAATTCATGCACGTTATCATCTGTTTTAACTCGTATGCTTCATAATGCACGTTTCCTTAAAACTTGTAAGCTTATAATTGAGAATTCTGCTTTGATATTCAATTGATGTAGTCGAACATAAGTTTTTAGATTTGGACTTTGATTTATGTTAATTTAAAAGTAATTATATAAATTAATCTCTATGCTACAATATTTTCAATTTCTTCTTTGACGTATCATTCTTTGTAATCTATACAATATATAAGTTTAGGTAAAAAAAATACAGTATTCATGAACAACATAATCAGTATGTTTAGCACTATTTCATTTAAAAAAATGGGTTAGTACTTTTTTCATAGATAACTTGAATTCAAAATTTATCTCATAACTTATGCAAGATATTTTTTTGTTTTGATTTTGTATACTTTTTTTTCTCTCTCTTAACACTCGCAATCTTAAATTCAAGTGAGAATTTTTCTCGAATTTCAACAAATATAAGATTTTCTCTTTTTTTGTTATACAAAAATACATTGGGTTCGAGATATATATGGATGACCCGAGGACTCCACCATCATCGCGCCACTTTGGATACAATGATACGACACCAAATCTGAGAGGGTGAAACTCAATCCCCCATTGACGCACCCTTGGTAATTTACTGGGATAAGCTCTCAAGAGTGAATTGAAATCGTAACCTTGGGATCATCAAAATCACAAGCCGCTCTTACCACTTAAGTCAATCCAGTTGAATTCAAGCTATACATATATTACAAGAGATGATCCATCCATCTCATTTCTCTTCTTCTTTTTTTTCTTCATAAAAGTCAAATTTAAGACTTGTAAATATAAAATCTAAATTGTTTAAAAATGTTTCTGAAGAACCCGAAGATGTAGGAACGGTTCAAGCTTTTCACATTAATATTGCATCATTGGCGTGGAAAATGTATGATGCAACTCTAGTTACCAAAAATGCATACTGCAATAATTTAATATGCACAGACGATTATTAAGAAAACCCGAACTATATAATAGAAATAATAATGCTGCCATGGAGCAAAGGAGTGAGGGGGTCAAGGCCACCGTCACCACTTGGAACGCGAGGAATGCATGGTGAAGACGTGGCGGTATCCGCGAAGGCCGCAGTTGGCAGTGGCCCGGCGGGGTAGGTGCCTTTTTTTATTAGCCTGTTTACAAGTCAACCCTTCCGATGTGAAGGTCTGATGATCTAATTGGGGAGCTAGTTAATGTCAAGAAGAAACCAAGAAAATGGGTAATCTTAGAGAGAGAAGAAACCAAGAAAATGGGTCATTGTAGAGATTTTTTTTTTTTTTGGTTTAAAATATGATCTTTGAGAGCCTGTATGTCCTCATTAATCTATCAAAATGATGTTTTTTACTTAAATATTAAGATATTATTTAAAATTAAAAGTTATAATTCTAAATATTATTTTATGGGATAAACTATGAAATGGGTATTAGAGAAAGAGAGAGAAGAAATCAAGATATGTGTATTTTGAAGAGAGAGACCAATCAGGATAATCAAATTCTAAAATATGAATTCGAATAGGATCAAGATATATGAGATAGGATTGGTTCAGAAACACGTGAAATACAATACGAAGCACGTAAGATACGGTGGTAAAGCCCACTTGAGCAATTGTTGGAGACTTGAACTTCCACCTATGAGGGAAATAATTTTCGTTCAAGCGGGAGCAGTTAGAACTCACAAGTGAGAGGAAAATGGTTGAGAATTTCACCTGTGACTTTGTCCCATATTGAAAAAATTGAGTGGATAATGAATTCTTATATGCATGATTAGACTCATGACTCAACAGGCTTAAACTTTTGAGTTAAGTTGGTGGCCACCCATGTGTATCAAACTTAATTACTCATGGATTCCTCTTGTGCTAGTAGAGAGAGAAGAAAAGACCAAGAAATTGATTCTTTTAGAGAGAGAGAGAGAGAGAGAGTGAGAGAATGAGGGTGGGTGATGGAAGGAATGAGACCGACATTCCAAGTATGCAGGTGGGACCTAAACATGACAAGAGTGACTTTAGCTTTTGAAAATAGGGAGGAAGAAAGGAGGAAAGGCAGAAGGGAGGGCGGTGGTCCGGTGGAGGTGGCTGATGACGCGGTAAATGGACATATGGGCACGGAAGCGGTCTTGCAGGCAAATTGGGATATGCGTTTCACCGCGAGACCGCAAGAATTCACAAGGGGCAATCTCATTCATGAACCACCAACCACCATGACCCAGCCAGCAGTCTACCCCCACTAGCTACCTCCCTACCTAGAGTTTCTCTAGTTCCATAGTCAAAACCGACGTCAAATTAGCGGTCCATTAGGCAGGTGCTGTTGATTTTATTAAGCACAACCCTCCCCCACTTCCATTCCAAAACGGCAGCTGCCCTGGATAGCAAGGCACGCGCATACATGCAAGCCAATCTATATATATATATATATATATTATGCATATGGAGCTGAGGTCTTCGGTCAAGCTGGCTAGCTTATTAATTGTTTGCTTCTTGCAGGTTCAGTTGAAGGCTAGGCAACTTAATTAATTAAGGGCTGTCCAAGGATTAATTACATTATATGAATTGGCAAAAGGAGTTGGGCTAAATAAGAGCTGTAAATTAAGAGACTTTGCACTGTCCAATGTATCTTCAACCTTGGATTTTTTGGTAGGTCAATAACTTCTGTTTTTTTTTTTTTTGGGTCAATGGCTATGAATTTAAAGGGCAAGAAAGTGTAAGAGAGAGGGGAACATTAACTTTTCTATCTCTGTGTGTCTCATGCATTTATTTTTATAGTTTAATAGGTCAATGGCTACGGATATATGGGACACAAAGCAGGAATGTAGGTGGGTTGTCATTAATATAGTAGGAAAATAGAGCTAAATCCTTTCTTTTCTTCAAACATGTCTTTTTTATTTTTATCCATTGATCTTTCAAAAGAACAAATTTCATAAAGTTCAATGATCATCAATGCATGTAATAGATAAGGTTTTAAATAGCATTAATAGATAAAGATAGCGGGACATCAACAAGTGCATTGAATAAGAAAAGAAAAAAAAAAAAGTAGCATATGTTATGTGACAAGGAGGCGTCATAATTGAGTATAATTTTTATTTTTTCAAAATATCGATATATTTGTGTGTTTTAAGCACTTAAACTTACTTTAAAAGTTCAATCTATTAACATTATTTCCTAAGTGTAATAAAATATTACATTGATTTTCTACTCAGTGAGTCAACATGACATTATTGTCTATTAAAAGTAGTTCGGTTTTGAACCTAGATCTAAGAGATGTCATTGCTTTTCACTATTGATTTGTACTACCTTTTTGACAATGCCGTGATTATTGAATGTAACTTTCATATTTACCCCCTATGTTGATAGAGACACATAATTGTCTTCTTTAGTTAAAAAGGCAGTGAGTCCAATGGATGTCTCTTTCATTCATTTCTCACTCCTAGTTTAATTAGCTTAAGCATATGTTGATAAGCTAGTTGTTGTCAAGGTTTCAAGTAACACTATAAAAAATGCTCTTTTTAGTGATGAAAATATTAGTGACAAACATAAAATTGTCATTAATACTGCATTTATAGCGATGACAAATAAATTATGTTAGAAAAGGTGTCGTCCCAAGAGGGGGGATGAATTAAGTACTTTAAAAATTGAAGTTAATGCTTTAATAATTTTAACCACAATTTAAGCATGTGATATAAATTAGAAAATGCAATCAACAATCATAATAAACATAAACAAATATAAGTGTGCTTAATTTAAAGAGATTAGGGAAGAGAGAATAAAACCCGTATTTTCACAAGGTTCGGCAATTCTTGCTTACGTCCTTACCTCAAGTAACCACTTTAGGATTCCACTATGTACTATTTCAATAGGTGGAGAAAATCTCTCTTCCAATAGGCGGAGTAGCCTTTACAATCCCTCTTTCTATAGGCGGAGTTACCTTTTTCCTTCACTAAACGGAGATGCATTTCTCCTTTACTTAGGTGGAGTTGCCTTTTCTCCTTCACTAGGCAGAGTCGCCTCTCTCCTTTAATACATGGAAATGTCTCTCTCCTTCAATAGGCAAAGATGCCTTTACAATGTGGAATCAATGAAAATGATTTACAAAGAATGCTCCAAACTTGAGCGGATAAGTACAATAAATTATCACACTAATGTACTCTTAATATATTATGAGTGAAGCTCAAAGAGTGTCTAGAAGGTGAGCAGTTGAAGGATAAACAAAGAATTTGCAAAGTGCTTGAAAATATTTTTCAACAAAGATAAAAAACTTGGATGTGTATGATAAATGTATATTCGATCTATTTTCTCATTATGTAAGACAAGTTTAGAAACTTGTACTTATAGGCAAGATAATGAACTAACCGTTTTATGACTGTTGGGCTTTAAAAGATAATTCATTACATTCAAAACTAGCCGCTTTCTAGCCGTTGCAGCTTTCTGCCTTAGGGTTCGGTTGATCATGTTGGCCCTAAAGTTGTGTCTAGGGGGCTGAATAGACTCTTTTGAGGATTATTATTCTTTTCTACAAAATAATAAGATGTCACAAGATACAAGAAATTAAATCAAAATATAAGCAAATTGAATAACACAATAAATATAAGGAAGAGAAGCTTAACACCAAATTTAACGTGGTTCGACTTGCCTATGTTCACGCCTTGAGACACACTCAAGGATTCCAAAATCCACTAACCAACCTCCTTCAAGGATGGAGAAGCCTTTACACAATTGGGGAACAAGTTCCCTCTTGCTCTCCAAGAGCCTTATAGCAATGGTTCACTAAGAACCCCTTAAAATTGGTTCAACCCTTCGTTCACCAAGAAAACCCTTTTACAACAAATGAAAGAAAAGAAAATGTGGTTGATATAAATGATGCTCCCTCTATAAGCTAATTACAACACAAAGCCTCACACTAATCTCTTTAGTAATGAATCTTCACAAGCTAGTGTGAAGAGCAAGAGAGACTTTTGAGCAATAAATGAAGCACTGAATGCAAGATTGATATTCACTAAATGTCAAAGGTATATATTTATTTCTAGTAGCTTGTATTTATAGGCAAATGTATGAACTAGCCGTTGGGATTTAAAACAGTTAAATACATTGAAAACTAGCCATTTTATGGTCGTTGGGTTTAGAATCTCGATGCAAACCGTCAACAGATTTCCCCAAATCGTCGATGGTTAGCTCAAACTGTGGATGGTTTCACTCAGGCCAAATTACATTTAACTTATTGCCTAAAACCATCAAAGCACGTAACCAAACTATCAACGGTTTTCCCTATTTCTTTACTTAGGTGCTTAATATTGGTTTAAACTTTACCAAGACCAAGTATCTGAAAGATTATAATACTAAGATAGTTTAAAACTTGTCCCTTAATAAAATACATTTGATGATAGAATATTCTTTTTGAAATATGTTGACCCTATGGGTCATATCCCGGTTTTGATAATGACAAATACTCAAGTATTTAATGGCTATCTAGTTCATGTGCAGGTTTATATTAGCAGATACACTAATGACACATGAAGTAAAGCTTGAAGACCCTGAAGATCATTTTTATTGTATGTCATTATTATTTAATTCAAGTCTATAATATTTAAGTAGGAAAGGTCTATAATATTTAATACATATCATGCATGTAAAAACTATAAAGCTCAAAGACCTTAGAACGACTCTAGGTCCCTACACAAAATCATGACCTTAGAAAGACCTTAGGGATTCGGTTGACCGACGCCAGATTTTTTCGGTGTCTTAAAGAAGACCTAGAATGACCCTAGGACACTCATACATGCACAAATATATTTATATATATATATGGTTAAATGGAATTGGTGATTACATAATTAAAAATAACCCAAATGCACTTAAGTTGCTTGTTCGGTCGACTGTACTTAAAAGTACAAAAACCTCCCGATCGATTGAACCGGGACTGGGTCAACAATTTGACCATAGCTTAGTCGACCGAGCCATGGCCAGTATATTCCTCCCAGTCGATCGAACTCCATCTGAGTCAACACTTTGACCACCCGGTCGACCAAGCCCAAATTGCATGTCAACGCCCTAGTCGATTGAGTTCCCATGTGTGAGAACTCAACTATTCGGTCGACCAAACTTCTTAGTTCAAAAGCTCCCGATTGATCGAATTGTGCTAAAAAGGAAAATTGCCTTTGTGACACCATGTCTGATCGATTGAACTCCTAGTTCAATATATGTCCGGTCAACCAAACTTGCACAGCTCGGTCAACCGAACCTTCCTTTGGTCGACTAGTGCTCTCGGGTTGCCCCATCATTTTTACCGTGGTTAAAATATTTAAACGGTTTTAATTTTCTTAAAATATATTAAATCATTTATAATAATTTCCCATGTGTCCTGGATGGTCATAATTAAGGGGAAGTCTATATATACTTCCTCATTTGGAATAATTAGCAAGAGATTAGTAAGATCATTAACGAAAAATCCTCTCAAATTTAAAAAGCCTATGTTGTCAAATACTATCCCAAATACTCATCTACTTCATTCTCTTTGATCATCCAAGCCCAAAGAGAGTGTTTAAAATATTAGTGCTTCATTCTAAATAACCCTATACTCTCATTGATATTTGTATTGTTTGATTTTTGTTAAGAGTTTGACTAGAGTTCTTCCCACAGATTTAACTTGATAAATCTTGTGCTCGGAAAACTCTTTAACTTGAGGATCTTTGCATTGTCATTGAAAGATTCCTTAAGTAATTATTTTTTGTGTGCAAAATATTTTTCAAAGCTTATTTTCAAACAACTCTTGTGCTTGATACAATTTAAGAAAGTATTTTTGAGTTCGTTTGAATACGATTGCTTGAACACTCTTGTTTTTTACTGAGTATAATCATTATATTGAGTGTTGATTGCATATATACACCACTGACCTTACAGTTCTTACATGTTTGGTGTGGATTGATTATTACTTGCGCATATTGTAGTACATATATGCTTAGTGTGAGAAGCATATTTCCGTTTACTCAAAAATTGTATTACACATTTGTTATATTTTAAGCACAGGCCTGAAAAGGGAGACTAGCCCTATTGAATAGTCCCAGACTGACTTAGACTCGGTTAAGAAAGTTAGGTGCACCATCCTAGTAAGGCATATTGGTTGAGGTCAGCCCATTGAATTGACCTGATTGTAATCAGTGCCGCTTCACCCGTTAAGTGAGCCATTAATGGAATCCTCGATCTTGCAAGTTAGAGGTGGGGACGTAGGCACAGTTAGCCAAATCCCGATAACATATCGTGCATCTACTTTAAATTCTCAGCACTTTATTTTCCTACACGTGTATGTATAGCGCATGATTTAATTTCTGCACATTATTTGCGCATTTGGGTTTATATGTATATAGAAAGACCCTAGGTTGTGTAATACTGTTGTTAAACCAATTGACCTAGGCAATAATTTTTTAAATACCCAATTCCCCCCCCCCCCCTCTTGGGAATACACCAAAGCTAACAAAATACATAAGAAAACTCATTAAGTTTTGTTCTAAGAGTTTGGTGATATCCTCTATACTAGCATGATCGTGCAATTGCTCAACTCTTACTAAATAGACTTGCGCGAATCAGAACTACAGGAGTTACAATCAATTCCTACCTCAAACATTTCCCATTTACATTATGGCTTTACATTTGCTTTAGTTGTTTGTTCTTGAATTCTTCTGAGTGAGTGTCTACTTTGATCTTTGCTTCTTGAATGTTCACTAGATCTTTGCTAACTTGATATGCAAAGAATAGTTTAATTTTTGAATCACTAATGCGTTGTTATCATCAAAATATGTTAATTCGGATTATGTAGCTACTAAGGCTAACAATATCTCCCTTTTTTATGATGGCAAACCATTGGTGTTCTTATAGGATATAATTGAAGGCTCCCCCTTAATTTATGCATGTGGTTGAATAAGATATAATTTTGCTTCCCCTTACTATATGCATATGAGGCATAAATAATTCATTCAAATTGATATTTCATTGGCGCTATACAATTTATTCAAACTAGAAAGTTCATGTTATGTTAAGACAAAACAACAAATGAACTAAACTTTTATCAAAACAAATTAAGTAACAAATCTGAACATTTTCATTGAGAACATGTTTGACCAACATTACAAATTTGTGCGTAATTTACTAGAAAGACAAATACATCAAACAAAAACTAACAAATCACCACAAAAAAAATCAACACATCAACACAAGCCAACAAACCACCATGATACTTCTTGATTACGTGCTTAAACTGCGTAATTAGGTGGTTTAATTCATGCATTGGGGTTTATATTTTTTATTAAATACCTAATTACTCTCAATATTTTAATACGGTATCCTATTTGTAATATTTGGATTTTATTGAGTATTTTATGATTTTTTGGCATTTTTTTATCGCAGGAAAATTATCAGAAGTTAAAAACGGCCCCAGTTCGTAATTCATGCATAATTTCTCAGTTCGAGCTCCGATCAAGATGATTCGAAATTTTGGAGAAAGATGAGAAGTGAAAAGCAAGGTGTAGACCCAAAAGGGGAGGGGGGTGAATTAGATTTTAAAACTTTCTTTTAATTCCTTTTGAGATTTCTTAAACTTATTTTATTTCTTTTTATCAATTCTTGACTTGTTTGTTTAACTCTTTAATCACAAAAGAACTTAGATTCTTTTATCCAATCAACAACACTTTGCTTAGCCAAACAAGTAATCAATCATTCAACTAAACCAATCAAGCACAATGTTTAAACCAAACAACCAAATGATTTTTCAAGTATAAGTTAACTGCAGCACTATTTGATTAATGAAAGATTCAGCACTCTTTGGAATATAAACACAATCCAATCAATATCAAATTTTAAACCATTCAACCACAATTTAATTAATATATTAGTTTCAACTTTTAGCTTTTGTTGTCAGCCCTAGGTATATAAATTTGAATCAAGCCCTATATATATGAAATGGTTTCTTCAATGCAATCCAAAACTCAAATCCCAAACAACTCAGAATTTAAATAATCTCTTGGTTAATTTTCTTTGGGTGTTAACCAACCAACGTACTTCCTTTTGAGGTTTCCGCAAAAGTTTGATCAACCAATGTACTCCCTTCCGGTTTCCACAATCCCGAATCAAAATTGAACCTTACCGTTTACAATTCCTTTGCTGGGCGGGGAGCAATACCATTTACACACTCCTTCAGAAAGCTAGAGTCCGCCTCTCCAAATGATATACCCTCGTTTGGTCACTCTTTCAATTATGCTAGAGTCTGCCTCTCTAAGTAATATCCCTTTGCTTAGCCAATGATCCAAATAACCTTGAACCGTCAATATCTACAAGATATAAATCAAATAGATGCACAGAGAATGCTCACACAAAGAGCTGATAAGTACAACAATTCAGCACTATAATATACTTCAAATTAAATAACAATATGGAATTTAACTTGAAACTCAAGGAAGTATATCACCGATTAGTTCTTTCAATGATTGAAAGATTTAGAATTTGTAGCACAAGATTGGTGAGTGAGAATCAGCAAAACCTCATCAAACTTCATAGACAAGATGAAAGTAAGAGAGGGCCTTGAGAATTTGAGAGCAATTGAGAGAGATGTTGAATTTAATTCTTGGTTCATTGATTCAATGATCTTTAAGGCTTATTTATAGACTTGAAAAGGGATGTAACTTGATCCTCCTCATTTAAAAAATTTGACCATTAAAGGGACAGCAAGGTGGCAGTCACCTATCTGAACATGGACAAGCGTCTCAGAATGCACAGACAGTCGTTTGTCAAGTACTTGAAAGTCGTCTGTCATGCTGTCAGTTTCGAGCACCCTTTAGTATTTTTATCATAACTTTTTCTGTGTAACTCCAAATTTGATGTTCTTGGTGTCAAATGAAAGCTAAGATAAAATCCTAAAACTTTTATGTTGAATACATTTTAAAACAAAGACTGTTTGATGGATAACAATGTATATCAATGCTGATGTAGAAAAATTGGCAGCAATTGAGAAATCCTCTTTTTGATGCTTTTCATTCCAAAAATGATTCTAACCTTTTTGAAACAATTTTTGACCTTATAAAAATATTTTTCAAGTATGTTAAAAGGTATCTAGGTCCAATAAATTAGCTTAAGAGGTTCATGCTTTCATATTGAAATTCTTTGAAGTACTTACATGAAATTTTCCTAGACTATTTCGAATTTTTAATTCTTGAATTTCTTGAGGCTTTTATACTTGTTTCATCTTTCTTTGAGCTTTAATCAAGTTTTCTTTAATTGTCATGCTCTCATGATCTTCAAGTTTTATCTTGAATCCATTTTTGAATTCATGCTTTAAGTTTCATATTAATCATCCTTCTTTGAAATATAAGCTTTCATGAATTCTTTAACCTTACATTCATCATTGAGTCCCGAAAATACATCACTTAAACAAAGCATATTAAGTTCTACTTGTTTGTTAGCATCAAAATAGGATATTAAGTCTTGTAAGGCCAACAATCTCCCATTTTTTTATGATGACAAATAAAAAACAAAAATTGGAGTGAGCCTTAAAAAGACTCCCCCTTTTAATAAGCATCATCTTAACAATATTTGCAAGATCAATATCAATTTTAAAAACTCTTTTACAATCATGCTCATCACTTTATTTAAGTTCAAGTTTATCAATCAAGTTCAAGAACTTCTCCTTCTTTTGTTCATGCTCAATTTTTGTAAAACCATGCTCAATTTTTGCTTAAAACTTCTCCCTCTTTTGACATCAATCAAAAAGAGAAAAAAATTATTAAGTTCAAATAAAATCATATTCTGAGCATATTGTTAAACACGCATATCAAACATATGTACACACTCAATTTATTATTTTTCAATATAGCATGTGTAGTATGTTTTAATAGCATATCTTTACTAATAGCTTTTTCCCTTTGACAATATTCAAGATACCAATTGTTGATTTTATGATACCAATTTAAAATTTAATGTATGATATCAATTAAAAATTTTATTAATTCATGATACCAATTGATTAATAGGGAAACGATCATAATATAAGCAATAAATCATAACACTCCCATTGAATTTAATACATTCAACTTTGTTACCAATTTTGCTTTTATCATCTTATGTTTCAAAACATTAATTCACATCATGTATCAAATATCAATATCATGTCAATATCATCAATGTCATACCATGCTCATATAATCATACTTTTTTTTTTTATGAAATGGGAAACCATTCATTTATTCTTTTGATGAGAAATCATATAATTATACACATAAGCTTATTAAGACAAGAAGCAACTGCTTTTTGCAGATTTATGAGAAATGACACTACTGTTAAAGTATCCAAGCATCAATATGGGATAACTAACGGTGGAACAATGAAGGAATAGTCTTCGATATCATTGTATCTTGGCATACGTCGAGAGGAACACAAAGACTTCCTCTAATAGCTGGGCATCACTACACATAATCCTTTAATCCTTCATCAGTGGGACTTCGAAGCCTTGTCCAAAGCATCAAAAACGCATTGCAACGTTACTTACTCCAGAGTCACAACCTTGTCCCTAGATTTAGAACCAGAAGTTAAAGATACCTGCCTTCTTTTTACCCCTATAACCGAGCACATGCAATCAAGAAGTGCCTCGTTAGCTTCTCCATCCTTGGGAGGTGCATCAATCTGGACGCCTACTGCCTCCTCGCTTCATATAATCATACTTGACATGCTCAAAAACCAATTTATCTTTTAGATTGTGATACCAAGTGAGCTTTAAAATTTTGATATCAATTAAAATATTCATGGATACCAAAGTACTTTATAGATACAAAAATCATTATCACATCATACATAGCTCATGGATACCAATATAACTATTATATCTTTCATAGCTCATAGATATCAATATAAAGAGCAATAAGTTTATCCATGTGATTCATCAATAGCATGCTTGGTCAAGAATTAATCTCATATCAAAATTCATGCTTTTGCCTAATAGTCTCATGCTCAAATTTTCAACATAGTGAGCCATAAATTATCAACATAAGCCAAGTCAAGTCAAGTCATACATATGAAGCATACAGCATATCATATAGGCATGTAAGCATGTAGCATATAGGCTTTCGCTCTCAAATATCTTTTTCTTAATCAAGGTACTTATTTAATTAGCACTACAAAAAATAAGGTTATTAGTGACGGTTTTCAATTAGTCGTTATACCTACCATTACTAATACTTATTAGTGACGAATTCTTCAAACTGTCACTAATAATAGAGTATTAGTGACGGATTAAAACCGTCACTAAAAACCTAAGCTCGTCACTATAGATTCTACACCGGATCGACCAAAAATCGTCACTAAAGCCATAGTATTAGTGACGGTTTTAAAATTGTCACTACTGCTCCCTTATTAGTGACGATTTTAAAACCGTCACTATTGCTCTATTATTAGTGACGGTTGTAAAATCATCACTAATGATCTATTATTAGTGACGGTTATTACAACCGTCACTGATGTTTTATTATTAGTGACGGTTTTATAACCATCACTATTGCTCAATTATTAGTGACGATTTTAGAATCGTCACTATTGCTCTGCAGAACCGTCACTTATGGATTTTGTGACGGTTTTAAAATCGTCACTAAAGCCATAGTATTAGTGATGGTTTGAGAATCTTCACTAAAACTTTTTAAAAGGCTATTAGTGACGATTTTAAAACCGTTACTAATACCTAAATTGGACAATTAGTAGTGAATTTAATTTTTTTTTCAATTATTAATTCCTGTAAAAATCTGTAATTAAATTACATTTTTTTATACATAACATTAAACCATAATTGCAATAAAATTTATAAATTATTCAAAATTCTAATTCAAATTTAAATACAAATATATTATACAAATTCAAATTCAAAACAAATATATTATACAAATTCAAATTTAAATACAAATACATTATACAAATTCAAATTCAAATACATTTCATCTGTTCAGATAACAAAGAAAGTGAAAAGCTGTATCCGTAGTGCATGACATCATCTTGACGTTGTCACAGTTGCAAACCCTACAAATTCAGAAAATTAAAAAAATTAGTATACGCTTTTTGAAAAATTTGGGCAGCATTTCTTGTGTAAATATGACATTTTCCATAGAGATATACTCCAAACCTAGGTGTTTACAATAAACAGTTCACAATAATCCAACTAGTAATGAATTTTGCGAGTGCACGGGAGCTTCATATAATAACCATTAAATAATGTAACGTGTTCATGCATCCCATAAAACACATATATCAAAATATAGTGGATTATCCCATAAACAACATATTTCATAGAGTAGACACCGTTGGTATGAGATTCACTATAAAATGAAAATCCCAAGAAAGAGAGCTCCTCTCCAAAGAAAAGAAAGAAATGATACGTGCGTTGTGAAGAGTGGAAATCTTAAGAAGATGAAGCATCATCTACTCCAACGACTGTAACCAGGCCAAGCATCCTTCCAAAATCAAACTTTTGGAAACAATGCAAAATGGGAAACAAATGAGTGGGAGGAAGGAACAAACAAGCAAAATGGGAAACAAATTTTTACAGACTTGCATGAGAAACAATGCCACTTACTCTAGTGTTCCATCCATTTTGATGGACCCTATATTACTTTTAATCTCCTTTTTTGGCAATTAACATTTAATTTTTGGTTGCACATAAATTAAATTTAAACATTCAAACATAAATAACGGACTCCAACCAAAATTGGCATAACCACCAAGCAAGCAAGAAATCAAAGAAAAATTATATCACATAGTTCAAAATTGGTCTCTTTTGAATTTTTATTTCCTTTCCCTAAAATTTTCAACAAATTTTCAGCAGTATGCCATCTATAAATAGAACATTTCCCAAACTTGCAAGTCACAAAAGCATGGAATTCATAATATTTTTGCATCATACAGATGTCATTTAGATTAAAACATGCAATAACCTAAAAGTATCTACCAACGGGCAATACACATCACTGCATCAGCCATACAGGTGGCGTTCCAATCAAGCATGCAGTCCTAATGTCCACTATCAGCATGCAGTTCATAAGATATATTAATCCAAACATGCAGTCCAAAAGTTAAATCATCTATTCAACTGAAGTTCGAACTTTATGACTTAATATATAATTTTCCTATATAAGACAAGCTCGATCTAATATTACATGCAGCTAATTCCCACGTTTTGTTTAACCTGTTGGGCTTTTGTAGAGCCTAGTTGTGTCTTAATTTGGATGACGACCTGACCTCTGTTTAATTAGGGTTTGAGTGGTTGTATCCGCGAGAGAGAGCGAGAGCGAGAGAATTGTATCGCCACACTCTCTGTGCTTTCTTCCTGATAATATTGAAATCCCTGCAACTCTGTGGACATAGGCAAAATTTCCGAACCACGTAAATATTGTCTTGTGCGTGTGATTGAATTTTTCTTTGGTGTTATTCTTTCTCTATTTGTTTCTCACAGGTTTCAGGAATTTGTTCGTATATTCCTAACAACTGGTATTAGAGCCTAGGGTTAGGTTCGAGTGGGAGTAATGGCAGAGGAAGTAGGAAGGGCGTCTGGAATAGAAAAGTTTGACGGCACAAACTTTGGATTCTGGAGGATGCAGATCGAGGATTATCTCTATGGGAAGAAGTTACATCTACCGCTTCTAGGAGAAAAACCTGCTACTATGAAGGACGAGGAATGGACACTCCTTGACAAACAGGTACTGGGAGTTATAAGATTAACTCTGTCTAGGTCTGTTGCACACAACGTCGTGAAGGAGAAAACTACAGCAGATTTGATGAAGGCTCTATCTGGTATGTATGAAAAACCATCAGCAAATAACAAGGGACATCTGATGAAGAAATTATTTAATTTAAAGATGACAGAAAACGCATCTATAGCACAACATCTGAATGAGTTCAATACTATCACAAATCAATTATCGTCGGTAGAAATTGATTTTGACGATGAAATACATGCACTGATCGTTTTGGCTTCGTTGCCAAATAGTTGGGAGGCAATGAGGATGGCAGCAAGCAATTCTACTAGAAAGGAAAAACTGAAGTATAATGATATACGGGATTTAATTCTGGCTGAGGAGATTCGCAGAAGAGATGCAGGCGAAACCTCAGGATCCGGCTCTGCCCTAAATCTTGAGACCAGAGGCAGAGGTAATGACCAAAATTCAGATCGGGGTAGATCAAAATCCAGAAACTATAATCGAAACAGAAGTAAGTCCAAACCTGGCCAAAAGGGACAATGCTGGAACTGCGGGAAAACAGGTCACTTTAGGAGACAATGCAAAAGTCTTAAGAAGAAGAGTGAGGATGATTCCGCTAATGCTGTAACAGAAGAGGTACAGGATGCACTACTTCTTGCAGTAGACAGTCCACTTGATGATTGGGTTTTGGACTCAGGAGCTTCATTTCATACTACTTCACACCATGAAATCATACAGAATTATGTAGCAGGAGATTTTGGTAAGGTATATTTGGCTGATGGTACAGCCTTGGATGTTGTGGGTATGGGAAACGTCCGGATGTCACTGCCAAATGGGTCTGTTTGGTTACTAGAGAAGGTACGACATATTCCTGACCTGAGAAGGAATTTGATTTCTATCGGACAGCTTGATGATGAAGGGCATGCGATGTTGTTTGCTGGTGGCACTTGGAAGGTTACAAAGGGAGCCAGAGTATTGGCTCGTGGAAAGAAATCTGGTACTTTATACATGACGTCAAGTCCAAGAGATACAATTGCAGTTGCTGAAGCAAATACTGATACAAGCTTATGGCACCGCAGACTTGGTCACATGAGTGAGAAGGGGATGAAGATGCTGCTGTCAAGAGGGAAACTGCCGGAATTGAAGTCTATTGATTTTGAATTGTGTGAAAGCTGCATCTTAGGAAAGCAGAAAAGGGTGAGTTTCTTGAAAAGTGGCAGAACACCGAAGGCTGAAAAATTGGAGTTAGTGCACACAGATTTATGGGGTCCTTCTCTTGTTGCATCCCTTGGGGGTTCAAGGTACTACGTTACTTTCATTAATGACTCAACCAGAAAGGTATGGGTTTATTTTCTGAGAAATAAATATGATGTATTTGAAACTTTTAAGAAGTGGAAGGCTATGGTTGAGACTGAGACAGGTTTGAAAGTAAAGTGTTTGAGGTCGGACAACGGAGGAGAGTACATAAATGGAGGGTTCAGAGAGTATTGTGCTGCACATGGAATCAAAATGGAAAAGACCATTCCTGCGACACCACAGCAGAATGGTGTGGCTGAGCGCATGAACAGAACTCTCAACGAGAGTGCCAGGAGTATGAGGCTACATGCTGGATTACCAAAAATTTTTTGGGCTGATGCTGTCAGTACTGCAGCTTATCTGATAAACCGAGGACCTTCAGTTCTCATGGAGTTTAGACTTCCTGAAGAGGTTTGGAGCGATAAAGAGGTAAATTTTTCTTACTTAAAAGTTTTTTGTTGTGTTTCTTATGTTTATGTTGATTCTGATGCTCGTAGTAAACTTGATGCAAAGTCCAAAATATGCTATTTCATTGGCTATGGTGATAAGAAATTTGGCTATCGGTTTTGGGATGAACAAAATAGGAAAATCATCAGAAGTAGAAATGTGATATTTAACGAACAGGTTATGTACAAGGATAGGTCAACTGTAGTGTCAGATGTCACAGCGATAGATCAGAAAAATTCTGAGTTTATTAACTTAGATGAGTTGACTGAAAATACTGTCCAGGAAAGGGGTGAAGATAATAGGGAGAATGTAGAATTGCAGGAAATTCAAATTACACCTGTAGCTGCGGTCCGTAGATCTTCCAAGGCCACTAGACCTCCACAGCGTTATTCACCTGTTTTAAATTATCTTCTGCTAACTGATGGTGGTGAGCCAGAGTGTTATGATGAAGCCTTGGAGGACAAGAGTTCAAGCAAGTGGGAGTTAGCCATGAAGGATGAGATGGACTCCTTGTTGGGGAATCAGACATGGGAACTAACTGAATTGCCAGTAGGGAAGAAGGCTCTGCATAACAAGTGGGTATACAAAATAAAGAACGAACATGATGGTAGCAAGCGCTACAAAGCCAGATTAGTTGTCAAAGGGTTTCAGCAAAAGGAAGGCATTGACTTTACAGAAATATTTTCTCCAGTTGTGAAGATATCAACAATTAGACTGGTACTGGGAATGGTGGCTGCAGAAAATCTACATCTTGAGCAGTTAGATGTGAAAACGGCATTCCTTCACGGTGACTTGGAGGAAGACATCTACATGATTCAGCCAGAAGGGTTCATTGTCCAGGGACAAGAGAATTTAGTCTGCAAACTGAAAAAGAGCTTGTATGGTCTAAAACAAGCTCCAAGACAGTGGTATAAGAAGTTTGATAGCTTTATGCATAAAATTGAGTTCAAGAGATGTGAAGCTGATCACTGTTGTTATGTTAAGTTCTTTGACAATTCTTATATCATTTTAATGCTATATGTAGATGATATGCTTATTGCAGGGTCTAGCATTGAGGAGATTAATAATCTGAAGAAGCAATTGTCAGAACAGTTTCCAATGAAGGATTTGGGAGCTGCAAAGCAAATCCTTGGAATGAGAATTATTAGAGACAAGGCTACTGGTACATTGAAGCTTTCACAATCAGAGTATGTGAAGAAAATTCTCAGCAGATTCAACATGAATGAATCTAAACCAGTGAGCACACCCTTAGGGAGTCATTTCAAACTAAGCAAGGAACAGTCACCGAAGACAGAAGAAGAAAGGGACCATATGAGCAAGGTGCCCTATGCTTCAGCTATTGGCAGCTTGATGTATGCTATGGTGTGTACAAGGCCAGACATTGCACATGCAGTGGGATTCGTGAGCAGATTCATGAGTAGGCCAGGAAAGCAGCATTGGGAGGCAGTAAAGTGGATTTTGAGATATTTGAGGAGTTCATATGACACATGTCTTTGCTTCACTGGTGCAAGTTTGAAACTGCAGGGTTATGTAGACGCTGATTTTGCTGGTGATAATGATAGTAAAAAGAGTACTACTGGATTTGTATTTACTTTGGGTGGTACAGCTATATCTTGGGCTTCTAATTTGCAAAAGATTATTACTTTGTCTACTACAGAAGCTGAGTATGTTGCAGCAATTGAAGCTGGAAAGGAGATGATTTGGCTACATGGTTTCTTAGAGGAACTGGGTAAGAAGCAGAAGACGGGCATTCTACACAGTGACAGTCAGAGTGCAATTTTTCTTGCCAAAAATTTGGCTTTTCATTCAAAGTCGAAACACATACAAACAAAATACCACTTTATCCGTTACCTTGTTGAAGATAAGCTAGTAATACTTGAAAAGATATGTGGATCTAAGAACCCAGCAGACATGTTGACTAAGGGTGTTACTATTGAGAAACTGAAGCTGTGTGCAGCTTCAGTTGGTCTTCTAGCTTAAGGAGAGGAGGTTGAGTTGCAAGGATGAGGGATTGTTTTTCAGGAGGATTGCAGTTGATATTGGTGATTGAACTAGTCTCCAAGTGGGAGATTTGTTGGGCTTTCGTGGAGCCTAGTTGTGTCTTAATTTAGATGACGACCTGACCTCTGTTTAATTAGAGATTTCTATCCTAAGGCTTAGTCCATTAGGAACGGAACCCTAGGCGCAACATATAAAAAGGGTGCTTTCGGGTGATTAGGGTTTGAGTGGTTGTATCCGCGAGAGAGAGCGAGAGTGAGAGAATTGTATCGCCACACTCTCTGTGCTTTCTTCCTGATAATATTGAAATCCCTGCAACTCCGTGGACGTAGGCAAAATTGTTGAACCACGTAAATATTGTCTTGTGCGTGTGATTGAATTTTTCTTTGGCGTTATTCTTTCTCATTTTGTTTCTCACAGGTTTCGGGAATTTGTTCGTATATTCCTAACATAACCACCCACACAGAAAAAAGGATTTAAAATTAAGAGACTCGATAAGAAGAAAAACAACTTGATTCGCTCATTCTCTTGTCAATTATCATAAAAAAAAGTCAAATTGAGTAAAATTTGACTTGGGACTTATTCATTTAGATAATAAACGAACCCAAGTGGCTTGTGAGCGACTTAGTTCATTTGCAGTTCTACACATAAATATTCTTGTCGTTGAAAAAAATTATTAAAATTATATATAGGGAAAAAAATCATATAACATAACCAAAAATTAATGGTATGTTTACTTGGTGAAGACGACTTTTATTTTCCATAAAAAATATTCATATATTCCACTAAAGTAAATACGATTGTATACTACAAATTATAATTTGTAAAAATTTTAATCCACATCAAGTACCCCAAACCTAGTCACCTAGATGACACATGCTAAAAAACTAAAAATATAAACTACTAATGAACAATTATCAATGGACCTCAATTTACCCAAAAGTTAAAGACTTACAGCCACTAGTATGAACTCTCTCCTTCATCTAAAGATTCTAAACACGATGGCTGGCAAAACATGATAAACAAGAGTTGGTCCACAACCACAATGCCATCACATTTCTAGAACCCTTGTATATGCCACTCTCTAGTTGCTCTTCTCAAGTAATTCGATAACTCAGTTGGTCTTGTTGTTTCTAGTTTATTTTTGTTGTGTTCTTCTACACGTACTTCAATCATTTGACCAAATACGAACGGATTTCATTCGAACTATAAATTTAACTAATTCAATGCATGCTGAAATCTGCACAAGAACATACGAGGACTGTGAAATATGGTCGCAGCATCCACCAGAAGACAGAAAATCGAATGTTCAAAGGCAAACTGATACGCTATAAATAGACTTCAATGTTCTTTTGACTGCAAGACAATCCTAAGCTCCTAGGAAGCAAAAGTTATAATAAGACCTATAGAGTTTCTCTACATCCAACAATTATGCATTTCTCTGGTTAACACCTACAGTACCGAAAGGACAAACAGTAGCACTATTTTCTATACTCAATATTAGATTGTAATGAGTGATCCATGAAGAAATTGAATATGGTTATTGGCTGCCAGAAATACTGAGGTTGATTTATCATTGTATACCTCATCCTACCACGCTACAATGTTATTGTACTACATGGCGCAAAGAATGCAAAAAAGATAATTTTAATTATTGACCATGAGAAAGACAAAACAAAAACTGCTCGTCTCAAAATATCATTTTTAAAATGGTATATTGATATTTTGCTGACTCTTCAACTCAACAAAAAAAGACAAGTATATTTGGATGATAACAAACTCTTTAGTTGTCCAAAATGAGAATCCTTTGTTTATTTATTTATAAAAATTGGTGATCACCTTCTTGGCAATGACTGAATTTATTTGCTTCATGTATTCTGGAAACACTTAGAGGATCATCTGATGTAGCAGTGGTGTTTTTAAAGCGATTTGTCTTATGTATTCATCAATTGGTTGTTTACTATCAAGCATATGCATGCTTCTCATTTTCTTATTGGATTGCTCAGTCCATGTGTGCTTAAAGATCATATGTTGTACGAGTTTTTTTTTTTTTTAATTGAATCAGCATGGCATTGACAAGGCACAGTGAGGGCGCCACCATGGACACCATGGTACAGAGTCTACAGAGTAAAGCGAACCATGTCATGGAAATGAACTAGAACAAATGGAAATATAATAAAAACAGTTGTGGTACAAATAGATGGTGAAGTGGGCCCGCTATTGTGAAGTCTCCTTAATTGACCAAACTGTCGGTACACCTCCACCGCTGCGGCGCTACAGCGAAGGCCACGCTTCAAACCGCGTCTGCGAATCGGTGATGGTGATGGAACAAAACGCCTCCACGGCTAGAGCTCCAACTCCAAACGCAAAAGGGTAGCACAAAAGCAAACCCAATTTGCCAATTATACACTCCCCCACCACGCCCCCCCTCTAGGCCTCTCTATCTCTCTCATGTTCAGTGTGTATGGATAGGCGTGAATGGTAGCTTGGTGGAGCAGAGAGAGAGCTGTAATATCTAGATAATCAGCTCCTATTAACATATCCATGCAAGGCAACCAAAAAAAAATTGACAATGGGGCAACTAATTCAATGTGTAATAGAAACACCTTAAATTATGAGGGAAGACAACATAAATCTCAAGTAAATACAAATAGATGACTTCAATGTTTTTTGCACCCGATTTACCTTTTCAATAATTTAATTAATCAACCTTTCCCATGCCTTCACCCAAACTTGTTTGTATGAAAAAAAATAGACATTGAACATTCCATGGTAGCCAAACATAACATTGAATGTTATGTTTTGGCATTTCTTGTAAAGACACCTTATTCTACTAGCACTGTCAGCACAAGGACGCGCAAACTCTACGAAATCCTATATTCCTTTCACATATTCTGACAAAAACCTACCCCGAGCGTTCATCCAACTCTTATCCATGTTCATTAATTCTCTATAATATGTTCAAGTAAATGGTGTTGATTACATTGTCAGAATGTTTATGACGCATGCATTGTGAATCCTATAATCAACCACCTTCCGTCTAAAGGGTACGAATCATATCTCATTCAAGAATGTTGCAATTACATTGCGATCAATCGCTCAAATTCCTTCGTCGTAGTCATTATAAATTTCTGCAGCATCTCCCCATGGCTCTCCAAGTACACGAGATGGGAGAAGTGCACATCAACTGCTAGTTTTCCATCACTAACAAATTGTCACCACACCCCACTATGCACCCAGAGAACATAAGTAGAGACGCAATCGAAATATATAATGACAATGACGAAAGCACGAACGATGACAAGAATGTAAATACAACTTCCTAAACTGTCCACATTAGACAATTCAATAATGATTGAAATACAAACATCACTAATTGTAAATGAAATAAATAATCAACATGTTCAATTAATTATTAGTCTACATAATATGACTAATAATCAATTGAATTTTAACAATTGATTTGTCCCACATGTACGATGAGATATGAATGTATAGTAACCATTCTTGAATGGGTCTAAGTTTCGATGCACTCATGAAATGACAATAATTAATTTTTACATAAGGAGCCCGTGATAAGTAGGCAAGGCATAAGCCTTATGGCATTAAGGTGTAATCCTTTTCAGAATTTCAATTTTTAGATAAAAATACATAAATAAATTACATATACTTTAAAAATAAGGGAAAAACTACATAATTATAAATGCAATGTAAAAAATAAATATACTTTTTAAACTATTTTTTAGTCATTCAAAATACTAACTTAAATTCATTAAGTAAATCAAGCCAAGAGAAAGTTATAAAATTGCAAAGTTCATATTACTTTCGAGATTTATGATACAACTCCCAATTATTCCTATATTGTTTCCAAATCTCATCCAACAATAAACCTCCACCTCAGTCAAAACTCAAATCATCACTTTCTCATCCAATATATCTCCTAATTTCTTAACCTCCTTTTCTTCCCTTTCCACATTGATGCACCCAACCTCCTTCTTAATAGGAGAATCTCATTCAATAGCAACCTCCCACCACAGTCAAATCTACCAAAATTCAGACACAAGATATCATCAATCTCCCCCATAGTTGCTCCTGGGTTTTTGCATCTTACCTCCCCATTTTTCAAACACTTCTAGCTCCAAACTATTAATATTCTGGACATGTACCACAATTCGATCAACACAATTTGAAGTTTGGAGTACTGGACTTTGAATGTGAAGTCTAACCTCCTCCTTAGTAATACTATTTCTTTTGCACAAAGTGTTTTTTGTGGGAGAGAGGCAGATTGTGTATGCTATTTTTAGTAGACATTGAACTGGTAGGAAGTTTGTCGTACAAAGAAAAAGGGCATTGTGTTCAAATTAGATTTTCTGATTTTGAGAAGGCGTGTGATTGAGCTAGTTGGGAGTTCCTGGATAGAGTGCCTTTGAGGAAGGGGTCAGGTGTTACGTGGAGAAATTGGATAGGGGGCTGTTTATCTAATGGCTAATGCTTATTTTTTTGTGATTATTAATGGGTACAATAGTAGTTATAGATCTTCCTGGGGGTTTAAGCAAGAAGATTCTCTTTCCCCATTTTTATTTGCTTCTTATGGAGGATGTTTTGAGCGAAATGATAGAAAGGGCTGCTGATAGGGAGTTGTGAGGGGGATCAAGGTGAGCAGAGAGAAGGTGGTACTGTCTCATTTGTAGTTCACTCATGATACAATTATTTTACTTGATGGCATGTTAACACATTTTTTAACATCCTCACAATTCTTCAAATTTTTAGGTCTACGGGAAAAAAAAAAAGTGGTGTTGGGTCAGTTAGCTTAGCTCTGAAAGGATTATGAAGCTAACTTCCTAACTAGATGTGGTATTTTATATGATGGTCTGTATAAACTGAAACAGTCACTCTTTGAAAAAAAAAAAAAAGTTCCATGACGAGGAAGAATTTAGACCCTAAATATATGTAAACCACCAATATGGATTGGAATCTCTAAAATCAAGAAAAACTAATATAGAAAAAAACTCACCCTAAACATATGTGAACCACCAATATGGATAATCTTTAAAATCAAACAAAACTAGTATAGAAAACAACTTAACTAGCCAATCCTTACAAGAAGGTCCGCATGTGTCCCAAATCATAATTTGACTGTTTGACGCACTCGAAAAGGGTTCGTAGATTCCCATCTACTTCTAATAACAAACTAAATGTAATTAATAAAGCAGATATCACCAAAAAGTCAAGGGGCGGGAGGGACTCATTACACACACACACACACACACACAAACATGTGTATATCAGTACCCAAAACAATAGCAATGTCAATCATTTTGCAATAATTTCACATGCTTATATCATAAAATTTATATTTATTCAGTTAGTAAATTTTCTTTTTATACCATAATATTTTATTGAATGTATCAATAGTTTTACTCTGCATCCTAAAATTGCAACATTGACATATCAACACAAACCCATCAAGAAACAACAATAGCATCTCATTGTATCCCAAAAACATGCATTAGTATGACTCAATTATAATGAAACCCAACAAGCTACCAGTAACAGAGAACCTAAAAAACAAAATAAAAATTTGCAACTCACCTCCACGGCTCCCCATTTGGTCCTCTGCGTCTGTGGATCGTGAAGGAGCTTGATCCCTGAGGCCTGAGGGAGCTTAATCTTATCGTGGAGCAGCTAGAGGCTAGAGGCGTGGAGTCAATTCGTCTGCAGAGCTGGGGATGACTAATGCCTATGGCTGTGGTCCATGGAGCCTGGAGGAGACGACGACTGGAGCTGGGGATCGTTCGCACTTCGTAGGCTCGCAGCACCGGCAGGTCCGACAAGTAGTAGCGCACCAGAGGAGAGGAGAGGAGAGGCGACTTAGGAGAGGAGAGGATTAAGATTTGAGAGAGTGAGAGCTAAGAGGTCAGAGATGAGGAAAGGGTAAGAGCCGCGATGCGGGTTAGGGGCCCTTAGGATTTTTTTGTGTTAACTGAAGTCTGAAGTAGTAGTGACAGTTTCAAAACTGTCACTAATACCCTATTATTAGTGATGGTTCTCCCAAACCATCACTAATACCCTTAACTAATTTTTTAAAATAATTTTTTAAATAAAAACACTAGTAGAGAGGGTTTCAAAACCGTCACTAATACCCTTAATTATTTCTTTTTAAAAAAATTTTAAATGAAAACACTAGTAGTGACAGTTTCAAAACCGTCACTAATACCCCCTTATTAGTGACGGTTCTCCAAAACCGTCACTAATATCCTTAACTATTTATTTTTTAAAATTTTTTAAATAAAAAAACTAGTAGTGATAGTTTCAAAACCGTCACTAACACCCTCTTATTAGTGACGGTTCTCTCAAACCGTCACTAATACCCTTAACTATTTCTTTTTTAAAATTTTTTAAATGAAAACAATAGTAGTGACGGTTTCAAAACCGTCACTAATACCCCCTTATTAGTAACGGTTCTCCCAAACCGTCACTAATATCCTTAACTATTTCTTTTTTAAAATTTTTTAAATGAAAAAACTAGTAGTGACAGTTTCAAAACCGTCACTAATACCCTTAACTATTTCTTTTTTAAAATTTTTTAAATGAAAACACTAGTAGTGACGGTTTCAAAACCGTCACTAATACCCCCTTATTAGTAACGGTTCTCCCAAACCGTCACTAATATCCTTAACTATTTCTTTTTTAAAATTTTTTAAATGAAAAAACTAGTAGTGACAGTTTCAAAACCGTCACTAATACCCTTAACTATTTCTTTTTTAAAATTTTTTAAATGAAAACATTAGTAGTGACAGTTTCAAAATGTCACTAATATCCCCTTATTAGTGACGGTTCTCCCAAGCCATCACTAATACCCTTGATTATTTCTTTTTTAAAATTTTTTAAATGAAAAAACTAGTAGTGACGGTTCTCCCAAACCGTCACTAATATCCTTAATTATTTATTTTTTTAATTTTTTTTAAATAAAAACACTAGTAGTGACGGTTCTGAAACCGTCACTAATACCCTAGAATCGTCGCCAATATTCTCCTAGAAAAATTTTTGCACAGAAATTGTTTACCGCGCTGTTTTTAGTGACAAAAGTATTATTGACAATTTTAAAACCGTCACTAATAGTGTCGTATTAGTGATGGCTAGTAAACCCGTCACTAATGCTTAAACTATTAGTGACAGTTCCTAAAAACCGTCACTAATACCAACTTTTAGTGACAAAATTGAATTCGTCTCTAAAAACTAGTTTTTTTGTAGTGAAGCTCAATTTGATATTTTCTTAAGTTAAGCCTTGTAAAAAATCATCTTATGATTTTGACCAACAATGTCATTTTGAATTTGTTAAAATAAGATCTTAAACTCATCTTTAAGTTTTTCTATTCCAACTAGTTTATTTGTTGATCATGAATTAAGTTACTTTCTCAATTTTTAAAGGGGAATGACTTAATCCATGGAGTTTTTCATTATGAACTAGTCTTTCATCTTGGTACCTATACTTTCTTGGGTCCGATTGGTTTAATAAAGGATGCTTCCTTAATTCTCCATACTTGTTTAGTTTTCACACCTTTTCTCTTTAATGGACATTCAAACTTTATATGATCCTTTTTCTTGCATAGATAGCATATGGTGTTAGTGTAGGCATTAGAGGATGTGTTAGTATAATCTTTGGAAGTTTTCGAAAAATAACTCATGTAAAGATTCTTTTTCTTTTTATTTTCAATTCCATTAAAGCCAATGCCTTCTTTATTTAGAGACATTCTTTGTGAGCCTATCATTTTGTCAAAGTTTGTTTTTCCTTTTGTAAAGTTATAAATGCTTTTTTCTTTATCTTCAATTTAATTTTTGAGATCATTTATTTTAATGTCTTTCTTGTTATCAACCTTCTTTTTGTGATTTCTCTAATTCTAGAGATAAGTTTCGAATTTTATCCTCTAATTCATAAATATATATAAATATATATATATATATATATATGTCTTTTTTATATTCTATAGAGGATAGGGATCGAAGGTCTTCTATCATTTTTTCATTTTTTCTTTCTAATTCTTTGATTTTCAAATCCTTTTCATTTTCAACAAGATTTTTAGATTCTAACTCTTTTATTGTAGCATCACACTTATTTTCTATTTTCATGAGTTTTGAATCCTTTTCTCTTTTAGAAGTCCTAAGGCATTCTAGTTCTTTCATCATTCCTTTATTCTTATTTTCAATAAAGTATTGTGTTTGGTTACTTTGATTAGCATCTTATGTACTTTGAATAAGTCATTTTGAAGTTCTTCATAAGATGGCATGCTTTTATCATTTGATTCATTACTATCATATTCATTATCTGATTTGGATAAGGAGCTTTTCTCATTATCCCAAGCCATAAAGCAAGTATAAGCAACCTCTTGGTCACTTGATTCATTTTCCAAACTACTTGTACTCATCATGTCCCGAGTAGTTGCTTTCATGGCCTTTTTTCATTTTCTTCTTAGAGTCTTTCTTAAGTAAAGGACATTCCGATTTTAAATGTCCAGCTTTGTTGTAATTATAGCATGTAGGAGTTTTACTTCTATATTTATTTTTGCTGATTTCTTCTTCTTCTTCATCTGATTCAGATTTGGTTTCTTTTGAATTTATTTTTCCTTCTAAGGATTTTTACTAGCTTTTTAGATATGAAGGCAACTTCATCTTTATCTATTTCTTCTTCACTACTTGAGTTTTCTTTTGACACTTTGAAGGTTATTGACACTTTGAAGTTTTTCCATTCTTTTCATTCATTGATATTTCGTATGTGAGTAAAGAACCTATAAGCTCATCTAAGGAAGTGTTTTTATGGTTTCTTCCTTCAGTTATTGTAGTGACTTTTGATTCCCATTTAGGTGGCAGCCCTTTAAGAATTTTCTTTATCATCTTATAAGTAGTGTCGGTTTTTCCTAGTGCATTTAGGGAATTTATAATGTGAGTGAACCTAGAAAACATATTAGTTATGGATTTATCCGGGTTCATCCTAAAAGCTTCATATTCACTTGTAAGCATATCGATCCTATTATCCCTAACATCTATAGTGCCTTCATAAGTGACTTCCAATTTGTCCCATATTTCCTTAGTTGATTTGCAAGTCATTACTCTATTAAATTCATTAGTATCTAAAGCACAATATAAAACATTCATGGCACTAGAATTAACTTGTAGCATCTTATGATCTAAGTCTATCATATCAATTTTCTCCTTAGGAACTTGTCTTCCATCTACTAGTTTAAAAGGAATGTCACCTTCCATGACAACCTCCTAAACTTTCCAATTCATAGTTTGAAGATATATTCTCATATACTGTTTCCAAAAAGTATAGTTCAAACCACAAAAGATGGGTGGCCGAGTTGAGGATTGACCCTCTCCGAAGGGAGCTGCTCCTATGTGTGCCATTAGGATCTTTTTATAGCTACTAATTAATATTTGCTATAACCCAGCTCTGATACAAATTGAAAAGCAAGGTGTAGTCCCAAGAGGAGGGTGAATTGGATTTTAAAACTTTCTTTTAATTCCTTTTGATAATTCTTAAACTTATTTTTATTTCTTTTAACAAATTCTTGACTTGTTTGTTTAACTCTTTAATCACAAAAGAACTTAGATTCTTTTATCCAATCAACAACACTATTGCTTAGCCAAACAAGTAATCAAGCATTCAACTAAATCAATCAAACACAATGTTTAAACTAAACAACCAAATGATTTGTCAAGTATAAGTCAACTACAACACTATTTGATTAATTGAAGATTCAACACTCTTTGGAATATAAACACAATCCAATCAATATCAAACTTTAAACCATTCAACCATAATTTAATCTATATATTAGTTTCAACTTTCAGCTTTTGTTGTCAGCCCTAGGTATATAAATTTGAATCAAGCCCTGTATATATGAAATGGTTTCTTCAATGCAATCCAAAACTCAAATCCCAAACAACTCAGAATTTAAATAACTTCTTGGTTAATTTTCTTTGGGTGTTAACCAACCAATGTACTTCCTTTTGAGGTTTCCGCAAAAGTTTGATCAACCAACATACTCCCTTTCGGTTTCTACAATCCCAAATCAAAATTGAACCTTAAGTTTATTTAACTTATAAATTACGTAGTTTGTATGATTTAGATATTTAAAACATCCACGCAATTTATATATGCTGAAAAATAAAGAGTAAGGGAAAGAGAGAGTGAGATCGGGATTTTTACAAGGTTTGGCTTATACCCAGGCTACGTCATCGCCTTTGGCAAAACACCAAAGGTTTACTAAATTCAGTTCCTTTTCCGGGAGGAACAATACCGTTTACACACTCCTTCAGAAGGATAAAGCCCGCCTCTTCAAACAAAGTACCCTCGTTCGGTCACTCCTTCAATTAGGCTAGAGTCCGTCTCTCTAAGCAATATCCTCTTCCGTAGCCAACGATCCAAATAACCTTGAACCGTCAATATCTACAAGATAAAAATGAAATAAACGTACAAAGAATGCTCACACAAAGAGCTGCTTAGTACAACAATTCAGCACTATAATATACTTCAAATTAAATAACAATATGGAATTCAACTTGAAGCTCAAGGAAGTATATCACTGATTAATTCTTTCAATGATTGAAAGATTTAGAATTTTTAGCACAAGATTGGTGAGTGAGAATTAGCAAGACCTCAGCAAACTTCGTAAACAAGATGAGAGCAAGAGAGAGCTTTGGGAATTTGAGAGCAATTGAGAGAGATGCTGAATTTAATTCTTGGTTCATTGATTCAATGATCTTTGAGGCTTATTTATAGACTTGAAAATGTATGTAACTTGATCCCCAAGTGACTTGGAGTATTCCACAAGTTTTCACAAAATTTGAGCCCCAAGCAAACTTATTTAAAAATTTGACCGTTATGAAAATTTCAAAACAACCGCATGATAGTTGACTGTCCATTTTTGGCAGTCGGCTGTCTAGTTAAGTTAAAGGGACAGTAAGGTGGTAGTTGCCTATCTAAACACGGACAGGTGTCTCAAAATGCACAGACACTCAGACAGTCGTCTGTCAAGTACTTGAAAGTCGTCTGTCATGCTGTTAGTTTCGAGCACCCTTCAGTATTTTTATCATAAATTTTTCTATGTAACTCCAAATTTTACATTCTTGGTGTCAAATGAAAGCTAATATAAAAACCTAAAACGTTCATGTTTAACACATTTTAAAATAAAGGCTTTTTAATGGAGATAAATGTACATCAATGCAGATGTAGAAAAATTGACAGCAATTGAGAAATCCTCTTTTTGGTGCTTTTCATTCCAAAAATGATTCTAACCTTTTTGAAACAATTTTTGACCTTATAAAAATATTTTCCAAGTATATTAAAAGGTATGTAGGTCCAATAAATTAACTTAAGAGGTTCATGCATTCATATTAAAATTTTTTGAAGTATTTACATGAAATTTCCTAGACTCTTTCGAATTTTTAAGTCTTGAATTCCTTGATGCTTTTATACTTGTTTCATCTTTCTTTGAGCTTTCATCAAGTTCTCTTTAATCCGCATGCTCTCATGATCTTAAAAATTTATCTTTAAATCCATTTTTGAATCCATGCTTTAATCTTCATATTAATCATCCTTCTTTGAAATATAAACTTTCATGAATTCTTTAACCTTGCATTCATTATTGAGTCCTAAAAATACATCACTTAAACAAAGCATGTTAAGTTCTGCTTGTTTGTTAGCATCAAAACAGGATATTAAACCTTGTAAGACCAACGTGAAGATTAAATACAACTTCCGTGTTTTAAGCTTCAAGAGAAACGGGCTCTAGGGGGGTCAAGATTGACCTCGTTCACAGAGAAATAAAAAGAAGAAAGAAGGAAAAGAAAACGGAAAAAAAATATAAACCCACTTGATGTGACTTGGCCATGCAGTCGGGTCTGGGTACTTTGCTGCATAGGGCATTCCCCCCTCTCCCTATATATTTCTTCTTTTTTTTTTTCCTTTAGGCAAGCCACACCCCCTCTCTTCTCCTTCTCTAACTCTCAAACTCTTCTCTCTCTCTCTCTCTCTCTCTCTCTCTCTCTCTCTCTCTCTCTCTCTCTCTCTCTCTCTCCTTTGCCTTGCTTTCTCTGGGTCTATTGCCATACCCGTTCGTCCTAGCTCACTCTTCTCTTCTCCCTCACCCTCTTTAACCTCTCGGCCCCCTCTCTTCCTTCTCCTTTCTCTCCCTCTCTTCTATTTTCTCTTTTTTTCCTTCATTCTCTTCCTCTGCTCCCTGCTGCCTTTACTCCTTGCCACAGCTGTTGTCGTCTTCTTCTTCTTCTTTCTACCTTCTTCTTCTGTTGTTGCCTGCTGCAACCTTTAACCTGCCTCAGTCGAGAACTCTGCTGCTGCGGCTGCTGTCCCTGCGTCTTCAAGTTCCTTCAGTGAACCAGCCACCGTTGTTGCCCTGCTACTGTGCTACCGATAAGCCAAGAGGAGCTCCTAGAATCTGTTGTTGTACCTGCTATTGATTGAAGGATCCAAGAAGCCACTTTGCCATTCATTGTGTTGCTGCTGTTGGAGGTCCATAGCCGTGCAGCTTCTCCAATACACCCACAGGCTAGTATCTCTCTCTCTCTCTCTCTCTCTCTCTCTCTCTCTCTCTCTCTCTCTCTCTCTCTCTCTCTCTCTCTCTCTCTCTCCTCTTTTCCTTCACTTATATTTAAATGAATCTTGTTGGTTTTCTTATTAAGGATTAATTAAAGTTGTAAACTTTGAATGTTGTTTGGGGTATTATTATTATTCAAGCAAGTTTATTTATTTATTTTTCTTTCTCAATTAAAGTTATCATTAGATTTAATCATTGTTCGAGTTATTTAGCTAATTAATTAAAGTTTGGTTTGGTTCTAAAAAAAAGGATAAAATATAAAAAGGAAAAAAAAAAATTTTTTTAGAAGTTAAATTAGTAGTTCTCTTTAAATTTTAATCTTGTTTGTTGAAGTTCAATTTAGTTTAGGTTCAATCTTATTAACGTTCCCATTTTTTATCGTGTTTAGTTACTGTTTGAGTTATTAAAGGTTTAATTTTTGTTCAAGCTCTTGTTGCATTTAAGTTTTGATTTTGATTCAAGTTCTTGATTTTGTCAAAAGTTTGATTTTTTTTTTTCTTGTCCGCGTATGTGTTTGATTGAGTCTTTATTATTGCGTGTTTCAATTATGTGTCAAAGTTATCATTTTTAGTTTTGTTTGAAGTTCAATGCATGTTTCAATTCCTGTGTAATTAGACTAGGATTTCCGTTTCTCATTGTTAAATTCAGTGCATGTTAGGATTAGAATTTAATTTTCATGTTCGTTTAATTTATCAAAAGAAATCTCAAAAGTCTAGAAAATCCCAAATCTAAACTTAGTTTAGTAACTTTTTAATTTTCAATTGGAAATACCTAAAATTTGAGATTTAATCGCATTTCTAGAGCAGACGATCTGGCCTTTGAGCTAAATATTACATGACGTAACTTATATACTTGAAATAGCTTTCGAGTTGCTCATTTTTAGAGTGAGTCACTTCTGCCCCCTTATTTATTATAAAAAAAATAGGTCCTAGTCATCTCGCCTAAGAAGATCAAATATCCTAGCTAGACTAGATTCGATGCTGTCAAAGCGCGTGGTCATCCCTTGCTCCAGTGAATTGAAGCATGTATCAACTCCCTATTCCAAAAACAGAAATGAGAATCAATACCCTATTCCAATGTACCGAAGCGTGCACCTAACCCATCAAGACGCTACCTAATGGAGTCATTTGGTAGTCCACTACCCTCAGGTTCATCAATATATTCATTAGGGATTTCAGATGGTCTTGCTTTGATGTTCTCCTCTTCCATTGCTTCTTCTACCTTGTCAGTTGGAACTCTTATTAGTTGGTCCTGCTTCAGCTAGATCAATGATCGCTCATCCCAAAAAAAGTGCATCTGGCACATGGTGAACTCGGAATATTCATCATCCGATCTTGGACTTACCTCCTCAGTACCTACAAAATGTTCATCATGGTGGGAGAGTATGGATGTAAGGAGTCTTCCAAATGGTAGGCACCCATTCTTCTTTCTTATATTGTCTTGCATAATTTTCCCAATAACGGAGGGCAGATCAATCTCGTGACTGTGCGATATGCAATACATCATGAAGATATCTTTGTGTGTCATCGTGTCATGTCCACCATGTCTTGGCAAGACATTATAGCTAATCATATGATACAGTACATAGACGTCAATAGTTAAATCCTTGGCCTTTGGTTTAGCTATTTTTGGAATCTGTGGATTTTTAGTTACAACTTTGAGCGCCTCATAAGGATTAAACCAATCCCTGTACATGGGCCAACCCTTGATAGGGAGACTTGTGATGTCATATCCACCGCACATCATAATTTCACTCAAAGTGTCAACATCCAAATATGTAACCTCACCCCTAACCATGGAGTGTGCAGGTTCCCTAGGAGTAGCAGATACAAAGTTGGCATAAAACTCCTTAACCAACTCAGGATAAACCGATTCATTAAGGGTCATTAAGAACTCCCAACCTATAGCCCTAAATTTATTTATGAAGAATGGAAAATTATTCTCAAGAAATGTTAAAGGCACAATTTTGCTACTCATCACGTTTCTTTTTGAAGTATCGGTTTTGAATCAGCTGAAGGCTTCCTTAGACTCAAATCTGCTTTCCCATTCCTCAAAAAATTTTCTTGATTTTTCTTTAGATTGAGGTGGGGGAGTGGATTCCATAGATTGAGGAGAAGGAGTGGATTCCCGAATAGGTGCCTTGTCTTTCCTTCTTAATGATCTTCCCTCTCCTCTCTTGTTCTTGGGAGCCATTGAAATGAAGGTTTTCTATGTTTTATTGACAATCTAGGAGAGTTCTAGATGAAGATAAGATGAAAATATGAGGGCAAAGGGGTTAGGGTTTTGAAAATGAATCGGTTTCTATGATTTATAACCTGACCCCCCGACTAAAACCATCGATAGTTTAGGAAAGAACCAAAAATTTAACTTTCTCGATTAAATTTGTCGATGGTTTGGTGTTGAACCAAACCATCTTAAGTGAATATACAAATTAAGCAATTTCTTCCTTACAAGTTTAACAAATATCGTGAGGGGTACACATTCCTAGTTCGTGTCTCATTTTAAAAAATATATCTTCGTTTAGGGGTTTTGTCAAGATATCCGCCAGTTGGTGTTCAGTGTTAACAAATATTAGTTCCACGTCCTCTTTTTGAACATGGTCTCGAATAAAGTGATGTCTAATTTCAATGTGTTTAGTGAAATTAGGATGTATTCCCAAGAGGGGGTGAATTGTGTTATTTAAAAATTTATTTATGGAATTCTTATTTTCTTTAACCCTTAACAATTCCATCTTCCAATATATATATATATGTAGCAATCAAACTATATCAATAAAGAGTTTTTAGATATAAATGTAGTAATTAAAACACCATCTGAATTTAAACAACAAAACAATAACAAAACCAAGCCTTAGTCCCACTAGGTGGGGTCGGTTATATGAATCTTTTTCTGCCAATTTATGTGATCATGAACCATTTCTTTTAATAGATTCAAGGATATTAAATCCTTACTCACTATCTCCTCCCAAGTTATTTTAGGTCTACCCCTACCCATTCTATTGCTCCCCATAATAACTAAGTCACTCTTCCTCATAGGTGCACTATGTGGCCTACGTTGCAAGTGTCCATACCATCTGAGTCATCCATCCCTTATCTTATCTTCTATAGGAGCTACACCTAACTTCCCATGAATATGTTCATTCCTTAATTTATATTTCAATGTTATACCACTCATCCATCTAAGCATTCTCATCTTGGCAACTTTAACTTTTTAGATATTATGTTTCTTCATCGCCTAACATTTCGATCCATATAGCATTGCTGGTCTTATAGCTATCCTATAAAACTTCCCTTTCAATTTTAAAGGTATTCTATGATCACAGAGCACACTTGAAGCACTTCTCCATTTTACCCAACTGCTTTAACTCTATGCATTACATCATCTTCAATTTCTCCTTCAGTATGCATAATAGATCCAAGGTATCGAAATCTACAAGTGCTATTTATTTCTTCATCATCAAGTTTAATTCTGTCCCTAATATTCCTCCTATCATTACTAAAATTACATTTCATATATTCTATCTTATTTCTACTTATTCTAAAGCCTCTAGATTCCAAAGTTTCTCTCCATAATTCTAACTCAACCTCTACTCCGTCCTTAGTTTCATCAATTAATACAGTATCATCTGCAAACAACATACACCATGGAACCTCTTTTTGAATACTCTCAGTCAATTGGTCCAACACTAAAGCAAAAAGATAAGGATTCAAAGCTTGATGTACACCTTTGGTGATTGGAAATTCTCTAGTTTCTCTATCTATAGTCCTTACACTAGTCATTACTCCATCATAAATATCCTTAATGACATCAGTATACCTACTACATACACCCTTTTCTTTCTAAAACCCACCATAGAACTTCCTTAGTTATCCTATTATATGCTTTCTCAAGGTTAATAAAAATGATATGCAAGTCTCTCTTCTTTTCTTTAAACTATTTCATTAATCTTCTTAAAAGATAAATAACTTATGTGGTAGATCTCCCAAGCATAAAACAAAATTGATTTTATGAAACTTTCGTTTCTAACCTTAATCTTTGTTCAACTACCCTTTCCCATAGTTTCATTGTATGACTCGTAAGTTAAATTCCACGATAGTTATTACAATTTTGAATATCTCCTTTAAAACACCATCTGAATTTACAATATAAGAAAACACATTCAGTTAAGCACTTGTTTGAGGTACAACTTGCAGTTTGATTCAAAAAGGTTCACAACAATATACCCAAGAATAAATTAAGTGATTCTATTTGTGCTTCAATGAGATAATCGATATTAAGATATGATTTTCAGCAACAAAAGGTTCATGACAATATACCCAAGAATAAATTAAGTGATTCTATTTGTGCTTCAATGAGATAATCGATATTAAGATATGATTTTCAGCAACAAAATTATTTTCTTTCAAAACTGATTTTTGTATGTCACTTGTTTAACTTCAGCACATATGCTTAAATCTGAAAATTAATTTACAATTATTTATATAATCACAAAAATATGTCCAACAAGTTCACAATTTTCAGTAATATTTCCCTTTTCAACAAGTTCTTAAATCTTCACCACAATCTAAAATATTCAACAAAGTTTAATATTCAGCAAAAGGTAATCTTCAGCAAGTTCTTATGAAAATAAACACATGCACACAGTTAATATCTTGCAGAAATTAAAAAGAATAGGAAAGAAGAAGCTGAACACCGTTGCTTTTACATGGTTCGGCCGTAGCCTACATCCTTGCCTCATGCAACACGCTGTAAGGATTTCCTTTCCCAACTTCGTTACCAGGTGAAGTTATAACTTGTCTCCCTCAAAAGTGGAGTTTGTCTCTCTAACGAGAATCCCCTCTCGCTAGGCAACGAGTCAATACCTAAACCGTCAAAAAAATACAACAAACAGCAAAAATTGCTTGTACAAGATAAACGCTCCTCGAATGAGCATATCAGTACACGTTCGATTCAAAACAATACTTTAAATAAACAATATAAATGTTGAAGCTCGAACGTATATCACCAAAGCTTATCAAGCGAGTGAGTTTTGAAAGATCAAATCAGTCTTTTTTTATGAGTAGTAAATAAGAACACAACAGTCGCCTATGCAGACAAGAGTATTCAAAATATGTGCATGTCATTCACTTTGATGATGTGCATTCTTGCCCTAATGTACGAGAATAATATGTTTAAATTGTGCACTAGGGTTTCAAAAAGTTTTCCTAAAGTTTTATCTTGATTTGGAAACCAATCACCCAAGATTTGGAAACAAGATCAGCGCTTTAACTCCTTTAAACATATGCATTAGTTGCCTGTCCTCGAAGGGTTAGTCGCCTGTGCTCATTTAAAAATAGCGCATTCTGAAAGTTAGAATGGGGTCAGTTGACTGTGCTCGATAGGTCAATCGCCTGTGCCTATTTTGTTTGTATATTTTCAAACTCAATAGCACCACAGTTGTCTGATGATATATCATCAGTCATCTGTCCTTTCAATAGACCTTGTTTTTCCTTATTTTTTGGTTCCAAACTTAATTCATGTAGTGGAAAACTTAATTTTGACTTTAAGAAAACATTTTCCATGTATAAAATCAGATATCTAAGTCCAATGACATACTAGGAGTTTCAATCAATCAATATGAGTTTTAAAGTACTTACATGAGACTTTCATATGATTTTCCTATCTACGTTCGTAAGTCTTCATGTTGTGAAACTTCCAATATTTCTTCTGAACTTTATGCAATGCTTCAACGAGCTTCATGTCTCATATAACTTGAGTTCTTCATGATTATCATGTCTCATAGCCTTAAGTGTCATTTTCCATTCAAACTCTTCAAGCTCATCCACTTGAAGTCTTAAAATCACATAAGTCCTGAAACTTAAATTCACAAAGACATGTTAAGAAACCTTGATTTGTTATCATCAAAATGAGATTAAACCTTATTAGGCCAACAATCTCCCCCTTTTTGATGATGACAAATAAGGATAAAAAATGAGAAAGCCTTAAACGGCTCCCCTTTACAATAAGCATACCCTTAACAAGTCATAGTCACATTCTAATCAGAGCAGTATCAAGCATTCAGAATTTTCAGTATATATCATGCTTTCAATGCACATTCTTTCAATACCCATAGTATTTAAGCATTCAGAATTTTCAATATTATCATGCTCTCAATACATATGCTTCCAATATTCATAATATTCAAGCATTTAGAATCTTCAATATATATCATGCTCTTTCAATAATATGTAAGCATGAATATATGTTATATGGTTATATCATGCTATTTCTCCCAATCTAATATCATTCCAAAATCTAATAGCATTCTTTCTAATAACTCCCCCTGAATATATGTTATATGGTTATATCATGCTATTTCTCCCATGTGTTGCTCCATATATTTCTCCCCATTATGGCATCAACAAAAAGGGTATCTGAAAAAAAAAAAAAAAAAAAAAAGATCATGCATAAGAACAGAGGACTTAAAATCAGAATTCAGTTCATGAGCATAGTCCATAAGTCAGCATGCAATGCATCATATCAAATAGAGATCATATTCAAGCATTATGCAAAATATATTTATTAGAAGAAAAGTCTAGCATGAAAAGAGTAATGTTCAATATAAGCAAAGAGAAAGAAATGTAAAGAGTTGTAAACAACTCAAATATTACAACCCAAAGTTGTTTTTAAAAATCAAAAGCTAATCGTCATTTCCATCATCTGATTCAGTGCCTTCCTCATCATCTCCATCTTCATCTCTAGAGTTTGTTTCCATAGGAGCTTTACCACGTGATGAAGAAGAACCTTCCATGTACTGTTCAATGCATCCAATACGCTGATCCAAGGTATAACATGACTGAAGTGAACTAAAATAAGTACACACTTCACGATAGAAGGCATTCTACTGCTGCTGATAAGCTGCAAATCAAAATGGAACATTATCTGCTGGTGGTGCGTTTTGCTGGGGTGCACGAGCCTGTTCATGTCTTGGAGCTTGTTTTTGTCCTCTACCACCCTTGGGCAACAATCCATGTCCTTCATAATTAATGTAACCCATTTGTTTCTTTGTAGTAGCCGAAAACATATTACAATGGGTTCTTTTGATAAATAGGGTAGATGTTGTGGTAAGACCTAGAGTATCAAAAATTTGATTCAGTATTCCTCCATATGGAATAACGACCCTGTTGACCTAGTTGGTCATATCCCATTTTAATAATGACAAATACACTTAGTACTAATGTTTGCACTAAGGCTTGCATGCAGGTTCGTTCTACGCATGAAATTGAAAAGAATGCTATATCATGATGATGTATAGTGATATTATAGAAGAATGAAGATTATTGCACCTTATTTGTAATTGTGTTTTTATATTCTTTATTCTGGGTTATAATTAATTATGGACTGTAACAATATATAGCCTGTAATAATTTGCATCATGCATGGTCGGATAATATGCTCAGAATGACCTTAGATAAACCTTAGGCTCCCACACTTAGTGCACAAAGTCCCACTATACTTCACATGTTATTAGGGGCTAAATTAAAATCAAAGAATGGACCTTAGGTTAAAATCATGAGGCTTCAGGCGACGGAACTTGGCAAGTCAAATTGCCTCAGTCGATCGAACCATAAACTAGTCAAAAAGTTGACTTGGATTCGGGCGACCGAACTCAAAATGACTTGAGTGTCCATGGTCGACCGAACTTGTACCTTATACTTTTCCATTGTCCCCAGGCGCCCAAACTTATAGCTCATTTTACCCTCGGGCGACTAAACTTGACAATTCAGTAAACTGAACTATGGTTCAAATGACCGAACCTCGGACAGAATGGAAATCGCCTTTGGTTAGCAAACCGAACAAAAATTCAGGCACCCGTACTTCAAAAATCACTTTTTATGTTGTATCTGTTCGGGCGACCAAACCAAGGGACAGGCGCCCGAAACTAAGGGTGAGCATAATTCGGTGAAAACCGAATTAACCAGCCGAAATTGGTCGGTTCGGTTATAATTCTACAAAATTTCGGTTAATCGGTTTCGACTCGGTTAAGGGTAAAAAAAATTTTAGTTAACCGATTAACCGAATTACTAATTAATTAGATTTTAAATATAATTTATGAATATAATTTTTGCTTATGCAAGTGCATTAAGGAGTTTAATTAAGCTTGCTTATACTCGGCATTATTATTATTATTATTATTATTATTATTATTATTATTATTATTATTATTATTATTATTATTATTTGTCGTTGTTTTTCTTGTTTTGGATTCTTTGTTCTATGGTAAAATATTATTTTCATTAATAAAATTCATAAATAAGGTATTTAATTAAGCTGGATTTGGTTTTAAAAAAAATTTTTATAATTTGGTTTTAAATGAATTCGGTTAAAATCGATTAACCGAATTACCCAAATGGGCAATTCGGTTGGGGTCGGTTGGTGTCCTTCGTCAATTCGGTCGGTTCGATTAATGGTATTATTTAACCAAATATTTCGGTTAATTCGATTAATTACCCGAATTTAACCGAACCAACCGTTTGCTCACCCCTACACAAAATTCTCGAGTTGTTCAATTTTTTTACCACAATTAAGAAGGGTAAAATAGGGTTAATTTTCCTAAACATTTTTTAAAGAAATTTAATAATACCACAGATGTCCCCAACGGTCATAAATCTTGTCTTCTCTATATATATGAGTTCATTTGCAAAAATTAAGGGAGATTTAGCATACTTGATTAGTCAAAAATCCTCTGTTTTTCAAAGATTATATCTTTCATATATTAAGCCCATACACTCACTCTTTGCTATTCTTTTGAGAAATTCAACTTCCTAAGAGTGTTATTGAGTGTTTCTAGTTGCTAAAACTCTCCCGGTTATAGATTGATTATTTTTTTCTTATTAAGAATTTTTAGCTAGGGTTCTTCTCTTGATTTAATAAATAAATTTTTGTGTGGGAAAACCCTTGTAGCTAGTGAGTCTTTGCATCTTGGTTGCAAGATTTATCAAGCTTGTGTGTTTTGATTTACAAAATACTTTTTTCACAAGTTTACACTTTTCAAATATCTCTTGAGCTATTATGTTGTGAAAAATCTTGTTTGAAATATTTTGAATATACTTGTTGAAACACTTTGAAACTTGTGGTGATTAATTTACTTTGATTATTTGTTTCAAAGTTTGCTTGGAAATACACTCTAGATCTTGACTGTATATTCACATTAGATTAAGTGTTTAGCATACATTATTAAGCACTGAGCATATTTACTATCATTTGTGCATGCATAATTATCTGGACTATATTGTGGTACATCTCTGCTTGTGTTGAAGCACCTTATTTGTACGCAAAATTTATATTGAATATTTGTTATATTTTAGACGTGGGCCTAAAGAGGTAGACTAGCTTTATTGAACAGTCCCGGATTGGCTTATACCCGGTTAAGAAAGATAGGTGCACTATCTTGGTAAGTTATAGTTGTAGGTTGAGGTCAATCTCGTTAATTGACCTGATTGTATTAGGTGTCGCTCCACCCGTGAAGTGAGCTTATAGTGGAATCCTTGTGCTGGTGAGCCAAGTTTTAACCATGAGTCTTTAGTTTTAAGTTGTAGAAACATATTCCAGAGAGCGCAATATGTCTAGAATTTAAATATATAAATAACTAAAAATAAAAATACAATAGTGAAAAAAGAAATATGTAATACATAATCCATTGATTAATTAATATTGCTACCAAGCATCCTTAATACTTTATTTCATTTCATGTTTTCGAGAATCATCAAGTAATTTTAAGATAGAAATTTTTTGTATTGTAAAACTGCTCTGTTATACATAATCTTTATTATATTTAGATCATCAAGGTTGAAGAATGAAGACTTCCCTTTCTTTCCCACTCTATCCTGCTGGTTGTCTCACTGAAAGGCTGATCTAACCAAAGATACAGCTCTATATAAGATAACTGGACTAATATTCCATGGTTCAATCTATTATATGGACTTCCAATTAAGCTTCCATGCAATCCCAATTGCAGGAGTTATGATTTGATGGAACACATTCTCAAAGTTTATATCTATAAGAAAGGAGAAAAGCCCATTTTTCATCAGCCACAGTTACGGAGAATTTATGCCTCTGAAGGATGGTTTATGGAACTGATGGAAGGAAATAAACAGTGTGAGGAACCCTAGCAAAGCTCACTTATTTTAAGTTAAAAAAAGCTACGGGTAGCATATGCGCAAAGTTTGCCTAATCATCGGGAGTTGGAAGAGTACTTGAAGAATTATGTAGTTTTGATTGCAGAAAAATATATTTTCTGGAACAGAACGGGAGGGATGGATCATTTTTTTGTTGCTTGTCATGATTGGGTATGCTTCTAATGCTTCTCTTCGACTTAGATTCATTAGTTTATAACATAGTTACCAGAAAACACTAACACGCTAGGGAACCACCTATAGGTACAAATGTTCTGAAACGTGGTACATTTTTCGTTTCAGAACACTAAATCTAATGATCATAAGTTTTAATTCAATATTGTTCACATAACACTTTTTTTTAAATTAAGTTGAAAATTATTACATTGTAATTCCGTTTTATTTCATTATTCATCCATTTCACAAAATAAAATTTCTTTTGGATTTTGAAACACTTCAGCATCTTCTCCAAAATATATAAGTGCCATTACATATTTTTCACCAATATGTCTATATAATTATACCCCTAACTTTCCATATTTTAGAGCATGTTCTATACCATGATCTCGTCCTGTTCTAGGTAACATTGGTTTGTAATAATTAAATGCCTCAATGGATGATATTATCTATTTAACATGTGTTTAGGTCATACTTTAGTCAAGAGTTAGGATGCTGGATTTTAAGTTTCAAAATCCTTTAGGTTGGGCTGAGCAAAGCACTATCAATCAATTTTCAGGCCATACCATAGATCCATCATCCTGATGGATATGGCCTATATGGGCAGTTAAGGAGATTGAGTTTTTCATGCAGAATCTACTCTGGGGACAATGATGCCCTCATAGATGCAACTTAAGATCTGAAGGGCGACACCCCCTGTCCCTCCTCCTCTCACTTTAAAGGGAAAAATGGTAAAGGTCTGGTACACTTCAAAGTTGCATGCAAAAGCTAAACCTAGCTAGTGCAGTTTTGTAATATTTTGAGTTCGAGCTACCATATGGTTCAGACCTTTTTCTTTTGATGAATGCTGGAAATTTTAGGCTCCTCAAGTCACAAGGTCGATTAAGCAAAATTGAGGCATTTAATTGCTAAAGGCTTCAACATAGGAAAGGACACAGCACTACCCGTAACATATGTCCGGGATGAAGAGGATCCCCAAAAAGATCTTCAAGGAAAACCTCCATCACAGAGGCCCATTCTCGCCTTCTTTGCAGGGAGCATGCATGGTTATGTCCGTCCTGTCCTGCAATACTGGGAAAATAAAGAACCTGACATGAAAATATCTGGTCCAATGCCTCGTGACAGTCAAGGCAAAAAGATTTACCGGGAGCACATGAGGAGTCGCAAGTATTGCATATGTGCCAGGGGTTATGAAGTACACACACCTCGGGTAGTTGAGGCCATTTTCTCTGGGTGTGTGCCAGTGATCATATCAGATAATTATGTTCCTCCTTTCTTTGAGGTCTTAGATTGGAAGGCATTTTCTGTGTTCATCCTGGAGAAAGATATCCCAAATTTGAGAAACAGAATGCTCTCCATTTCAGAAGAGAAGTACCTTGCAATGCAGCTAAGAGTAAATATGGTGCAGCAGCATTTTCTTTGGCATAAAAAGCCGATGAAGTATGACTCATTTCATATGATCCTTCACTCAGTTTGGTTCAGTAGAGTTTTGCAGATAAAGACTTGATGAGGGCATAATTTTGTGTTCTTAGGAGTGAGGAAGCAGGAAAATGAGCATTAGTCAAACAGAAAAAGCTGCTTCTGTAAATGGTCAACCATTGGCCAAGGCATTGAAGGGCACACTCATCGAGCTATAAGCATGTCCCATCAAATTGTTCTTTGGTAAATTGGTGATGTTCAGTTCAGATGCCACACTTCCTCTCTTCTTATCATGCATATGCAATGCCAGCGGCACCAACAGCCAAACATTAGATTCATATCTACAAGGAGAGTTTGATGTTCCAATGAGACATTTGATATTTTCCTTGACCATTGATTTATGTTCTTGGTTCTGTATGATTTTGTTCTTTTTGTGCTCCAAATAAACAATTGTTTTGTGAGGTGGTGTTTGTATATATTATAGGGAAATTGAAGGATTTCATTGTAGTTCTATAAGACTGAAGGTGAATTTCAATAATATGTGTTTTGTAATTAAGTAGTTATTTCTCAGGAAAGCTAATATTGTTGAAATGCACGAACACACATCTCTTGGGTTTAAGTTCTGGAATATGGTTTGACCTTATCAAAACCCCATCATCCCTTTTTCAAAAAATTCTTACGCTATGTTTGGAAGGACTTTGGATTTGGATTTGTGTAAATTTGAATAAAATATAATACAAAATTATATTGAGTTTCCTACAAATTCGTACAAATTCAAATTCAAAACCCATATCCATACTCCCAAATGCAGCATTAGACAGACAACAGCAAAGTTCACTTCTTTCTTTGTAGGTCGTCACTGTTGGGTGTCCCTCCTTGTGGGGCCCAACAATTGGAAAGAGTTTTTTTAATGGTTGTTGGCTTCTCAAGGAAGCAATATTCAACACCAAGCCTCATGCGCAGTAATTGAGGCTGCCCCTTCATCTCCTTTTTTACCATCTTGTCTTGCAACAGCAAATAGTCTTCACAACCAGTAGCCCTCTCCACTCTCTCTGTTTTTTTATTGACGGAAACACCACACAGCTCCTCACGCCAGTGCCTGCAGCCAGCACCTGCAGCAGGCCCACGCATCAATGCTGGTCAACTTCTTCATTGCAGTAAGCTACTGCTGCTTCTTCTTCGTGTGTCTCCAACTGCATATTATTTACAGCATATTGGGATTTCTTTTATTGTGGTCTTTTGGTTGGTTCTTTAAAGCTTTGTTCAGAATATTTGGTGAGGCATTTCCATCTTACTACATTTGTTTATACACTCTTGTGTATTTATAAGGCATATGCCTTTTGTATCCACTTTGTACAATATATTTGGTGATAATGGATTTGGACCATCGTGCCCCGTGGACGTACCTCAACATTTGAGAAAATCACGTTAAATTTCTTGTGTCTCAATTTTTTATTGTTTGCATTACTCCATTGATTTACTTGTGGGAATTAGTTCATATATAATATTTTCCTAACAAGTGGTATCAGAGTCATGTTATTTGTTTGCATTAAATTTGTGTAAATCATGGATGGTAATGTTGGCCGTATGATTAGCTTCAATGGAAGCAATTGGGCAACTTAGAAAACAAAAATGCAAGATCTTTTATTTTGCAAAGATTTGGATGGGCCTATTGAGGGTGATAGTCGAAAGCCTAAAGACATGAGTGATGACGAGTGGAATAGGCTCAATAGGAAAACCGTTGGTGTTCTCCGGCAATGGATTGATGATAGTGTTTTTCATCATGTCTCTACTGAAACTTCAGCACATGAATTGTGGAAAAAATTATAGGGTCTTTATGATAGAAAATCGGCTACAAATAAAGCATTTCTTTTCCGAAAATTGGTGAATTTGAAATATAAAGATGGTGGTCTTATTACCGAACATTTGAATGAGATGAAAAATATTATCAATCAGCTTGCTACTATGAAAATAGTTTTTGATGATGAATTATAGGCCTTAATGCTTCTTAGCTCTTTGCCGAAAAGTTGGGAGACTTTGGTTGTGACTGTTAGTAATTCGGCTCCCGATGGAATTGTTACTATGAACCAAGTAACTAGCAGCTTGTTGAATGAAAAAATTAGAAGAAAATCAGTTGGCTCTTCTCATTCAGAGGTACTTGTGATAGAAAATCGGGGGAGAGGCAGAAGTAAAAGCAGATATTCTCACCGTAATGATAAATCAAGAGGTCGGTCCAGCTCAATTTTGAAAAAAGATATTGAATGCCACTATTGTCATAAAAAAGGGCATATGAAGCAGGAGTGTAGAAAATTGAAATTCAAGGAGCAAAACAAAGAGAAAAATTTTGAGAAAAAGCACGAAGACACAACTTCAGTTGCATCTGATGGCGATCTCATGGTCGTTTGTGATGAAAGTTGCATTAATTTGACAAGTCAAGAGACTGATTGGGTTATTGATTCTAGTGCGTCATTCCATGTCACTTCTCGGGGAGATTTCTTCCTTCTTATTCCAAAGGAAATTATGGAGTTGTTCGGATGGGAAATGAAGGTTTATCAAAAATTGTTGGCATTGGAAATGTTTGTTTGGAAACAAATTTGGGATGCAAGTTGGTGCTTAAAGATGTGAGACATGTACCCGATATTCTACTAAATTTGATACCTACCGGAAAGCTTGATGATGAAAGGTTTGACAACCATTTTGGTAATGGAAAATGGAAGTTCAGAAAGAGTAATTTGGTGGTGGCTAAAGGCAAGAAAATCGGTACACTTTATATGATGCAAGGTAAAATTGGTAATGGTGTTGTGAATGCAATTGAAAGTCACTCTTCCACCAATTTGTGGCATAAGCGGCTTGGGCACATGAGTGAAAAAGGAATGCAGTTTTTGTTCAAAAAGAAGCTCCTACCCGGGATGAAAGGTACCTCTCTTAAAGCTTGTGTTCATTGTTTGGCCGGTAAGCAACATAGAGCTCCTTTTCGTGCAAAGTTTGTTACTAAAAATTCTAATGTTTTAGATTTGATACATTCAGATGTATGTGGTCCTTTGAAAGTTAAATCTCATGGTGGTACACTTTATTTTGTTACCTTTATTGATGATTGTTCAAGAAAAGTTTGGGCTTACACTTTGAAGACTAAAGATCAAGTCTTAGATGTGTTTAAGCATTTTTAGGTTAAAGTTGAAAGGGAGACTGGAAAGAAGGTGAAATGTGTGCGCTCGGATAATGGTGGAGAGTACATTGGCCCATTTGATGCAGATTGTTACAGCCAAATAATTAGACATCAAAAGACTGTTAAGAAAACCCCTCAACAAAATGGTATTGCTGAAAGGATGAACCGCACTATACTGGAGAGAATGAGATGTATGCTCTCTCATGCGAAGTTGCCAAAATCATTTTGGGGTGAGGCAATGAGGACGGCGGTGGACTTGATTAATTTGTTCCCTTCAACTCCTTTACTTGGTGAAGTTCCTGAAAAAATTTGGAAAGGTAAGGATGTTACTTATGATCACTTGAAAGTGTTTGGTTGTCGTGCATTTGTTCACATTCCAAAAGATGAAAGATCCAAACTTGATGACAAGACAATGCATTGTATTTTTCTTGGCTATAGGCATGATAAATTTGGATACAGATTGTGAGATCCGGTTGACAAGAAAATTGTTAGAAGCCGAGATGTTGTATTTTTTGAAGATCAAACAATTGAAGAATTTGGCACGGTTGAGCAACCACAATCTAATGGGAATGATTTTGTTGACTTAGACTTACCTTCTCCACCTTTGGCACATGACAAACATATGGAAGATGTTCTTCCACCTTTTGAAGATGTTGGAAATGATGAAATTCCTTATGATATTGAAGATGAAAATAAGGGGGAGCAACAAGTTCAAGAGCAAGCTCAATTGAGAAGGTCTTCAAGAGAGCCAAGACCTTCATCTAAATATCCATCAAGTGACTATGTTACTCAAACGGATCAAGGGGAACCTGAAAGCTATCAAGAAGCCATGAACCATGAAAATAAAGTTGAATGGGTGGAGGCTATGCAAGAGGAAATGAATTCCATAGTTGACAATCGCACTTATGATTTGGTTAAACTTCTTCCTTGAAAGAAAGCTTTGTAAAATAAATGGGTGTTTAGGCTGAAAAATGATGGAAAGAATCTTCGGTACAAGCCTAGGCTTGTGGTAAAAGGCTTTGGTCAGAAAAAGGGAATTGACTTTGATGAAATATTATCACCGGTTGTAAAGATGTCATCTATTCGGGTTGTTCTTGGCATGGCAGCATACTTGAATTTAGAAGTTGAGCAACTAGATGTGAAAACCGCTTTCTTACATGGTGACTTGGAAAATGAAATTTACATGGAACAACCGGAAGGCTTCAAACAAAAAGGGAAAGAGAATTTAGTGTGCAAATTAAAGAAAAGTTTGTATGGGTTGAAGCAAGCACCACGAAGAGGGTACAAGAAATTTGACTCTTTCATGATTGATCATGGTTACTCAAAAACCTCTTTGGATGATTGTGTGTTTGCGAAAAAATATTCGGATGGCACTTATATTATTCTTTTACTCTATCTTGATGATATGCTCATTGTAGGACAGGACTTCTCCAAGATTGACAAGTTGAAGTTGGAGTTGAGCAAGTCTTTTGTTATGAAAGACTTGGGACCAGCAAAGCAAATTCTTGGCATGAGAATTGTTCGTGATCGTGAAAAAGGGCAAATTTGGTTGTCTCAAGAAAGTTACATTGAAAAAGTGCTTGAGAAGTTCAATATGGATAAAGCAAAACCCGTTGGTTGCCAACTTGCTAGTCACTTCAAGTTTAATTCAAAACAAAGTCCTACAAGTGAGAAAGATAAGGAAGAGATGAAGAAAATTCCTTATGCTTCGGCTATTGGTTCCTTAATGTATGCAATGGTTTGCACAAGACCGAATTTAGCTTATGCTGTTGGAGTTGTTAGTCAGTTTCTCTCTAATCCAGGAAAGGAACATTGGTTAGCAGTAAAATGGATTCTCCGATACCTTAGAGGCACTTCAAAGGCGTGCTTATGCTTTGGAAATGGTAAATTTACGCTCCATGGATTTACGGATGCCAACATGGCCGATGATGTTGATTCTAGAAAATCCACTTCGAGTTATTTGATGACTTTTGCAGGGGGAGCTGTGGCATGGCAATCTAAATTACAGAAATGTGTTGCTCTATCTACTACGGAAGCCGAGTTTATTGCCATTATGGAAGCTTGCAAAGAATTGCTTTGGTTGAAGAGATTCTTGAAAGAGTTAGGGATGGAATAGGAAAGGTATGTTCTTTATTGTGATAGCCAAAGTGCAATTCACTTGAGTAAGAATTCTATCTTCCATTCAAAGTCAAAACATATTGATGTTAGATATCATTGGATCTGGGGTGTGTTGGATCAGAAATTACTGTAGCTTGAAAAAATTCACACTGATGATAATGGTTCGGATATGATGACTAAAGCATTGTCAAGAGACAAGCATGTGAAGTGTAGAGTCTTCGCCGGATTGGTGGAATCGTCCCCATAAGTCGGGAGGGGGAGATTTGTTGGGTGTCCCTCCTTGTGGGGCCCAACAATTGGAAAGAGTTTTTTTAATGGTTGTTGGCTTCTCAAGGAAGTAGTATTCAACACCAAGCCTCACGCACAATAATTGAGGCTGCCCCTTCATCTCCTTTTTTACCATCTTGTCTTGCAACAGCAAATAGTCTTCACAACCAGTAGCCCTCTCCACTCTCTCTGTTTTTTTATTGACGGAAACACCGCACAGCTCCTTATGCCAACGCCTCTAGCCAGCACCTGCAGCAGGCCCATGCACCAGTGCTGGTCATCTTCTTCATTGCAGTAAGCTACTGCTGCTTCTTCTTCGTGTGTCTCCAGTTGCATATTATTTACAGCATATTGGGATTTCTTTTATTGTGGTCTTTTGGTTGGTTCTTTGGAGCTTTGTTCAGAATATTTGGTGAGACATTTCCATCTTACTACATTTGTTTATACACTCTTGTGTATTTATAAGGCATATGCCTTTTGTATCTACTTTGTACAACATATTTGGTGATAGTGGATTTGGACCGCCGTGCCCCGTGGACGTACCTCAACATTTGAGGGAACCACATTAAATTTCTTGTGTCTCAATTTTTTATTGTTTGCATTACTCCATTGATTTACTTGTGGGAATTAGTTCATATATAATATTTTCCCCAACAGTCACTTCTTTCTTTGTAGGTTGTTCTTACTGCATTTCAATCCTCCGAGTCAAAACAACAATTATCAGTTTATCACTGCTAAAAATCTAACTATTAGTGACACCCAAAAAGTGTTTTAGTTGAATTCTTTTTAAAAGAACAAATAATAATAATAATTTAGGTGGAAATCATGAACAAAATATGTACTTCAAAGTTTAGTCCAAGTCTATCTAAGTCAGGTTTCAGTTGGTTCAACCATGCAAACCTATTTAGCATACTTAAGTATGTTAGCACCGAAAGAGTTCATGGGTGGGCTTGATACACATGAGTGAGCACCAACTTGACCCAAAAGGTTAAGCCTATTGGGCCTTGGGTCCAACCATGTATATAAGCGCCCATAATTCACTTCAATTTTTCAATGTGGTACAAACTCCCAAGGGGAATTCTCAACAATCTTCACCTCACTTATGAGTTCCAATTGCTCCCCCTTAAAGGGAAACCGTCTCCCTTATGGGAGTAAACCCAATTCCCTAACAGTTGCTCAAGTGGGCTTTACCACTGGCACCTTATGTGCCTCGAATTGCATTCCACGTGCCTCCGAACCAATCCTACCTCCCATGTATTGGCCCTTCGGATTCATCCCAGACCTAGATGATCCTTATTGGTCTTGGTCACACACTTGGTTCTCCAACTGTTAGCGCGTCAAAAGAATTAGTTTCACGTCTCAATTTTTTACGATGTCGCTCACCTAGAATTACAAACTGTCGGCTTTGATACCACTTGTTAGCACCGGAAGAGTCCATGGGTGGGCGTAATACACATGAGTAAGCACCAACTTGATCCAAAAACTTAAGTCTGTTGGGTCTTGGGCCCAACCATGTATATAAGCACCCATCATTCACTTAAATTTTTTAATGTGGTACAAACTCGCAAGTGGAATTCTCAACAAAGTAATCCTTGGTTTTGAACTAAAATGACCTTTTCACAACGATTCGTGATACAGGTTATGGGGCTTGTGTCATCAAGGTCCTATGTCATTAAGCAATTTCCTTTCACAACACCTGACTTTTATCACATTTTTATTGAATTATGCATCACATTATTTTCATAGAAAGTGGCATGAAAAGTTGGTGAACGTTTTTATGCCTTGCCCATATTCTTAAGGTGCATTTGTTTTGTTTCGGTTAGTCTAAGCACTTAGTCTATGTTCTATGTAATGACACTCTTAGTCTATGCTTTATACATTAGAGGTATGGTTCTAGCAAGAAACTTTCTCTTTATGATAGGACCTTGCTACCAGATACTTTTTAGTATCGCAGCAAAGTTGGTACACTTCAGTTCCTTTTACTCATCTATACATCACATATATGCAATTCAAAAAGTTTATCAATTGTTGCATGCTCCTCGAGATGTTCACTTTCAAGCTGTCAAACGAATTTGAAGATATCTCAAGGGGACTCTTGGTTATGATGTTCGTCCTTGCTCATCCCCTAGTTTGGTATGTTATGTTGATGTTGACGTTGACTGGGCTAGCTGCCTAGATACTAGACGCTCTACAATGGGTTATTATATCTTTCTTGCCTCTAATCCTCTTGCATGGGGCACCAAGGATCAAGTGTCTATTACTCAATCTAGTACTAATGCAGACTATATGGCGCTTTTTTTTAATGAGCCAAATAGGACCTTAGCACATTTATATGGTGTAAGACTAACGGTTCTTCTTGTCGGGTTAGGAATCGCTAAGAAATATATAAAAGGATTAGACTACCAATTAAGAGATTAAGCGCCCATAATTCACTTAAATTTTTCAATGTGGTACAAACTCTCAAGGGAAATTCTCAACAATCTTCACCTCACTTATGAGTTCTAATTGCTCCCCTTTAAAGGGAAACTGTCTCCCTTATGGGAGTAAACCCAATTCCCCAACAGTTGCTCAAAAGGGTTTTACCACTGGCACCTTACATGCCTCGGATTGCATTCTACATGCCTTTGAACCAATCCTACCTCCCACATATTGACCCTTCGGATTCATCCCAGACCTAGATGATCCTTATTGGCCTTGGTCACACACTTGGTCCTCCAACTGTTAACACGTCAGAAGAATTAGTTTCACGTCTCAATTTTTTACGATGTTGCTCACCTAGAATTACGAACCGTTGGCTTTGATATCACTTGTTAGCATCGGAAGAGTCCATTGGTGGGCTTATTACACATGAGTAAGCACCAAATTGACCCAAAAGATTAAGCTTGTTGGGTCTTGGGCCCAACCATGTATATAAGCACCCATCATTCACTTAAATTTTTCAATGTGGTACAAACTCGTAAGTTGAATTCTCAACAAAGTAATCCTTGGTTTTGAACTAAAATGACCTTTTCACAACGATTCGTGATATAGGTTATGGGGCTTGTGTCATCAAGGTCCTATGTCGTTAAGCAATTTCCTTTCACAACACCTGACTTTTATCACATTTTTATTGAATTATGCATCACATTATTTTCATAGAAAGTGGCATGAAAAGTTGGTGAACGTTTTTATGCCTTGCCCATATTCTTGAGGCGCATTTGTTTTGTTTCGGTTAGACTAAGCACTTAGTCTATGTTCTATGTAATGACACTCTTAGTCTATGCTTTATACATTAGAGGTATGGTTCTGGAAAGAAACTTTCTCTTTATGATAGGACCTTGCTTCCAAATCATTTTTAGCATCACAACAAAGTTGGTACACTTCAATTCCTTTTACTCATCTAGACATCACATATATGCAATTCAACAAGTTTATCAATTGTTGCATGCTCCTTGAGATGTTCACTTTCAAGCTTGTAGGCCTTATAAGGCTTAACATCTTGTTTTGATGCTAACAAACAAGTAGAACTTAACATGTTTTGTTTAACTGATGTATTTTCAGGACTCAATGATGAATGCAAGGTTAAAGAATTCATGAAAGCTTATATTTCAAAGAAGGATGATTTATATCAAGCTTGAAGCACGAATTCAAAAATGGATCAAGAAAGGTCTTGAAGAAAATTAGGATTAAAGATAATTTGATGGAAGCTCAAAGAAAAGATCAGAAACTCAAAGATGATGGAAGAACAAGGACTTACTTGAAGATCAATAGAATAAAGTTTTAAGGATGTTTGTATGTAAGTACTTCAAGTTAATTTCAAGTATAAACTGAATTGAAGCTCTCATAAAATCAAAAGAAACTCAGAAATGTATTTTTAAGAAAAACCTAAAGTATGTTTTTCAAATCGAAGAAAAGAAAGGCTTTTTTGAAAAAGAAAATTTTTTGAAAAACAGAAGGGCCAAGCGACTTCCTCTGGTGGCAGGCGACTGCCAAATTAAATGAAGAATTTTTCAAAGAGACAGTAGCATGCCAGGCGATTGCCTGAACATAGCCAAGTTCCTGGGAGGTCATGCCAAGCAACTGCCAAGTCGTGGCAAGCGACTGCCACTCGAACGTTGGCTTAAAAACTCTCAACGGGAAGATTTTTTAAATGGATTTTTTGGACACTATTATTTTGAAAAACTTGGAAACTACTTTAAGGAAACTTTGGGGATAAGAAATTACTTTTAAACTTCTATAAATAGCCCCAAACTTCAAAGATTCTTAATACCAAGAAATTTCCAGCAATCAAAGTTCTCTAAAAAGCTCTCAAATTCTCTTGTGTTCATTCATCTTCAACAAACTCTCTTGTGTTCATTCATCTTCAACTACTGAATTGCTACTGATTCAAACTCCGAAGTAAAGCCTTCAAAGTCTAAATCTTTCAATATTTGGAAGATATTTGGTGATCTAAAATCAGTATTGAGCTTCAATCCTTTTATATTTGATTTACTTTGAAGTATACTTGTGCTGAATCTTGTACTAATCTACTCTGCTGTGAGAGTGTCTTTTATACACAAACCTTTCTCTATCTTGTATTTTGTAGATTGACGATTCCAAGGCTTGTTTGGATCGTTGGCTATGCAAGGGGATATTGCTCAGAAAGGCGGGATCCAGCCTAGTTAAGGAGTGACTGGATGAGGGGACATCGTTTGGAGAAGGCGGGCTCTACCCTTAACCAAGGAGTGTTGTAAAGGTTTGTTCCGCCCGTTAAAGGAACAGGTTTAGAGAATCCTTTGGTAGTTTGCCAAAGGCGAGGACTTAGGCTGGGTATAAGTCGAACCTCGTAAAAATCCCCGTCTCACTCTCTCTTTCCTTATTCTTTATTTTTAGTTCATATACAACTACGTGGACGTTTTAAACATCTAAATTATACATACTACGTATATTTGGAAATCAAGTAAACTTAAAGTCCAATTTTGATTTGAGTTGCGGAAACCGAAAGGGAGTACGTTGGTTACACCATATCTTGCAGAAACCATACGGAAGTACGTTACTTAGTTAACATCCCAAAGATAAATTTACCAAGAGTTTATTTAAGTTCTAAATATTTGGAAAGAGAGATTGGATTCATTTATACAGGGCTTTACATCCGCAAGCATAAATTTTCATTCACTACAAGGCTTGGTTCAAATTTGGCTAATATCAACAAACAATCACTTTAAGTTTTTATATTACATAAGTGTTGTGTATTAGCTTAGTTGTTTGCTTTCTTATTATAGTTGATTGGTTTGATTGAATGATTGGATGTTTGTATGGTTAAGGATTAAATAAAGAAACTAAGTTCTTGAGTGCTTAACAAATTAAACAAATAAGTTTAAGAATTCTACAAAGGAATTAAAAGAAATTTTTAAAAGCCAATTCACCTCCCCCCTTCTTGGGAAGCTATTCCCAATTTCAATTGGTATCAGAGCGGGGTTATAGAAACTCTTAACTAGAAGCTATAAAAAGATCTAAATGGCTAACTTAGGCGTAGCTCCCTTTGGAGAGGGACAATCTTCAATTAGGCCACCAATCTTTTGTGGTTTGAACTATACTTTCTGGAAAAAGAGAATGCAAATATATCTCCAAACTATGAATTAGAAAGCATGGGAGGTTGTCATGGAAGGTGACCAAATTCCCACTAAGATAGTTGATGGAAAACAAGTCCCTAAGGAGAAAATTGATATGAGAAATTTAGACTATAAGATGTTGCAAGTAAATTCTAGTGCCATGAATGCTCTATATTGTGCTTTAGTCGTCAATGAATTTAATAGAGTAATGGCTTGCAAATCAGCTAAGGAGATATGGGATAAGCTAGAAGTAACATATGAAGAAACAACGGATGTTAGGGATAATAAGGTTGATATGCTTACAAGTGAATATGAAGCATTTAGAATGAACCCGGATGAATGCATATCCAGCATGTATACTAGATTCACTCATATAATAAATTCCCTAAATGCCTTAGGAAAAACTTACACTACTCATGAGATGATAAGAAAAATTCTTAGAGGATTGCCACCAAAATGGGAACCAAAAGCCGCTGCCATAACTGAAGGAAGAAATCTAAAAAACACATCCTTAGATGACCTTATAGGTTCTCTACTTACATATGAAATGGCTATGAATGAAAAGAGTGTAAAATCCAAAACCCAAGATTCAATAGCCTTCAAAGCTTTAAAAGACAACTCAAGTAGTGAAGAAGAAATGGATGAAGATGAAGTAGCCTTCATATCTAAAAGGTTAGCAATAATACTAAGAAGAAGAAACAAATTCAAAAGAAGAAATCAAAAATCTGAATCAAATGAATCAAAAGAAGAAGTTAGCAAGAAATCAAAGAATAAAACTCCTACTTGCTATAATTGCAATAAAATTGGACAAATAAAACCAGAATGTCCACTATTAAAGAAAGAGTCTAAAAAGAAAAACAAGAAAGCCATGAAAGCCCCTACTTGGGATAGTTCAAGTAGTCCGGAGAATGAAATAAGTGACCAAGAAGTTGCCTACACGTACTTTATGGCTTGGGACAATGAGGAAAGTTCCTCATCTAAATCATCAAATAATGCGTGTAGTGATGAATCAAATGATGAAAGCATGCCATCATTTGAAGAACTCCAAAATGATTTATTCAAAGTTCATAAGATGTTTGTCAAAGAAAATAAACAGAACACCTCATTAAAGAACTAGAATGAAAGTTTAACGAAAGAGTTAGAATTCCAAAAGAATGTTGAAAGAGATAAAGACTCAAAACTCGAGCAATTAGAACATAAGTATGAATCAGCAATGAAAGAAATAAAATCCAAAAATCTTGCTGAAAAAGAAAACAACTTGAAAATTGAGAAACTAGAAAGCAAAAATGACCAAATGATAGAAGACCTTCGATCCTTATCCTCTACCGTATATGAGAAAGATATGTATATTTCTGAATTAGAGGATAAAATAAGTAAATTATCTCTAAAGTTAGAGAAATCTCAGAAGAAGGTTGATAACAAGAAAGAGATAGAAATAAATGATCTCAAGAATCAAATTGAAGATAAAGAGAACATCATTCATAACTTCACTAAAGGAAAGGCTAATTTTGATAAAATGATGGGCTTACAAAGGATGACTTTAAATAAAGAAGGCATTCATTTCAATGGAGTTGAAAATAAAAAGAAACAGAGTCTTTACATGGGTTATTTCTCAAAAGCCTCCAAAGATAATGCAAGCACATCCCTTAATACTTACACTAACACCATATGCTATCAATGTAAGAAAAAGGGGCATATAAAGTTTGAATGTCCATTTAAGAGAAAAGGTGTGAAAACTAAAAAAATATGGAGAATTAAAGAAACATCGTTTTATGAAACTAACCGGACCCAAGAAAGTATGGGTACTGAGATGATAGATTAGTTCATAAATGAAAAACTCCATGGATTAAGTCATTCCCTTTAAAAATTGAGAAAGTAACTTAATTCATGATCAACAAACAAACTAGTTAAAATAGAAAAACTTAAAGATGACTTTAAGATAAGTTTGAGAATGAATGACTATATGAGTTGCTATATGCTTACATGCCTATATGATATGCTACATGATATGCTTGACTTATATTAAAAATTTATGGCTCACTATGTTGAAAATTTGAGCATGAGATTATTGAGTATAAGCATGAATTTTGATATGAGATTAATTATTGATCATGCATGCTATTGATGAATTACATGGATAGACTTACTGCTTTTTATATTGATATCCATGAGCTATGAGAGATATAATGATTATAGTGGTATCTATGAGCTGTGTATAATGTGATAATGACTTTGGTATCTATAAAGTTTTTGGTATTCATGAATATTTTTGGTATCACATTTTAAAATTTTTAATTGGTATCACAACTTAAAAAAAAGGCTCATTTGGTATTACAATCTAAAGATCAATTGGTTTTTAAAGCATGACAAGAATAATTATATCTATGAGCATGGTATGACATTGATGATATGAGCATAATACTGATATTTGATAAATAATGTGAATCAATGTTTTGATACATAGGATGATGAAAGCAAAATTGATAACAAAACTGAATGTATTGAATTCAGGGGGAGTGTTATGTCCTATTGCTTATACTATGATTGGTTCCCTATTAATCAATTTAGAGAATTTTCAGTTGGTATCATGAATTAAATTTTCAATCGGTATCAATTCCCAATTTGTATCATTAATTTTAAATAGATATCATGAATTCAATTTTAAATAGGTATCATAAAATCAACAATTGAAATCTTGAATATTGTCTAAAGGAAAAAGTTGTTAGTAATGAAGTTACAACTCATATACTTGAATGTTATAACACACTACACATGCTATATTGAAAAATAATGAATTGAGTGTGTTCATATGTTTGATATGCATGTTTGATGGTCTGCTCAACATGTGATTTTACTTGAACTTAATCATTTTTTTCCTTTTTTGATGGATGTCAAAATGGGGAGAAATTTTAAAGCAAAAATTGAGCATAGTATTTCAAATTGTAAAAACTGAGCATGAACATAATATATATCAAAAGGAGGAGAAGTATTTAATATTGATAAACTTGAACTTGAATAAAGTGATGAGCATGTTTGTAAAAGAGTTTTGAAATTGATATTGATCTTGCAAATATTGTTAAGATGATGCTTATTGAAAGGGGAAGTCTTTTTTAAAACTCACTCCAATTTTTGCTTCTTGTTTGTCATCATCAAAAAGGGGGAGATTGTTGGCCTTACAAGGCTTAACATCTTATTTTGATGCTAACAAACAAGTAGAACTCAACATATTTTGTTTACGTAATGTATTTTCAGGACTCAATGATGAATGCAAGGTTAAAGAATTCATGAAAGCTTATATTTCAAAAAAGGATGATTTATATCAAGCTTAAAGCATGGATTCAAAAATGGATCAAGAAAGGTCTTGAAGAGAATGAGGATTAAAGATAATTTGATGGAAGCTCAAAGAAAAGATCAGAAACTCAAAGATGATGGAAGAACAAGGACTTACTTGAAGATAAATAGAATAAAGTTTTAAGGATGTTTGTATGTAAGTACTTCAAGTTAATTTCAAGTATAAACTGAATTGAAACTCTCATAAAATCAAAAGAAACTCAAAAATATATTTTTAAGAAAACCCTAAAGTATGTTTTTCAAATCAAAGAAAAGAAAGGTTTTTTTGAAAAAGAAAAGTTTTTGAAAAACAGAAGGGGCAGGCGACCATCTTCTTATGGCAGTCAACTGCCAAATTAAATGAAGAATTTTTCAAAGAGACAGTAGCATGCCAGGCAACTACCTGAACATAGCCAAGTACCTGGGAGGTCATGCCAGGTGACTTCTAGTGTTCTGTGTTGTAAGTTTATTCTATGACAGGCGACTGCCAAGTCGTAGCAGGCGACTGCCACTCGAACGTTGGCTTAAAAACTCTCAACGGGAAGATCTTTTAAATGGATTTTTTGGACACTATTATTTTGAAAAACTTGGAAACTACTTCGAGGAAACTTTGGGGGTAAGAAATTACTTTTAAACTTCTATAAATAGCCCCAAACTTCAAAGATTCTTAATACCAAGAAATTTCTAGCATTCAAAGTTCTCTAAAAAACTCTCAAACTCTCTTATGTTCATTCATCTTCAACTACTAAATTGCTACTGATTCAAACTCCAAAGTAAAGCCTTCAAAGTCTGAATCTTTCAATATTTGGAAGATATTTGGTGATCTAAAATCAGTATTGAGCTTCAATCCTTTTATATTTGATTTACTTTGAAGTATACTTGTGCTGAATCTTGTACTAATCTACTCTACTGTGAGAGTGTCTTTTGTACACAAACTTTTTTCTTTCTTGTATTTTGTAGATTGATAATTCCAAGGCTTGTTTGGATCGCTAGCTGAGCAAAGGGATATTGCTCAGAAAGGCGGACTCTAGCCTAGTTAAGGAGTGACCGAACGAGGGGATATCGTTTGGAGAAGGCAGGCTCTAGCCTTAACCAAGAAGTGTTGTAAAGGTTTGGTCCGCCCGTTAAAGGAACAAGTTTAGATAATCCTTTGGTAGTTTGCCAAAGGTGAGGACTTAGGCTGGGTAAAAGCTGAACCTCGTAAAAATCCCCGTCTCACTCTCTCTTTCCTTATTCTTTATTTGTAGTTCATATACAACTGCATGGATGTTTTTAATATCTAAATTATACATATTACGTATATTTGGAAATCAAGTAAACTTAGAATTTTGATTTGGGTTGCGAAAACCGAAAGGGAGTACGTTGGTTACACCATATCTTTGGGAAACCATACGGGAGTACGTTACTTGATTAACATCCCAAAGATAAATTTACCAAGAGTTTATTTGAGTTCTAAATATTTGGAAAGAGTGATTGGATTCATTTATACAGGGCTTTACATCAACAAGCATAAATTTTCATTTACTACAGGGCTTAGTTCAAATTTGGCTAATATCAACAAACTATCATTTTGAGTTTTTATATTACATAAGTGTTGTGTATTAGCTTGGTTGTTTGCTTTCTAATTATAGTTGATTGGTTTGATTGAATGATTGGATGTTTGTATGGTTAAGGATTAAATAAAGAAATTAAGTTCTTGAGTGCTTAACAAATTAAACAAATAAGTTTAAGAATTCTACAAATGAATTAAAAGAAAATTTTCAAAAGCCAATTCCCCCCCCCCCTCTTCTTGGGAAGCTATTCCTAATTTCAAATCTGTCAAACGAATTTGATCTCAAGGGGACTTTTGGTTATGATGTTCTTCCTTGCTCATCCCCTAGTTTGGTGTGTTATGTTGATGCTAACTAGGCTAGCTGCCTAGATACCAGACCCTCTACAATGGGTTATTGTATCTTTCTTGCCTCTAATCCTCTTTCATGGGGCACCAAGGAACAAGTGTCTATTACTCAATCTAGTACAGATGCAGAGTATATGGCGCTTTTTGTGAATAAGCCAAATAGGACCTTAGCACATTTATATGGTGTAAGACTAACGGTTCTTCTTGTCGGGTTAGGAATCGCTAAGAAATATATAAAAGGATTAGACTACCAATTGACCCCGGGTTTGGAAGGTGGGAAGAGTCTAGGGTGTCTTGGCCACCCCTATTCCCAATCGTCAAAAACAAAAAAGATTAGACTATCATTTTTTGTTTTTTTACTTTTTATTTTGTTATATTGTTATTTTATTAAGGGTATTTAGGTGCTTCTACGATTAGTTTGTCTTATAGATGTTTAAAATGAATATTATTGTTATCATATCTAGTCCGCTCTATTACTATTTAGTCCAATCAAGTCCCCCAAACCTTAACCACTAAAACGTTATGCACTAAAAAAAAATGACAATAATTGTTGTAAAACATGTATATTTATATGGATGACTATCTAGATAATAAGTTACAATCTTTGGTATGCCCACATAATGGTTCATTATGTGGTTAACCTTTGGGATGTCAATGTATTTGCCTATATAAGTACATGATTTACAACAAAATGAGATAATAAGGTGATTAGCAACATCTAATTCCTGTAGAACTAGACTGTTGAATTTATATAGCTCCAAACTTCTTCTTTTTTTGTATTCCTCTTTTTATTTCATTTATAAGACGTTATTAGCATGATCAAGTCTCTAATGGTATAGAAAGTTTCATAGGTATTATTCTAAGGTAAGAATCTTCTTTCCTTTAACATTTGTTATATATATAACTTTAGTTTTTTGTCAAACTATATTTATATGTTAACTATATCTCTTATCTTGAGTACGTGTCTTTAAATATTTTTATGTTGGGATAAATGTGAGAATAACATTTCTATTTTAATATTTACCTAACTTTGAATTTTTATTTGTTTTCAAAGTGACTTTATGATGTCAAACCTCACAAAACTTGAATTCGTTGCCCTTGATATTTTTGGAAGAAATTATCTACCATGGGTACTTGATGCTGAGATTCACCTTAATGCTATGAATCTTGGTAGTACAATTTAAGAAGGAAATCAAGCATCCTTGTAGGATCGCGCAAAGGCAATGATTTTCCTTCGACACCATTTATACAAAGAATTGAAAATTGAGTACCTTACTATTATGGACCCATTAGTCATTTGGAACAACTTGAAGGAGAGATATGAACACCAAAAACGATAATTCTTTCAAAAGCTCGATATGATTAGATACACTTGCGACTGCAAGATTTTAAAACTGTAAGTGAATATAATTCAGCCTTATTTGAAATTAGATCTCAATTGAAGTTTTGTGGAGAAGAAGTTACTGATGATGATATATTAGAAAAACCATATTCGACTTTTCATGCCTCGAATGTGCTCCTGCAGCAACAATATCGAGAGCGTAGATTTACAAAATATTCTAAACTAATTTATTGTTTACTGGTGGATGAACAAAATAATGAGCTTTGTTGAAAAATCATCAATCTCGTCCAACTAACTCAATACCATTCCCTGAAGTGAATGTGGCTTTTTCTTGTTTTGTCTAATCTTGTTATACACACAAATCAATGTGAACTTGAAGTTCAAAGAATAATTCATTTGCATAATACTGCAAATCAATTGTCAAATGTTTTTACAGACACCAAAAGGGTCACTCAATCACATGTTCCGGCTGTAAATATTCCTGCTAGACTGATTGTTCCTAAAGAACACCCAATGGGAATAGCATCTAATGAATCTAAAATGTGCCAGGATTGTGGTAGACCAATTGGTGCAAAGGATACTATTCCTAAAAAGAAAAAGGAAATGAATAAAAGTGACACTCCAAAAGAGTTCATTAACACTCAAGAAGAGGTTAAAAGAAATATAAATCAACAATCTCATATTTCCACAGAAGCAACACCAGAAGTGTTTCCACTACCGAAAAATTATGAGATCTCATTACAATTTGGAAATATGCAGAGAAGAAATGAAGTCGTTGTTGACAATGTGTTTGCATATGAGATTGCTTCAGAAATTATTAATGATAATGAGTTTGAGCCTTAAACTCTAGAAGAATGTCGATATCGAAATGATTGGCCAAAATGGAAAGAAGCAATACAGGGTGAGCCAGACTCATTAGCCAAACGTAAGGTATTTGGTCAAGTAGTCCAAACACCTTAGAATGTCAAACCTGTTGGGTATAAATGGGTTTTTGTACGTAAAAGAAATGAAATGAATGAAATTGTGAGGTACAAGACGTATCTTGTAGCACAAGGTTTCTTACAAAGGCCTGGTATAGATTATAATGACAATTACTTTCAAATTTTTGATTAGTTTAACGGTTTCTAAAAGATTCGACATACGTCTCATGGACGTAGTAACAGCTTACTTGTATGGCTAATTGGATAATGACATATATACAAAAAATCCCTGAAGGATTTAAAATGCCTGAAGCATACAATCCAAAACAACAACAAATGTATTCTATTAAATTACAATGATCTTTGTATGGATTGAAGTAATCTGGACGAATGTGGTACAATCATCTAAGTGAATAATTGTTGAAAATTGGATATGAAAATAATCTTAGTTGTCCTTGTGTTTTCATTAAGAAGATAAATTTTGGATTTCCTATAGTCGCAGTTTATGTTGATGACATAAACATAGTAGGAACTCCAAAAGAGATCTCAACGATTGCTGACTACTTAATAAAAGAATTTGAAATGAAACATTTTGGGAAGACAAAATTTTATCTTGGTTTTCAAGTTGAACAATTAACAAGTGGAATTCTTATTCATAAATCATCTTATGTATAAAAAATTTTGAAACAATTTTATATGGATAAATCTTATCCATTAAGCTCCCCGATAGTTGTTTGTTCACTTGATGTGAAAAGGGATCTTTTTCGTCCTCGAGAAGATGATGAAGAAATCCTTGATCCTGAAGTACCCTATCTTAGTGCAATTGGAGCACTCTTGTATCTTGCAAATTCCACTAGACCAGATATAACTTTTGCAATATATTTTCTGGCAAGGTTTAGTTCTACACCAACTCAAAGACAATGGGATGGAGTAAAACATGTTCTTCATTATCTCCGTGGCACATATGATATGAGTTTGTTTTACCCAAATGGAGAAATTCTGTGTTGAAAGGATATGCTGATACTGGATATCTTTATGATCGTTATAAAGCTTAATCACAAACAAGCTATATTTTTACATGTGGTGATACTGCTATCTCATGGCAATCTGTAAAGCAAATGATCACTGCTGCCTCTTCAAACCATTCAAAAATATTGGTAGTTCACAAAGTAAGTCATGAATGTGTATGGTTAAGAACTATAATCCAATACATTAAAAGGACAAGTGGATTATCACTGGAAAATGACAAGCCGACAATATTATACGAGGACAATGCAGCATGTATTGCACAAATCAAAGGTGGGTACATAAAAGGTGATAGAACTAAACATATTTCACCAAAGTTCTTTTACACTAGTGAACTTATGAAGAAAAGAGATGTTGACATTTGCAAAATTTGTTCAAGTGACAACTCAAAATATCTATTCACAAAAGCATTGCCAACTTCAATTTTCAAAAAGCATGTACATAACATTGGAATGCAAAAACTTAAGGACATTTCTTAATTGACTGTATTTTTTAGGGGAAGTATAAATATTGTACTCTTTTTCCTTCATTAAGGTTTTGTCCCACAAGGTTTTCCTTAACGAAGGTTTTAACAAGGCATATTCATAGTGTATAGTCATCCAAGCGGAAGTGTTGTAATACATGTATATTTATGTGGATGACTATCTAAATAATAAGTTACAACCTTTGGTATGCCTACATAATGGTTCATTTGTGGTTAACCTTTGGGATACCAATGTATTTTCCTATATAAGCACATGATTTACAACAAAATGAGATAATAAGGTGATTAACATCTAGTTCCTGAAGAACTAGACTGTTGAATTTCTATAGCTCCAAACTTTTTTTTATATTTCTCTTTTTATTTCATTTACAACAATAATTACATTTGTGGTAAAATTTAGTTGTCCTCCGATTTTCCTTTGGTTTTTGTTTATGTTTGATTTTTTTGGTGTTGATTCCATGTAGGATGGTTTTCATAGTTTGTACTTAAATCACATGTGTCCTACTTATTACCACATTTTTCCTCTGCCATAAGCAAGAACTACCAATAAAATTGGGGTTCCGTTAAAAAAAAAAAAAAAAAAAAGTAATACACTCATACTTTTTATTTTTTGCCCTTCAATTATGCTCCATTTGAAACTCATAAAATATTAGGGAAAGGAAAGGAAAATATCAAAGAATCTACATTTTTATGTTTGATTATTAAGGAAAGTGAGAAAAATAAGCTAAAAAATATATCAAATTCATAAACAAAAATTTGATTTAACACATCATTAATATTGTGTTCCTAAGAGGGCGGGTGAATTGGAATTTTAAAAACTTCTTCCTAACTTTAACCAGATATCAATAATACGTAACCTAGGGTTTTTCTAATCATACACCAATTGCGTAGATAATGATATATGAAAATTTAAATCATGCGCAACATTCACAATATATTAAATATAACATACATGTGCAGAAATATAAAGTGCTGGAAATTAATAGTAGACACACGATATGTCATCGGGGTTCGACCAATACTGCCTACGTCCTCACCTCAGCTCGCAAGCCTGAGGATTCCACTACGGCTCACTTAACGGGTGGAGCAGCACCGGTTATAACCAGGTCAAAGTATCAGGGCTGATCTCAACCTTTACACACTCTCCTTATGGGGCGGCAAATTCCCACTTCAGGCCATGCATGGATTACAATAAAATAATTTTTTTGTACAAGTAAAGGTGCTTCTAACACAAGTAGATTTGTACACAATTCAGTACAGTATAATCAATGCACTTCAATATGATAAGAACTATAAGCTCAGTGCAACTACGTGTAACAACACTCAAAGTAGTTTCGATAAGCAATCAAGCATGCGAGTGTATTGTCAATGGATCTTTGAAACTATATATATATAAAGATATCTCAATCACAAATAGGGTTTCAAAGATTTTCAAGAGTATGATCAAATCTCTCAAAATGATATTCAAAAGTCTAAACACAAGAGAATTTGCAAAGCAAGCTTGTCAAAAATTACTTTCTCCAAGAACACAATACAAGCTCAAGAGTCTGGCAATAATAATGCAAAGACTCACAAACTCACAAAATTTCTGCCACAAATGAATTTATGGATTAAATCAATGGGAAAAATTTTTGGCTTACTCTCACAAGAAATCAACACTCAATCAAAACCAAGAGAGTATAAGCTTGTATAGGGAATGTAGGTAATCTCAGTATGCTCTCACTCAATAAGATTTTTCAAAGGAATGAGCACAGGATGAGATTTTTGGCTTGTATATGAAGAAAAAACTCTCAAAAAATTCAGAGGATATTTTCTTAATCAAATCACTAATCTTGTTTTAATTTTTGCAAATGAGCTCATATATATAGACATACTTAAAATTTTGACCGTTGGGATATAGTGGGAATTATTAAAAAAGTTTTGAACAAGTTTAACCCAAAATAACCCCGTTTTACCCTTAATAACCCGCAGTAAAAATAGGCCAACCCAAGAGTTTCGGTCGCCCGAACCATAGGGTCGGTCGCCCGAACACTCACAAAAAGAAAAGTGTATTTTATGCATTCGGGTGCTCGGTGATTAGTTCAGGTGGCTGAACCAAGGCGATTTTCAAAATGTTCAAAGTTCAGTCGCCCAATTCTAAGTTCTGTCTTTTGAATTTGCCATTTGGGTCGCTCGAGGTAGAAATGAACGTGAAGTTCGGGCGCCCGGGGAAGGTAAAAAAGTCAACATTAAATGTTTGGTCAACTAAGAATGTAAAGTTCATTTTGGTTTGGTCGCCCAAGCCCTGTCAACAATTTTGACTTTTCATACATTCGGTCGACCGAGGCATTTTCAATGCAGACATTTGATTGCCCAAAGTCCTTTCATTTTAGGTTCTAAATCCTGTTTTAAATTATGAGTTACCGCTGATTGCATAGTTGATAGTGGGGACTTTCCTAAGTGCTTGTGCAAAGACCTAGGGTCAGTCTACAGTCTAGGCTTTTCAATTAAGCCTAAAAACCTAGCGTCGATCGACCTGTTTATAGTCATTTGTTTCCCTATGGTCAATCAACGGTCATGTTGAGCTTATATTCCTATTATGCATGTCATGCATTAATTATTATAGACTGATATAAATTATTATAGACCCAAATATAATAAATGCATTTACAAATGAAGCACAAACAAGTATTCTTCTTTTGATCTTTATTTTCCCATTGAATATGTCAGGAGTATGATCTTTAAGTTCCAGGCTTCCATAAATCTACTCTCATGTGTGTGTTGTATTTTAAACCTACTCACAAACTAAATACACACATAAGATCTTTGTGTTTTGTCAGCATCAAAACTAGAGATTGGACTCAAAAAGTCAACAATCTCTCCCTTTTTGATGATGACAAACACACATGAGCAAAATGGGGTTTAGCCTAAAAAGGCTCCCCCTAAGAATATACATAATATAAAGATAAGCAGTAAAACTCAAGCATATCCAAGACAGAAGACATTTCAAATAAATTATGTATTTAGTTTTCATGTTTAAGTACATACAATGCAGCATGCAATATAGCTCAAAATTTTATCATTTTGCACTCCCTCTCCCCCTTTTGGCATTAACAAAAGGGTTAAGTTAAGTAAAATAAATTTGGTCATTTAAAAAAACTTAGCTAAAGAGAACTCCCCTTCAAAAAATAGTTGCCCCCCCCCCCCCCCCTTTCTTCTTCTTTTTTTAACGTTTAAGTGCAAAAAAAAAATTCTCCCATTTTTATCATATAGTATTTTGGGCATTAAAACTATTTTAAAGATATAGCATTTAAGCACATAAGCAAGAAGATAAGATATGTCACATGTAAAATCATTTCTTGCCAAAGAATAAAAATATATGTAAATATATATATAACCCCCTTTGATGTTTGCAAAAAGTACTGGGGGTTGCTTGCAAAAAAAAAAATTTAATTTAAAGCAAGCAAGCAACTGTCATTCTGGTTTAGCATTTAAACACATCCTTAATATAACCAGACAAAAAGCAACCATATAAATCCTAAATATTTTAAAATTTTTAAAACAAGGATCATATGGCAAACAGATGAAAGTGGCAAAATAACAGATTTTAACTCAAGATTTTCAATAAAGTCACTACATTTTAGCACATGCCACAAAAGGTATATCCAAGATGTAAGCTAAACATATTGGTGAGCATAATGTGATATAAATTTGATTTTGGATGCTCCCTCTATTAATTTGAATTCTATCTTAGATACAATAAACTGCTTATACTAGTTAAAGACTAATTTCATTATGCTTAGTAGTATAAGCCATCATTTTGAATCTTTTAAACCAACCATACTGATTATCTACCAACTAGATTTATCTTTATCAGTATAGTTGTCCCTATAGACCATAGATGCCTTAAAGAATAGATATTAAGGCATTCTATAATGCTCATTATCAAGAGCAATCCACATCTTAATCATAAAACCATGAAAGTTGGATGTTATGCTCAGGGTTTCCAAAAGTGCCTCAATATTTCAATGAACGAAAGTGGTGCATGTGGGTCCTTTATGTTCTTTCTGTAGGGATGATGCTTAGCTTCTCTAAATACCTGATGATTATGTAAGGATGAAATTTAATATTCATTTAGCCTTCACTCATCATTTCAAAAATATTTTAACATTCATTTTATCATAATCATCTTTGTATGATTTTATTGTGGGAAAATTCCAACGAAAATTCGGCAGCATGTTATCTGTAAATTGGACCATTTCCCATAAAACTTGTACCTGATAAGTTCAAACAAGCAATTTATAATTCAGTTTAAGGCACACAAGAACCTATATCCACTACCAATATACAATACACAATATACTGCATCAGCCATGTAGTTGGCGTTCCATACAAGCATGCATACCAGTAATTCCATCAACAAATGATATAAAAGGTAAACTATCCATTAGAAGATATAATCATTTAACACATAATTTGTTGTTGTATTGTGCGTATTGGTATTTGCAATGCTGTTCATAAAGGCATATTAGCATAAAAGATATGATATCAAGATAGCATTTCAATTTATAACCATGAAAGATAAATGCTCCCCCTGAATTATGCACTTGACTCATTAAATACCTTTTTCATTTTCTAATTACTTAGTAAAGTTTTTTAGATTTTTTGTGATTTAAACTTGGCTTATGATGCTTAGGCTTAGAGGAACAAAAAGTCACAATGAGTATTTCTTTAAATGAACTAAGCCTACATTGTCTTTTTTCTTTATGAATACTAACGAGTGAGAGGCACAAGTTCGAATGGCTTTGAATGATAATTACATGTGCGTAGGTCACTTTAATTTTATGCACTCATCTAGATTGAGATCTGCTGCAACCAACTTGGCCATTCAACTCAACACGAAGGATATGAAGTTCTAATGGATTTGATTTAATGTTTGAGAGCTTATGAAGCGAAGAAGAATAAATACTCTTAACAATTAAAATCATTAAGTTCAGAATAGTATTTGGAATGAGTGGACATTTTCCAAAATATTTTCGTGCTTAATAATCATGTCTAGATTTGAGCAAAGAGCGTCCAGAAGTGTATGAATTTCTGAATACAGCTCTTTGGAGGACGGAATGTATCCTTTAGATATGATTATAATTATGAGCAAGGATACGAGCCAAGGAATGGGAGAAACCTTACCGAATATGATCATGGTTTGGTAAGGAGTCCTATGGAGGAGATGGTGAAACAAGAAGGATTTTTATATTTAGAGCTCAAGGGGATTTTATTATTATTATAATTCGATGAACAGTTTGAATCCCTTCTAGGTTACCTCTAATTTGATTGAGAATGATGACTTTTAAGTTCAATGATGGGTTTAGGATTAAATGATATATAGTGTGAGATGGATTCCCTAAACCATAAGTTTGTGCAATGGACAATGTATGCTTAACTTAAGAAATGCAAATTAAAGCATAGATTAAGCATTAAGAATTTTATACCAAGCAAGGATGTTTTTGTCCATTTGGAAGTGAATTTTAATTTAGTAAGCTATACCCGAAGTTTTCACATTTTCACCAATCATTATGACATATATGTATTAAGTTTAGATTGGATATGTAGCTTGAAACATAGTAAACGAAAGCCACTTCACAAGCCTTTAGTCATCACTACTCCTAAACCTAGGAACTAAGGGAAGATTAAAATATTTATATAATTTCTATTGGAATCCGATCTTCCTTTGGTCCTATAAGGTTTGCTTTCATAATTACCCGCATCATTTCTTTTTCTAAGCCTCTTGCACTTCTGGACGAACAAGTAAATCGAATGTGCCTTTTCATTTTTCGACTTCAGAAAATTTTGTATATTTGTGAAGGATCATGCTTATTTGTTCGGCTTTTACTCATTAAGGGATTTTTATGACTGTGGGACTTAAAATATGAACTCGTTTTGAAATATTTATTTCCTTGGACTCCTAAGGGTTTATCACCTTCTATTTTTTCTTCTATACAGATAATTTTTGTTGGTTTTACTGTAATCCCAAGAGGGGGGTGAATTGGTATTTTAAAATTTTTCTCTCCTAGGTCAGATGTCCAACAATAGTATTACAAAACCCTAGGGTAGATCTAAAGCAGATAATCAAATGAATCATTAAATGCAGCTGAAATTAAATTTCGTAAATAAATTACTCAAACAAGCATAGTAAAGCAAACAGGACACTAGATATGTTATCGAGGTTTGGCAAATTTGCCTATGTCCCTACCTTGGCTCACAAGTACAAGGATTTCACTAAGGCTCACTTAACGGGTGCAGCGGTACCGAAATATAGTTAAGTCAAATTAACACGGGGCTGACCTCAATCTTTACAATCAATCCTTCCGAGCTGGATTAACACCCCTTCAGGCCACGCCTGGAATACAGCAAGTAATCAATACAAATTTCGCGTGCAAAAATTATATGCTTCAACAAGCAGATTTATACCAGTATAATCAACACACTACAGTATGGTAGGATATGATAAGCTCAATGTAATTTAAATGTCTACTCTCAAAAATAATGCAGGTATAGCAATCAGAATGTGAGAGTGTATGCGTTAGGATCTTTGTATCAAGATGATAATGTTAATCACAAAGTGCAATATCAAAGATCTTAAGCACACATGCAAATATCTCTAAAAATATATATTTTTTTTTAAATCAACCATAAGAGATATTTGAAATCGGTTTGTAAAAAATTATTTCACAAACAAAACACAATACAAGCTTTTGAGTATTGCAATGATAATGCAAAACTCACAAGCTCTAAGGAGTTTTCCCAATGAAGACTTATTAACAAGCCACAAGGAAAACTCAAAGCTTACTCTCAAATAAAATTAATCTCAATCAAATCCAATCAATGAAAGTGTAAGCTTTATAAAATAATCACCAAAACACTCTTACTAAACGATTTTTGCAATAAGGATGAGTAAGAATGGAAGTGTGGAGCTTGAATGTGAAAAATAGGGGTTTGGAATTTCAGAGAGAATTTTGCTAACGATGTTTTCTAATCAAGTACTAATCAAACCAAATGAGGGAGTATATATAGACACTCCAAAAAATATAACCATTCGGGACCTATTTGGTATTTTTGAGAAAGTTTAAGTAGGGTTAACAAAAAATACACTTTTTAACCTCAATAAAAATCGAGCAACACGAGAGTTTCGGTCGACCATTTTTAAGGTTCGGTCGATCAGATTACTAAGTTCGGTCGACCAGGGCATTTTTAAACTAAGGTTTTGGTCGACAATATTTGAGGTGATTTTGAGCCCTCTGGGGTTCAGTCGACTAGGCCAAGTTTGGTTGACCAAAATTAGAGGTTCGGTTGACCAGGTCATATTACAACTAGAGGTTCGGTCAACCAGAACGTTGGGAATCAGCCACATGCTAATTCGGTCAACCGAACAATGCCAGTTCATTTTAAAATTAGTCAACCAAATGGTACACATTTGACCATGGGAGGTTCGGGCAACCAAAGTGTCTGTGTATGTTTTGATTCGGTCGACTGAGGACATAAAAATTGTGCATTTGAGTCCTAACTTTCTTTTGAAGACACCCTTATTCACGTAATTATTACTTTTAAGTTATATGGGTTTTTCATGACATGTTTAGGGACCTAAAGTCAACTTAAGGTCTTTGAGCTTATCTGTCCTATCATGCATGCAATGCATTAATTATTATAGACCATAATAAATATTATAGACCCAAAATAAAATGAAATATAAATTACAACAATAAACTCTTAGAGTCTTCAATTTCTTTCAAGTTCATGTGCGTGCACCATATGATACTTCCAATTGATCCTGCACACAAACTCATCAACCATTAAATAACAGATTATTTGTCATAATCAAAAAGGGATATGACCTATTAGGTCAACAATCTCCCCATTTTTGATGATGACAAATACACCATACAAAAGTAGGTATATCCAAGAAAGGCTCCCCCTGACAATATGCATAAATGATAATTTTAAAGATTTTAAAAGTTCAAACATTTCCCAAGGTACCCAATTTTGCCTAACTTCTCCCTCTTTTGGCAACAGCAAAAAAGGTCAAGATAAATTTAAAGTGTATAGACAAGGCATTGAGTAAGAATCATTTAGATATAAGATATGGTTTGGGAAGATTTTTAGAAAATTCAGCAGCATACCGTTTGAAAATAGAGCATTTTCCCAAAAATATCTGTATAGAGATGACCTAATTGAGTTCAAATTTACAATTTATCCATAACAAATAGTTCAAACAGTTCAGTATGGATCAAAATGGAAAACATAAGTATAATTATCATCATGCAAGAGATATGATAGCCATGCATTTCAAAACAATAACAAATTCATAAAGTATAAAGCAAAAATAGAACAAGTAGCTCCCCCTAAGTTTGTGCATTCAACCATGTTTCTAAGTGGCCTCTCTACTATGCATTAGACCTAACTCGCGTCTAATATATATAAACCTATCTTCCTGAAGAGGTTTGGTGAACATATTAGCCCACTATTCATTAGTACACACAAACTCAAGAGCCACATCCCCTTTCTGCACATGATCTCAAATGAAATGGTGTTTAATCTCAATATGTTTGGTTCGTGAATGTGAGATTGGATTTTTTGATATATTAATTGCACTAGTATTATCACATTGAATTGGAACCGTATCCTAGTGCAAGCCAAAATCCATGAGTTATTGCTTCATATAAAGCATTTGAGCACAACAACTTCTAGCCGCAATATATTCAGCTTCGGCTATGAATAAGGCAACTGAGTTTTGTTTCTTAGAGACTAAGAAACCAAATATTGTCCTAAATAATGACAAGTTCCGCTCATACTCTTCCTATCAACTTTACTACCGGCAAAGTCAGCATCTGAGTAACTAATAATCTCAAATGATGTGTACTTAGGGTACCACAAACCTGATTCGACAGTCCCAACTAGGTACCTAAGTATTCTTTTAACCACTAACAAATGAGACTCCTTAGGAGCGGCCTGAAATCTAGCACACATACACACACTAAACATGATATCAGGTCAACTAGCTATAAGGTATAGGAGACTACCAATCATGCCACGATATAATTTCACTTCAACAGGGATGCCTTGCTCATCTTTATCAGGTTTTGTGGAAGAGCTCATAGGAATTCCCAAAATTTTGCCATCTTCCATATTAAATTTCCTAAGCAAGTCCCTGACATATTTAGATTGGCATATAAAGGTTCCATGTTTAGCTTGTTTGATTTGAAGACCTAGGAAGAAACTCAGTTCACCCATCATGCTTATTTCAAATTCACTTTGCATGCATTTAGAAAACTCACTACACAATTCGTCATTAGTAGCTCCAAATATAATATCATCTACCTAAATTTGAACAAGGAGTATATGATCATTTTTAGATTTGATGAAAAGTGTGGTATCAATTTTGCCCCTAGTAAAACCATTATCTAGGAGAAAACGACTAAGCCTCTCATACCAAGCTCTAGGAGTTTGTTTCAATCCGTACAAGGCTTTTGACAACCAATAGACATGATTAGGATATTTATGACTTTCAAACCCTGGCATTTGTTCTACATACCCTTCTTTATTTATTTAGCCATTTAAGAAGGCGCTTCTAACATCCATTTGGTACAATTTAAAGTTCTTAAAAGCAGTATAAGCAAGCAACATACGAATAGCTTCCATTCTAACTACGGGAGCATATGTTTCCTCAAAATCTATCCCTTCTTCCTGATTATATCCGTGGGCAACTAGTCTAGCCTTGTTTCTAGTTACTACCCCATTTTCATCCTTTTTATTTTTATAAACCCATTTAGTTCCGATTATAATGTAATCATCGGGCCTAGGAACTAGGGTCCACACTTTACTTTAGCTCCTTCTGCATAGACATTACCCAAGATTCATCCTCTATGGCTTCCTTAATGTTTTTGGGTTCTTCCTGGGATAGAGATGCAAAATGACTCACTACGTTTCTTAAGGAAGACCAAGTGGCTACACCACATGAGGATTCACCTATAATTTGATGTAAATGGTGGTTTCTAATGAATTTCCAATCCCTAGGTGACTCTTGAACCTCACTTTCAACTTTGTTTTCTTCAAATGATTTATCATTAATTTCTGAATTTTTGTCCACATTATTTTCAATAGATAGTTTATCTAATCCTTTTCTAATATCAATATCATCTTCATCATATCTTTAGAAAATGGATTAGATTCATAAAACACAACATGAATAGATTCAATAACAATTAATGTTCTTTTATTAAAAATTCTATATGTTTTACTGTTAAGTGAGTAACCTAGGAAAATACCTTCATCAAGTTTAGAGTCAAATTTTCCTAAGTGTTCATTATCTCTAAGTACAAAGCACTTACAACCAAATATATGAAAATATGAAATGTTAGATCTATGGTTGTTCCACAATTCATATGGAGTCTTATTAAGTGAAGGCCTGATTAATACTATGTTCATTACATAACAAGCAGTGTTCACTGCTTCAGCCCAGAAATGTTTGGGTAAATTGTGTTCATTTAGCATTGTCCTACCCATTTCTTGCAAGGACCTATTCTTTCTTTCTACAACCCAGTTTTGTTGCAGGGTCCTAGGTGCAGAAAAATTATGTGAAATGCCCTCTAGGTCACAATAGTTTTCAATTCCATCATTTTTGAATTCAGTTCCCCTATCACTTCTTATATGTGTGATTTTGTAGCCTTTTTCATTCTAAATTCTTCTACATAGTTTATTGAATTGTTCACATGATTCATCTTTATGAGAGGGAAATAGCACCCATGTGAACCTTGAATAATCATCCACAATAACAAAGGTATACAATTTTTCACCTAGACTTTGAACTTGATTAGGACCAAATAAACCTAAGTGTAGCATTTCAAGTAGTCTAGAGGTGGATATGAATTTCTTTTTCTTAAAACTTGATCTAGTTTGCTTACCCATTTGATATGCATCACAAATCTTATCTTTCACAAAATGTGTTTTTGCTAAACCTTTAACTAAATTCTTTTTCACAAGTTTTGACAATAGATCCATACTAGCATATCCTAGACGTCTATACCATAACTAACTAGCTTAATTTATGGCAGAAAAACATGTAATTTGTTGAGAATCTAAATTATCAAAACTAGTGGTGTACACATTTTCATAACATTTAGCAGTAAAAAGCACTTTGTTATCAGATTTACTCTCAACAATGCATTTATCATTTTCAAAAGATACTTTATACCCTTTGTCACACAATTGGCTAATACTTAACAGATTATGTTTCAAGCCATCAACAAGTAATACATTATCAATAACGAGAGAAGGTTCCTTACCAACCTTACCTACTCCGATGATTTTCCCTTTCGCGCTGTCCCCGAATGTCACAAATCCTCCTTCATTGGGAGTGATGGATGCGAACTTGGCCTTGTCGCCAGTCATATGCCATGAGCAACCACTATCTAGATACCATTTGTCCTTGGAAGAGGACAACCTCAAGCACACCTACAAGAAAATCTAAATAATTGATGCTGGTCCCCAAATTTTGTTGGGTCCATAGGGGTTAGTGCTTATTTCACCTTTGACTCTCCACACCTTTTTAATTCTTACATGTCTATTTCTAATTGGACAGTCAAACTGAATATGACCAATTTTTTGCATTTAAAACATATCATTCGACATCGAGGATCTTTAGGTGGAATTTAGGATTTTGATTTTCGAGTAAAATGTCCAAAATAAAAATTAGGTCGTCTCACATTTTTAATACCATTAAATCTGAGACCTTATTTGCTAAGAGAGTTTCTTTGGGCCCCAAAAAGTTTTTCAAAGTTGCATTGGCCCTCAGTAAATTTATAAATAATTTTGGAGCTATCCTCCAATTTTCTTTCAAGCTCTGTCATTTTCAAATTCTTTTCTTTTTGCCAAGTAGAATGAAGAGATTTTCCCATTTCAACAAGTTTTGACCAATTTTCACATTTCTTTTTTAAAAAATCATTTTCCTTGGTCATTTTATTTAGTAATTTAGATACTCGAATATATTCATATTGCAATTCTTTATAAGTAGGCAAGCTATTAGAATCACAATCATCATCAAAATAAAATGAAGATAAAGAACAAGAGGACAATACCTCATCATCCTGTGCCATCAGGCACAGTTTAGCAACCTCCGAATCACTACAGTCTGAATCTAAATCACTGCTATTTTGTTTATCCCATAAGGTGCCTACTTTCATAGCTTTCTTCTTTTTCTTAAACTCCCTTTTTAGCAACGGGCAGTCAGGTTTGATATGTCCGACCTTGTTGCAATTGTAACACGTGGGAGCATTCAATTTTTCTTTTCTTTTGTTGGATTCTCCCTTCTCAGATACTGAATCTCTGAATTTTCTGTATGGCCTACTATTCTTTCTAAAGAACCTACTAAACTTCCTAGTAACTATAGCCATGTCATCTCTAGATTCAGGATCACTGCACTCACTAGAAGAATTAGTGGACGTTTTTAAAGCAGTCACTTTCCTCATTCTATTATGCTCATTCAGTCTCTCATTAATAGCAAACTCATACGTGATAAGTGACCCTATTAGTTCATCTAATGACATAGCCTTTAGATCTCTACCCTCAGATATGGTCGTAGTCTTTGCTTCCCAAACCGGTGGTACTTCCCTAAGTATTTTCCTAACCATTTCATATGTGGCATATGTCTTACCTAATGCATGCAGTGAATTAATAATGTGTGTGAAGTGAGTGTACATGCTCTGAATGGCTCACCAGTATTCATTCTAAATGCTTCATACTCACTAATCAACATATCAATCCTACTATCATTCACATCTATAGTACCCTCATATGTGACCTCTAACTTATCCCATATTTCTTTAGCAGAAGAACATGTCATAACTCTATTAAATTCATTAACACCAAGTCCACAATAAAGATTATTCATGGTAGTAGCATTTATACTAAGAGCTTTCATATCCTCATCAGTATATTCCTCTTTAGCTTAGGAACTCTAATTTCACCTTCAGTTTTCACGGAACATAGTTTCCCTTGGAGACAACTCTCCACACCTTCCAGTCAATATTCTGAAGATAAATATGCATCCTTTGTTTCCATAAGGTGCAATTGACACCATTGAAAACAGGAGAACATGTGGAAGAGGGTCCTTCAGGGAAAGGGGTTACAGTGTTATGAGGCATCTAGATCTTTTGCAGAAAATAGTTAAGTCTAAGCTACTAGGCACTGATACCAATTGTTGACTTTAATGTAATCCCAAGAGGGGGGTGAATTGGTACTTTAAAATTTTTCTCTCCTAGGTCAAATATCCAGCAGCAGTATTACACAACCCTATGGTCAATCTAAAGTAGATAATCAAATGAATCAATAAATGCAGTTGAAATTAAATTTCATAAATAAATTACTCCAACAAGCATAGTAAAGCAAGCAAGACACCAGATATGTTATCGAGGTTCAGAAAATGTGTCTACGTCCCCACCTTGGCTCACAAGCACAAACTAAAACTCACTTAACGGGTGAAGCGGTACCGAAACACAATCAAGTCAAATTAACACAGGGCTAACCTCAACCTTTACAACTAATCCCTCCGGGCTGGATTAACACCGCTTCAGGCCACGCCTGGAATACAGCAAGTAATCAATACAGATTTCATGTACAAAAATTATATGCTTCTCCAACAAGTAGATTTGTACCAGTATAATCAACACACTATAGGATAGGATATGATAAGCTCAATGTAGTTTAAATGTCTACTCTCAAAAATAATGTTGGTATAGCAATCAGAATGTGAGAGTGTATGTGTTAGGATCTTTGTGTCAAGATGATAATGTCAATCACAAAGTGCAGTAACAAAGATCTTAAGCACACATACAAATATCTCTAATGTAACATCCCAAACCCGCCAAGTGGGGCTCCGAGGTCGTGTGTTACATTCACTTGCTTCTTATACCATACACCACCATTATGCAACAGAATTAAAACATTATATCTCAAATTTAAATACCAGAGCCTACCTGTATACGTATATGTACCCCATAAACAACTGTCATCACTTGTTTATATTACACAACAGTACTCAAAAACATAATCTATTCATAAGTTTTTTATACAAACTTTCCAAAATTACCCAAAACGCTACCCTGCCAAAGCCCCAAGCCCGATCTCCTGACGGACTTGAAAATATGATCTTCCACTAGGGTGAGACACATCTCAATAAGGAAGAACAAATCATAGCAATGTGTGTAACTGAGTGTTTAAATATTACAAAATATATATTTGTTTGCCATTCACCATTAATCACAGCCAAGAAACACATCATTAATATCCATATTGATCTCTGATTTCATACTCACATATAATATGCATAAATATTGGTTTCTGATTTCATACTCTCATTCATAATTATTTTTAGTAATAATACCCGAGAATAGGGAAGATTACCCACTCATACAAGTAGCTTCCCTCTGCTCTAACACCAGTATCAAGGCACTCACCTTACTCGGTAAGCCCTCGGGTTATGTATATAGGCAAGTCTCCAAGAATAGGAAAGGTTACCCGCCCATACAAGTAGCTTCCCTCTGCTCTGGCATCAAACTAAAAATGTCAAGGCACTCACCTTTCTCAGCAAGCTCTTGGTAGAAAGTTTTACCTTGCCACATATATATATATATATATATATATATATATATATATATATATATACATATGATTAAATTATTATATCATTCATTTTGTCATATCACATTCCACATAAACAATATTGTCCACACATGACTGGTCCACACAGGATAAACATCAACACATGGTCCACACAGGACAAACATTAGCACATGGTCCACACAGGACAAATATCAGTACATGGTTCACATAGGATAAACATCAGCATATGGTCCACACAGGACAAATATCAACTCATGGTCCACACAAGACTGATCCACACAGGACAAACACTAACCACCAGTACAAATCCCTATGACCTATCTATAGTATATCAGTAGAACAACCTCCTCAGGCCTGCCAATACTTTACCCCAATATATAATGACAATATACGAACTCCTCAGGCCTGCCAACGTATATCGTGATTACATTTAGGCAATATAACGAACTCCTCGGGCTTGCCAATGTTATATTGTGATACACATGAATAACCACACAAAATCCATACACATATATCACATTTTTAATCACACAACAATCACAAGTAGCAGTATTCACAGTCAATCAATACTCATTACCGGTCAGTATTCACAACATGTCAGAATCCACAACTAACCATTGTTCACAATCCAACAATATAAATCATCATCCTGTACTCACAACAACCAATTAAATTGTAAAAGTTGTATTCTTGCCACACAATTTCTTTCCCATATATATATATAAAGTCAATGTTTTCCCAAATGTTCAATTGTTCAATAAATCATACCTAAATATATATATATATATATATATTTATATATATATATATGTTATATTTCCAAAATAACCAGTTTAAACTTTAATAAAAACCCTACTATAATTAATTCCCCTTTCCTAGTTTTCCTAGATTACACTTGCGAAAACCCCGATATGTCGCCTGCGGCAGTCACCCGAATCTTAATTCAAAAACCCGAATTTATCAACTCAAACTTCAATAAAATGTCATTTTATCATTCCCTAAGCCCTTTATACTCTGTTGACCTTATTGGTCACGCTCGGTTTTGATTATGACAAATACTCATTGTATCTAATGGGTGTTTGAAGTTTTGTGCAGGAACTAAGATTGTTTAGATCAAGATGTGCACAAAACAAGCAAAGCCTGAAGACCAATTTCTATTCAGCATTGTAATATATTTCATTTAATTGGTCTGTAATAGTAACTAGGGCTCTGGTTTGTAATAAGCTCACACACATCACATGTATGATAATACGTAAGCTCAAACAAATCGTGAGTGAGAAATGACCTTAGAAAGACCTTAGGGTTTACCCTTCGATCGAACTTCGGTAGACCGACACCGAACTTTTTCGATGTCTTAATTTTGGACCCCAAGTGACCCTAAGACACACACATTTTCACACATACTCATTAGGCACTTGAATAGGGCTTGTATGCTTCAATACGGGAACGAAATGCACACTTGGTGCACTTTCAGTCGACCAGCCAAGTCAGTTCATTTTGACCTGGTCGACCGAAACCTCCCTAGGTCAACTGATTGACCAAGGTCCTGGTCAACCGAACAAGAATAGTTCAGAAAGCCCCAATCGACTGAAACCCTCTCTGGTCAACATTTTGACTACTTGGTCGACTGAACCATGTAGTTCGAGAAGCCCTGGCCGACCAAAACCCCTTGGGGTCAAACGTTTGACCATCTGGTCGACTGAGCCAGGTTTGTACACCAACTACCTAGGCGACCGAGGGTCCTCGGGAGAAATCCCAATGGTCTGGTCGACTAAACCAGCCAGTTCAAAATGGCCTGGTCGACTGAACCTCAGAAAATTGAGAAATCGCCCTCTCCTGGTCGACTGAGCCTTTAGTTCAAAATTCCCCTAGTCGACCGAACCATATAAGACCTGGTCGACCGAAACATTTCTAGTTGACCGGTTCTCTCGGCTTGTCCTAATTTTTTTACCGTAGTTAAAATTTCCAAACAGGGTTAAAATGTTTTAAACATCATTAAAACTTTTCTAACAAACCCTAATAGGTCCCCAATGGTCATATTTTCTCTCATGCCTATATATATGAGATCATTTGTTAAAATGAAGAATGATTAACTACTTTGATTAGGGGAGAATTCTCTGAAAACCTAATATCCTATACTACTCATTTTTTAGCCTCATTCACTCAAGTTTACCCTCTATTAGTGTCTAAATCATTTGTAAGTAGATTGAGTGTCTGTTTGCAAAGGTTTGCTCTCCTTATTCTATTTGATAGATACGATTTTATTTGAGAGCAAAACCTAAGGATTCTTAGGAGACTTTATTGATAAGTCTATCCTAAGAAGACTTTGATAGATCTTCTAAGCTTGCACCTTCATTGCAAGATCTTGAGAAGATTGTATTTGTTTTTGGTTGCAAAATATTTTCAAAATACCTTGAAATATCTAGTGTGCTTTATCTTGATAAATATTTTAAAAAGATATTTGTTTATGTGAGAAAAATATTTGTTGCAATATTCATTGATTCATATCTCTAGTTGAATAAAAATATTATACATCTTTGCAAACCAAGCATATACTTCATTTGATACTTGCATGCTTGAAACATCCTGCTGATTGAAATACTTGAGACTTAACATCTTTGTGTGAACTTATTGGTTGAACATCTTGTGATTCAAATACTTTTGAATGCATTACACTAATAGAAAATACTTTTGAGAGTTGAACCATTTAGACCACATTGAGCTTACATATTGAATCATATTGTGGTGTATGTTATTGCGCGCATCTGGGTACATATCTGCTTTACATGAAAGCACAATCACTGTACCATCTGATTATACACACATTTTTTGTATATCCAGGCATGGGCCTGAAGAGGGAGACTAGCCCTAGAATAGTTCCAAATTGGCTTAGACCCGATTAGGAAAGCTAAGTGCATCGTCCTGTTAAGGCGTGTAGGTTGAGGTCAGCCCCGCTAATTGACCTGGTTAAGGTTGAGGTCAGCCCTGTGTTAAGTTGACTTGGTTGTAAACAGTGCCGCTCCACCCTTAAGTGAGCTATTAGTTGAATCCTCGGGCTTGTGAGCTAGAGGCGGGGACGTAGGCACATTTGGCCGAACCCCGATAACATATCGTGTGCCTTGTCCATATTTCTGCAATTTACATTTACCGCACATGTATGTTATTGTATGAATGATGCGCTTAATTTCAATTTCCGTATACTATATTTATCAGCGCATTTGGAATTGCATCGAAAGACCCAAAATTTGTGCAATACTGATTGTAGGATTATTTGAACCTAGGAAGAAAGTTTAAAATTTCAATTCACCCGCCCTCTTGGGAATACACCTTTTTTAACATACTCCATATTATTAATGGAACTTAAAAATGCCCTACTTACCCTAATTTTGGAGTGGTTCCCAAGTACTTAAAACCGAAATTCTGCTCCACCTGAGTAGTAGAGAATCTCCCCAAGATCAACGTTATAGCTTCTAATCGTCGAGCCGGGGAGAAACAGAGCCAAAATTTTAGAGAGAAGGTGGGAGGGCCCTTTTCTAGAGATAGAAACAGTAGAAAACGAGTTTTCTTCACTTAAATGTGATTTTTTGTATATTTATAGGTGGTTGGCCACATGGCCTCATCAACGAGACACGTGTATTCGTCGACGAGCCCAAGAAGACCATTCGTCGAGGAAGCCGAGAGTTCGTCGACGAGATTCAGAAGATCTAAAACCTCTCTCGGTATATCTTCATCGATGAGACACACAAACTTATCGATAAGACTTAGAAGATCACTCGTCGGCAAGAAAATTAAGTTCGTCGACGAGTGCTTGTTTGTTACCTTTTTTAAATTCCTTTTCCCTTTCTTCTATTTTGCCTATTCCTATTATCTTCCTTAATATTTTAATAGTTAAAATTTTCTGGGTCGTTACATCTAAAAATATTTTTTCTCAAAATCAAGCACAAGAGATATTTGAAATTGATTTGTAAAAAATTATTTCACAAACAAAATACAATACAAGTTCTTGAGTATTGCAATGATAATGCAAAAATCACAAGCTCTAAAGAGTTTTCCCAAGGAAAACTTATTACCAAAGTAACAAAGAAAAACTCAAAGCTTGCGCTCAAATAAAATTAATCTCAATCAAATCCAATCAATGAGAGTATAAGTTTTATAAGATAATCACCAAAACACTCTTACTAAACGATTTTTGCAATAAGGATGAGTAAGAATGGAAGTGTGGAGCTTGAATGTGAAAAATAAGGGTTGGGAATTTCAGAGAGAATTTTGCTAATGATGTTTGCTAATCAAGTACTAATCAAACCAAATGAGGGGGTATATATAGGCACCCCAAAAAATATAACCGTTCAGGACCTATTCGGTATTTTTGAGAAAGTTTAAGTAGGGTTAATAAAAAATAACCATGTTTTAACCTCAGTAAAAATCGAGCAACCCGAGAGTTTCGATCAACCATTTTTAAGGTTCGGTCGACCAGATTACTGAGTTCGGTCAACCAGGGCATTTTTAAACTAAGGTTTTGTTCGACCATATTTGAGGCGATTTTGAGCCCTCCGAGGTTCAGTTGACTAGACCAAGTTCGGTTGACCAAAATCAGAGCTTCAGTCAACCAGGTCATATTACAACTAGAGGTTCGGTCAACCAAAGCGTTGGGAATCAGCCACATGCTAATTCGGTCGACCGGGCAGTGCCAATTCATTTTAAAATTGGTCAACCAAATGGTCAACATTTGACCCTAAGAGGTTCAGTCGACCAAAGTGTCTATATGTTCTGATTCGGTCGACCGAGCACATAACAATTGTGCATTTGAGTCCTAACTTTCTTTTGAAGACACCCCTATTCACGTAATTATTACTTCTAAGTTATAGGGGGGCCTTTCATGAGATGTTTAGGGACCTAAAGTTAGTTTAAGGTCTTTGAGCTTATTTTTCCTATCATGCATGCAATGCATTAATTATTACAGACCATAATTAATATTACAGACCCAAAATAAAATGAAATATAAATTACAACAATAAACACTTTGGGTCTTCAATTTCTTTCAAGTCCACGTGCATGCACCATATGATACTTCCAATTGATCCAGCACACAAACTCATCAACCATTAAATACCAGAGTATTTGTCATAATCAAATGGGATATGACCTATAAGGTCAACAATTTTCAATATTTTCTTAATCTTCTTCTTTTTTTTAGAGTGGCATGATATTTTTTTAATTCATTTAATTGTTTTTCCACCTTTTTATTTTTGTTTCTCAGGATGATTTTATGATTAGACAATCAAGTAGAGATTTATGAATTTTAAATGGATTCTTTTCAAGTTCTTTGCTCAAGGGCATGCTGTCGTCATTAAATTCAATGCATGATTCATCATGAGATTTATCACTATAACATTCATATGAATCAATGCGTACACTATTATCATCAGAAACCATAGATGATTCATCATACAATACCTCACAGGATTTGGCACAAGAATCATCACAACATGCATCACATGAATTATAGCATGAGCTATTAACACAATTATCACAAGGGCAATCGAATGATTCATTGCATGAAATATTCCAATATTCAACATGAGAATCCTTAAGTGCGTCAATAACAGAACTATCACAGCAATTACTAGATGATTCAGCACATGAAACAACACGGCATTCAACACACGAATCATCAATCAAGCAAGAGTAAAAATCATACACCTCATGTTTTGTTAATGCACTACCCCTGTGATTTACCTCTTCCAGATCATTCAAGATTGACACTTCTGAAGTGGTGGTATCCTTTTCCTGGGTCTCTCCATAATTCTTTTCGAGTTCAACCAAAATCTCTCTTGCATTTTTACATGCCATAATTTCATGAAAATTATGAGAATCTAAAGCACAATATAATAAATCCATAGCATGTGAATTTTCATGCATTAAACTATTATCATTTTCAATTACTAGCATACAAATTCCTTTATCAATTACCTGCCAAACCCTCCAATTTATAAGTTTTATGAAAACGCTCATTCTAATTTTCTAGTGGGTGAAATTTGCTCCACAAATTACAGGAGGACTAGTAGGTGTTCACCCCTCTCCGAATGGAGATACACCAAAGTGAGCCATCCTGATCTTTAGTAAAAACGTTTAAGTCAATGCCACGAGGCTCCGATACCAATTGTTGGAATTGGTGTATTCCCAAGAGAGGGGTGAGTTGGAATTTTAAAAACTTCTTCTTAGGTTTAACCAGATATCAGTAATACACAACTTAGGGTCTTTCTAATCATATACCAATTGTGCAGATAATGATATGCAGAAATTTAAATCATGCGCAGCATCACAATATATTAAATACAACATACATGTGCAAAAATATAAAGTGTTGGAAATTAATAGTAGACACACAATATGTTATCAAGGTTCGGCCAATACTGCCTATATCCCCGCCTCAGCTCACAAGCCTGAGAATTCCACTACGGCTCACTTAACGGGTGAAGCGGTACCAGTTACCATCAGGTCAAATTATCAGGGCTGACCTCAACTTTTACACGCTCTCCTTGTGGGGTAGAGAATTCCCACTTCAGGTCACGCCTGGATTACAATCAAATAATCTTTTTCGTACAAGTAAAGGTGCTTCTAACACAAGCTGATTTGTACGACAATTAAGCACAGTATAATCAATGCACTTCAATATAATAAGAACTATAAGCTCAGTGCAAATATGTGTAACAACACTTAAAGTGATGTCGATAAGCAATCAAGCATGCGAGTGTATTGTCAATCGATCTTTGAAACAATATATATATATATATAAAGATATCTCAATCACATATAGGGTTTCAAAGATTTTCAAGAGTATGATCAAATCTCTCAAAACGATATTCAAAAGTCTAAGCATAAGAGATTTTGCAAAGCAAACTTGTCAAAAATTTTTTTCTCCAAGAACACAATACAAGCTCAAGAGTCTCGTAATAATAGTGCAAAGACTCACAAGCTCACAAAATTTCCCCCACAAATGAATTTATGGATTAAATCAATGGAGAAAAGTTTTAGCTTACTCTCACAAGAAAATCAACAATTAATCAAAACCAAGAGAGTATAAACTTGTATAAGGAATGTAGGTAATCTCAATGTGCTCTCACTCAATAAGATTTTTCAAAGGAATGAGCAAAGGATGAGAGTTTTGGCCTATATGTGAAGAAAAAGCTCTCAAAAAATTAAGAGGATATTTTTTTAATCAAATCACTAATCTTGCCTTAATTTTTGCAAATGAGCTCATATATATAGACATACTTAAAATTTTGACCGTTGGTATATAGTGGGAATTATTAAAAATATTTTAAACAAGTTTAACCCAAAATAACTCCGTTTTACCCTTAATAACCCACGGTAAAAATAGGTCAACTCAAGAGTTTCGGTCGCTCGAACACTCGCAAAAAGAAAAGTGCATTTTATGCATCTGGGTGATCGGTGAACAGTTCAGGTGGCTGAACCAATACGATTTTCAAAATGTTCGAGGTTTGGTCACCCAGTTCTAAGTTCAGTCTACTGAACTTGTCATTTCAGTCACTCGATCTTGCCTAAGACTTTTCTCTCCCATGATCCTGATTACCCTTCACCATAAGCCCTTCACCATGAGTATTATCGTCGCTTACCTTCCTCCTTTGATGGTAACTCAACAGGGCACTCATGATATCCTCCAACTCTAGGATTTCTTTTTCCCAAGTCAGAGTCATAACTAGGTTCTCATACGTTGAAGACGTAGGCAGGGAATTCAACAGTATCAACACTTTGTCTTTATCCTCGAACTTCATATTAGCCCATTTCAGATCGCTGATGATCTAATTGAATAAGTTGATGTGTTGATTCAGATTTGAACCCCTTGCCATCTTAAGCTTGTAAATTTGTTGCTTAAGATACAACTTGTTTGATAAAGACTTGTGTTGACTTTTTAAGTCCAATCCCTATTTTGATTATAACAAACCACGACATCTCACTTGTGTACTTAGTGAATGTACAAGTTTATAATTCTATAAGAACAAGTGACGAATGCAAAATGGAAGCAGTAAGAGCACCTGAACGAGCATATATTGATGTATTCCATGGGATTGCAAAGGAGCAAAGCACGAAGACTTTATTTATTTTTGGGTTGTAATAATAATTAGGTTTCAATTTGTGCATACATAATCATATGATTTGAATTGAAGCTCAAATGACCTTAGATTGACGATAAGACCTCCAAGAAATATGAAAAACCTTTTTCATAAAATGCCTAACTTATACCAAAATTTCTAAAATGGTTTTGAAGTTAAAAGAAGGCAAAAACCAATTTTTACAAAGGGGTCGGTCGATTGGGCACTCGACTGAACAGTAGAGATAAGCAATTTTCTTAACCAAATCGTTCTCATCAAAAATTATGTTCAACATTAAAAATGGGGCAATTTTCCCCAGATTTCTTTCGACACCAAGAACGCCCCATTTGGAGCTTCCTAGAAAATGTTATGGTCAAAGCACTGAAAGGTGTATGTAGCCAAAAAATTCCTTTCATGTTTCTTCCATCTCATTGATGGGCATTTTTCTCAATCCATAACTTCTTATCTTAAAAAGTATTTAACATGAAAGTTGTGGAATTTTCTCTTAGAGTTCTGTTGATACCATGAATGTCTAAATTGTAGTTATGTAAAAAAAGTTATGGTCAAAATACTGAAAGATGTCAGCATAGAAAACCCGAGGACAGTCGGCCGAAGCTCACGGATTTCAATCTTCAGTCGACTGAGCTTGGCCTCAATCAACCGACCCTCTAGGGAAAGCATCCCAACAGCCAAAAAATAGCTAGTTTTTAAAATAAAATAATATTTTAAGGTCCCAACAACCATATAACGGCTATATCTCCTTTTGGCCTATAAATTGAAAAATGTAAGAAAATCACATTAAAATTAGTTTTAATCCTTCTTTGATTCTCTCCCATAACCATACGACATTTGTTCTTTAAATTCTCATTTCTCTCCTACTCTTCTTTTATTTGAAATTCATTTTGGGAGAAAATACTCTTGGGGTTTTTATGTGAAGAAGTTTAAGCATATATCATACATATATATTGTTTGATGGTCATCCTCTTTTATACTTTCAAAGGTAATATTTCTCCTACTCCTTCTTGAAAATCATTTTTGGGGAAAATATTTTTGATATTATATTTGAAGAAGCTTGAGCTTATATCTTTCATATATATTGCTTGAAGCCCTTTTTTTATTGTTTTACAAAGATCAAATTTCTCGCTTACTCTTCTCTTGAAAATTTATTTTTGGAGAAATCTCTTTGTCGTCCAAGTATGGCTTGAGCATATATTTTACATCCATATATATATTGCTTGTAAGCCTACTTGTGCTTTTATGTATCAAAGGTCAAAATTCCCCTACACTTTTTCTTTTCGAAAAATATTTTTGGAGAAAATTTTTAAGTAAATCCTTGAAAGCCTTGAGTAACATATTTATTTCATATATTCTTGCTTGGAAGATTTCACTTATTTGAAGGTCAATAATATTGAGAAAGAAAACCCTAGTTTCTCCTATTCTTTGATTGGAAAATATTTTTTGGAGAAAAATTTTGGGGTATTCAAGTAAGCTTTAAGCATATTTTTTATTGATAAATATTTGCTTGAAAAGTTTCTTAAGAAAGGCTAGCACATATATTCAAAGTCATATATTTTGCTCAGTAGCCTTTTGATTTTAATTTAAAGGTCATTTGAAAAGAAGAAATCATTTTCCATACTCTCACCAATTTATTTGAAAAATATTTTGAGAGGAAAAAACCATACTCTATTCAGCTTCATTGTTTAAATCATGTGAGAGTGCATTTAGATTTCAATGTGTACAACTCAACTTTTTCAAGGGCATTTATTTGTACAAAAATTGTTTTATGTGCCAGTTTGCCTCAGCCTGGTAATTGAGCTGAGGAGACTTCGCCCCGTAAGGAGGAACCAATTTGGCTTAACCTTGTAATTGAGTTGGGGAGACTCCTGCCCGTAAGGAGAGTTAGTTTGGCTCAGCCCAGGTAATTAAGCTAGGGAGACTCCGTCTCGTAAGGAGAAGTGTAAATGGCTTCTACTTCACTCGTTTAAGTGAGCATGTTAGTGGAATCATTGGGGGGTTTGCCCAAGGCGGGGATGTAGGCAGGATTGGCCGAACCTCGAAAACAAACCTTCTCTCTCTCTCTCTCTCTCTCTCTCTCTCTCTCTCTCTCTCTCTCTCTCTCTCTCTCTCTCTCTCTCTCTCTCTCTCTCTCTCTTGTTTACATTTCTACACTTTATCTTCCATACGTGTATGCATGTTCATTTATCGCGTTAATTATTTAGCATACACATATTTAATTTAAATGGGATATGTTCCATGCGTGTATGTTTGTATTCTTTGTTTAATTATTTTACATACACAACTATGTTTTGAATGGAATATGATTTGTGGTGAATCAGCGATCTTATTTAGCCAAAAAGTTTTTTAAAACCGAATTCACCCGCCTTTTGGGATCACACCATAACTTTCATTTGGTATCAGAGCCTGATTGCAATAAGCTTAACCGTTTTTGCATAAAGATTGCAAGGGGCTTATATATGTGCATCCTTGTTTTATGAGGGTAAATCCTTTGCAAATCCTCCACTGTTTTAATCATGTAGATTTTACTACTTGGAAATTGAAAATAAATATTTTTTGTAAAATCATTTAATTGGAGGCTTTGGAAAGTGTTTTTCAAAGGAAACTTAGTCCTAATGAAAATGTGTTTAAAATGCATTGTTTCCCAAAAATTGAAAATGAAATGATTTAGCATGACATAGTGTTAATGCATATTAATTTGAGTGTCATGCATATTTTATATTGTACCCTAGCTACTAATGTCTTTAAAAGATTATGTATTGTAGAACCATAAGAAATATGGAGAAATTGAGAGAGAGAGGAGAACACCACTCCAGGTACTTTGAGCTTAAACGATTAAGGAGTAAAACAAAAATGTATATCTTCCTTCTTCTACTTTATTGGATGATTATGTCATGATTCATATGGTATATTTTGTGTTAAATTTTTAATGAATCATGTGATGAATGTGATAATGGCATGTCATCTTATGAGTTGCTTCAAAGAAGTATATTAGAACTCATGAGATTTTTTATAAGAAAAATGAATAACATAATTTATTAAACTAGATCACTAACTTATTTTGAAATCTTCTGATATCTTGGATCTTAGGATTTGTTAATTAAATAAAAGGGGTTATAATGATTAAATGCTTAAATAGTGGATGGTGCTTAAAATTGTATAATCTTAGTATACAATTGTTATTCTAAGATCATTAAAAAATCAAGCCAATATTAAATTTTTTAGTGATATATCCAATCTAAGCTTAATATATACATATCATCATGATTGGTTATTATATGATAATACTAGCTATAACATGCATAATTTGTGAATCCCTTTCATATGGACAAAGGAGCTTTATTAGTTGAATAATTTTTAATGCTTTATATGCTTTAGTATGAATATCTTGAATATAGCATATTTTTGTCCATCACGTAAAATTGAGCTTTAGGGAATTATTCTAGTACTACATATATCATATTACCCTAAAACTCATCATGGAGCTTAAATGATTAATCATATTTCAAATGCATTTGAAGCTCATCCGCTTGCTAGAAATTTTTTGGATAAATCTAATTAAAAGCCAAAGTTAACTAAATGAAAATTTAGAGCATTTGGCTAAGATTGAGAGCATAATGATAATAACGCTTAGGCTATATAACTGAAGGGGAGCAGCAAATTTAAAATGCTTCTAATAAACCCTTGACACATTATGCTTATGTTTGAAACACCATATTATGGTTATATTTTTTACGCCTTCGAATTATCTGCTCTAAATTCTAAATACCTATTTGTGCTTTAATGTTATATTATTTGTGAGCTGATGCAATATTGTGAAATGCATGCTAGTAGTTGATGATAGGAGTGCATGCAAATTGAATTGGAATGCCACCGTCTTGGCTAATGCAGTGATATGAATTGCTTGTTGTAGTATCAACTACATTATCTGGTGCATGTTTTTGTGACTTATAGGTTTAGGAGATGCTCTATTTACATATGGCATACTGCTGAAATTTCGTTAATTTTTTCTCAAAATAATCAAAGCCTAGATATGCCATATACTAAGATGATTATGATATGTTAAATGTTAAAACATTTTTGAAAAGATGAGTGAACTATAAATGAATATTAAAACTTCATCCTTAAATACATTTTGCATATGGTTTGTGAAAAGTCCTTGCATCATTCGCATGAACTCGCATGTTGTCTAGTTAACTGAAATCATCACTACATAAGACTTATTCTTTAAATTCTAAATACTTTTCAAGTCTTATGTAGCATCAAAAGCAATGACCATGCTCATCTTAGTATTTCAACCTTAAGTGGTCACTTAGATTGGTTCATGCATGTTGACTCCATGGGTCATACCCTATTTTGATTATGACAAATACTCTGGTATTTAACGTTTGCCAAGTTTGTATGCAGGACCATATTAGGAAGATCATATTGATGGTGTAATGCCCCGACCCTCTACATGGGCCCGGAGTACTACTAATCCTTTCATTTACCTAATAATCCATATACTAATATCATGTACATAGCGGAAAACATAAATATAATCTCCACAATTATAATACCAGAGTTTACTATTCCTATCCATAATCCAAATTAACTATTCACCACCTATAATCACATATATACATGTCTCCAAAACATAACCCCAAATACCAGTATTCACAACTATTCATCTATTTGAAGACTTCAATACATAAAACATAAACATAAAATATACATCTCAAAATTAACATAAAAATATACCCTTTTATCTTTCTATTTCCCAAAAATGTTATAAAACCTCAAGCTCTCTAAGCTCGATCTCGAGGAAATCCTAAAAAAGATAAATTCATATTCAGGTGAGAAACATCTCAGTTAGGGAAAAAACAATATATTAAAATAGTGTGTGGCTAACATGAGTTTATATAACAACATAATATTTAACATTTGAAAATCGTTAACATAATTTCTGAAATCATTCTCTGAACCTAATCAATCACATGCAAAAGATTTAACCCATGATATTACCCAAGGATAAGGGTGATTACCCGCTCATACAAGTAGCACCCCTCTGCTCTGATACTTAGGCAACCCGAAGGTCACAAGTGAAGCATACTAGGGCACTCACCTTACTCAGTAAGTCCTCAAGTGATAAATTAATCTTGTACTCACACAGTTCATTCAAAAGTTTACCAGCGAAGGCCCCAAGGATAGGGAAATCCACTCGCCCATAAAAATAGTTTCCCTCGGCCCTAGCATGTTATGCAACCTAGTGCCACATCTGATACAACCAAGGCACTCACCTTTCTTAGCAAGCCCTCGAGCGAAGAGTTTGCCTCACCCAAACGTAACATGTTCTACTAGCATAAATACTGATAATACCATAATATATTATTTTGTCTGTTATTTCAATAATCCACATTCGTTCATGTTCTTAACTTTAATATTGCATAGCATTTCACTTTACGTAACTTTTCACATTTTACATCGTTCACATTTCACATTTCATATTCATTTCATTCACATTTCCATTTCATTTCATTGATTCGCACTACAACTCCTTTTAGCTATACATCAGTTAGTCCACATAGAAATGCGCTAAAATCTGCTAACACAGTTCCTTTAGTTGTCATCAATTAGTCTACAGCTCCTTTTAGCTGTCATTACTACAGCTCCAACTGTACATCAGTTAGACTACAACTCCTTTCAGTTGTCATTACTACAGCTCCTTTTAACTGTACATCCATTAGCCTACAGCTCCTTTTAGCTGTCATTAACATGGTTGCATTAACATACACAAGCAGCATGGTTCATATCATATTTCATTCTTAATGCTTTACTTACTTAGCCTGCATCTCATACATTTAACATATATTTGCATAAAACTTACATTTACTCATGCCACACAATTTAGCAATAAAATTCATACATTGCCTGTAAAATAAGTCAACCAACATTTAACGTTTATATACTGAAAATACCTTTCATTTCTTACATAATTATCCTAAAAATATTTTCCACTTTCATCAGTTCATTTTCGCATATACGTATCTAATAAACAGCCCTAAACTCGGAAAAACATAATTTAAATGGTTAGCATTTTAAACCCATATCGAAATATATACACGTATATATAACACAATTTATTTTTCATTAAATTATAAAAATTTTGGTTTAATATATATTTTTCTCCTTACCTAGTTTCTTGAACTATGCCAACAGGGACCCTGAAAAATACCTGCGGCGCTCACCCGAGCGCTGAATCAAAAATCCTAATTCCATTAAATTAACCATAAATAAAATATTATTTCAATATTTACTAGATCCATAAATTTTAAATAAATAATTATACCCTTAAGTTTAGCCAATTTACCAAAATTTTTAAATCCCACTCTCGCTTTAGAGTGGGGCCTAGAAAACCCCACTTGAAAATTTACTCATGCCAAAATAACGACGATCACGACTAGGACCCCGTGGTGGTGTCTGATTGTTGATTTAACGGCAGATTTAAAGAGAACTTGAGAAATTAGGGAAAAGTTACCTTACCCCAAGAATGGTGCCTACGCCACTCCCACGACAAATCCGCACCAGTAGAAATGTCAGTGACGGAATTAGGAATCCAACAACACCTTCTGTTTCCAGATCGACGCTCATTAGGTCGAGGAAATTGACGAGAGAGAGAGAGAGACGAAGACGGATAAGCGAGCGAGACGATCTGAGAGAGAGTGCAAGAGCTCTCTCTCTCTCTCTCTACGATTCACTGCAGGAAGCTTCAAGCTTCCTTCTTTTCTTCTTTTTTTTTTTTCTTTTTCTTCCTACTTACTTTAACTTATATGATAAGAATATTATTTATATATATATATATATATATATATATATATATATTCTTTTCTTCTTCTTTTTTTCTTTTTTTTCCTACTTACTTTAACTTATATGATAAGAATATTTTATATATATAGATATATATACTTTAACCATTACATATATATATATATATATATATCATATTATTTATTCAATAAATCAAATTTTACAATACTTAATTAATTAATTAATTATTAATAAATAATTTTAATTTAATTTAAATTTTTTATTCCTTTTATTTTTTATTTAATTAATTAATTTAATAATGTTCAATTAATTAACTAATCAATAATTACTCTTAATTTAATTTTTTTTAATTAATTAATTTTTTTCAAGGTTATTATAGATAACACATGACAACTTGAGGAAAATGAAGACTCGGAATGTTTTTTAATTTTTGTAATCTATATTTCATTTCACTGGGTCTGTAATAATTATCAGTCGAGGTCTGTAATAATCTGCATAGCATGCATGTAGGAACTATAAAGCTCAAGACCTTAGAGACCTTAGGGAACACCCTTCGATCGATCGACGTCGAATTTTTTCGGTAGGATAGAAAGACCTTAGGTCCCTAAACAAATGCACAAACAGTCATCAATATCACTTATAATATAACTGAGGCAAAATTGGGCTTAATTGCAAAAATTGAGAGAGGTGAGGCGACTGAACCACAGGTGTTCAAAACTCCTCGGGCGCTCGAACTGTCGAAAAGTCAACAGTTGACCTAAGCTCTCAGGTGACCGAACATATTTGACCGCATCGTTCACGGCCAACCGAATCCCTGACCTAACACCTTTTCACCAACTCGGGCGCCCAAACATTACGTTCAAATATGCCTCGGGCAACTGAATTAGCAAGTTCGGGCTACCAAACTTAGCTTCGGGCACCCAAACCGTGGACATAAACATTCTGTCTTTTGTTCAGCCAACCGATCCCAAACTCAGGCACCCAAACTTCAAAAAAGCACTTTTTGGTTGAGTCTGTTCGGGAGACCGAACCTTGAGTCAAGCACCTGAATCTCGCGGGTTAAATTACTTTTTACCGAGGTTAAAATTAAGTAAACTGGCTTAATTTTCTTAATGACTTTTAAAACAAATTTAATAATACCCTTGGTGTCTCCAATGGTCATAATTTTGCCTATGCCTATATATATCTCTTCATTTACAAAATTAAGGCAAGATTAGCAAATAGGATTAAGCCCAAATTCTCTGAAAAATTCCAAATCCTATTTTCTCCTACTAAGTTCATAACATTCAAATACACTACAAAAAAAGTAGGTTTTAGTGACGAAAGTATTAGTGACGGTTTTAAAACCGTCACTAATACTTTTAAAACCGTCACTAATAGTGTAAGCATTAGTGACGAATTTAGCAGCCGTCACTAATATAATACTATTAGTGACGGTTTCAAAACCATCACTAATACTTTCGTCACTAAAAAATGTATAGTAAACAATTTTTGGCAAAATTTTTTTCGAGAAAATATTAGCGACGATTCTCGGGTATTAGTGACAGATTAAATTCGTCACTAAAAGTCACTTATTAATGACGATTAATAAACCGTCACTACTAATATTTATGAATATATAAAAAAATTTTAGTTAATGGTATTAGTGACGGATCCGTCACTAATAATGGGGTATTAGTGACGGTTTTGAAACCGTCACTATTACTGTTTTTATTTAAAAAAAATATAAAAAAAATTTAGTTAAGAATATTAGCGACAGATTGGGAGATCCGTCACTACTAATAGGATATTAGTGACGGTTTTGAAACCATCACTAATAGTGTTTTTTATTTAACAAATATAAAAAAAAAATTTAGTTAAAGGTATTAGTGACAGATTAGTAGACCAGTCACTAATACTTCCTATTTTAAAAAAATAAAAAATTTTAAGTTCAGAGTATTAGTGGTGAATTTATAAATTCGTCACTATTGTTCCATTATTAGTGACAGATTTGAGAACCGTCACTAATACTTCCTTTTTAAAAAAAACAAATAAAAAAATTTAAGTTCAAAGTATTAGTAACGATGTTATATATTTGTCACTAATAAGGGACCAATAGTGATGAATTTGTAGATTCGTCACTAATAGTTTTTTTTTTTTTTTTAATTTCAATTCATTGTATTAGTGACGAATTTGGTAATTCGCCACCATTGATCCCTTATTAGTGACGAATTTCTAGATTCGTCACAACTAGTCCATTATTAGTGACGAAATGTGGGTCGTCACTAATGCTATGTTGTTTATAAAAAAAAATAGACGGAGAGTAGTAGTGACGGTTTTGAAACCATCACTAATGCCCAAAAACCCCTATGCCTTTCCGCGGGATATTTTCTCTCCCTCCTGCTCCAACTAGCCTTTTCGCCTTCGCCTGCTCTCGCAAACCTCTCTGACTCCCAGTCTCCCGCGCTCTCGCTTGGTGCGCCTTGTTCACCGAACATCTCAGTCCCGTGCTCCTGCGAACCTCCTAGTGGACTGCCGGCCTAGTACACCCTCCCCAGTCTCCCGCTGCGACCCCCGTTGAACCCCTTTCCCTTCCGATGTTCCCAACCAACTGACGGCCTTCTCATAGGACATCTTGGTTAGAGCCCTAGCCAACTCGCGATCCCTGTCAAACCCCCTCTCCCAGTCTCTTGCTACTCCTAGGTAATACTCAAAATTTATTTTCTATCTTTTCCTGTCTTTTTCTTTTTTTGAAGTAATACATTGTAGTTTATCTCTTAATTTATTTATTTATTTTTATTGAAACAAGAATGAAAAAAAAAATTTATTGTTTAAAAACTTATAAAACTATAAGTAATGAGTTATAAAAATTTTAAACTATAAGTAATGTTTAAACAAGAATGAAATTTTTAGAAAGATAACGTGTTATGCATGTTGTACTAATTACTCTTAGTGTGTATTGTAAAAATTTTGGGTATCCATTTCAAATTTTGAGCAATTCTATCAATTTATGCTTGCAAAGCTAGGTTAGAATTGTGATCTGTTTCTATGCAAACGAACATTATTCTGAACTCCAAAACATTTACCAACAGTTGTAGCCTCATGGATCTAGTATTGTCTGTGCTTGCTTGATTAATACAAGTACTTTTTTCTTTTGAAAATTGTTTTTCAAGTGTTTGGTTACTCTAGGAAAAAAAAAACTCCTGGGTAAAAAAGACTTTCACAAACTCTAGTTGCAATCTGATGGGGTGCATACAAAGCAAGTTTAAATCCCACAAAGAGAAGGCCCATTCATTTTTCATAATTTGCCACATAACTTGTCGTTTTTCATCATCATATTGGAGGCTAAAACTATTTTTATATTTGAGTGAAAAAACAAGTTGTTTTTGTACTGTAAAATCTATTTTAATTTCTATATTTTAATTAGTACAATCAAAATTTATACTAATTCATATTCATATAAATACTTAAATGTAAATGATCCTATTAAGATATCAATTGTGTTGGGTAGGACCATTTTTGTATCTCTTAGTCTTAGGCATGAAGAAAATTGTTCTTCCCACTTACAACCTGAATGGACCATAGTTTTTTCTTATTATTATTTCATGAAACAAATGAATTAAGTTTCAAATTATATTTTTGAATAAAATTTGACATAATATTTTTTTTCTTAATTAATTAAACTAGTGATTACACACGCAAATACAGTTTTATTATACTTTATATAATCAATTTCCACATTTTATATTGTTGGCCTTACAAGACTTAAAATCTTGTTATCTTGTTTGGATGCTAATAAACAAGTGAAATTTAATGTATTTGTGTGAGTTATGATATTTCAGGGTTCATTTATGTGAAAGCAAGGTCAAAGTGCTTACAATGATCAAATATGATGAAAGCAAGGTCAAAGTGCTCACAAGGGTCAAATGAAGTTTAAAAGAGTCAAAGCATGGATTTAAAGATGATATATGAAACCTTGAAGAATATGAGGACATGAATGAGTTGTTGAAGGCTAAGGCATATTAAAGTCCAAAGAGCCAAAGAAAGGCAAAGTGAGAAAGCTCAAAGAATATGGAGATGGACTCAATCCAAGGACAAAGCATGAAGACTCAAGATCTTAGATTGTTAATATCTTAGAAGTCTCATGTAAGTGTTTTAATGTTTAAAATATCGTTTCAAATATTTTGAAACTCTTAGGTCAACTTCTTAGACCTAGATACTTTTTAAAATACCTGAAAAATATTTTTATAAGGTCAAAAATTATTTTAAAAAGGTTAGAATCATTTTTGGAATGAAAAGCACCAAAAAGAGTTTTCCCAAATGCTGTTAGTTTTTATATAGCCGCATTAAGGTGAATTTTTCTCTATTAAAAACTCATTATTTTAAAAATTGGTAAACATAAAAGTTGTAGGATTTTCTCTTAGCTTTCTTTTAACACTAGGAACACCTAATTTGGAGTTATATAGAAAAAGTTATGGTCAAAACACTGAAGCAGAGTCACTACTATCAAACATCTGAACATTGTTCACGGGAGGGATTTCAGATGACTGAACAAACGACCTCAGATGTCTGAAGATTAAGTTCAGACATCTAAAGATTTTCTAGACAGAATATAAAGAAGGCAGTAGCAGTTCAGACATCTGAACTTGCGACTTCAGACATCTGAACACTGTTCAACGGGCAAATTTTTTAAATTCTAATATTTTAAAATATAGTCGTTTGAGCTCCAAACTTTCTAAAAATTTGGGAAACTCTCTAAGGAAACTTTTGCAACATGGAAACAAGTTTGAAAACCTATAAATACATGGTTTTTCAAATCAAAATACATCCAAGAATTGAAAAATCTGTTTTGAGAAGTTGAAAGCACTCTTGTTCTTCCAAAGTTTTCTTGCTCACTCATTGAAAAATTATTTTGCTGAGATATTCTGAAGTGCTAATCCTTTCTCTTCTAAATTCCTACTGTTAATCCTCATCTAAGAAGGATATTGGTGAATTCTACACTTGAGTTTCATTCTATTTCCTATTGATATTTTACATTCAAGTATATAGTGCTGAAATTGTACTAACTTGCTCTTTGAGAGAGTATACTTGTACGCAGATTTTATCTTGTGTTTCTTGTAGTTCATTGACGTTCCAAGTATTTTTTGGATCGTTGGCTAACCAAGGGGACATTGCTTAGAGAGGCGGGCTCTAGCCTAAAGGAGTGACCGAACGAGGGGAAATCGTTTGGAGAGGCGGGTTCTAGCCTAATGAAGGAGTGTTTGAGCGTGGGGTATCGCTTGTAATCAGGTTTTGTTCCACTCGTCAACGAAACAGGTTTAGTGAATCCTTTGGTGGTTTTCCAAAGGCGAGGACGTAGGCTGGGTATAAACCGAACCTCGTAAAAATCTCGGTCTCACTCTCTCTTTCCCTATTCTTTATTTTCAGTGCATATTTAAATTGCGTGGATAGTTTAAATTTAAAAATCATATAAACTACATATATTTTGTAATCAAACAAACTTAAGGTTTAATTTTGATTTGGATTGCGGAAACCGAAAGGGAGTACGTTGGTTACACCATATCTTGCAAAAACCTTACGGGAGTACGTTAGTTTGTTAACATCCCAAAGATAAATCTAAATATTTGGAAAGAGTGATTTGATTCATCTATACAGGGCTTTACATCAGCAAGCATAAATTCTCATTTACTACAGGGCTTGGTTCAAATTTGGCAAATATAAACAAACAACCATCTTGAGTTGTTATATTACCAAAGTGCTGAATACTTTATATCTTGGTTTGGTTGTTTGTTGTTTAACTTGTACTTGGCAATTACATTGATTGTTTGGCTTGAAGATATTGTTTAATTGATTGGTTGTTTAATTGTGTTATTGATTGGATAAAAGAACTAAGTTCTCAATTGATTAAAGAATTAAACAAGTTTGAATAAAATTTGACATAACATTTTTTTTCTTAATTAATTAAACTAGCGATTGCACACACAAATACAGTTTTATTATACTTTATATAATCAATTTCGACATTTTATATTTTTCCATTTCTTCAACTTAGGGTGATTTTTTCCATCTTTAAAATTACCCCACTATTGCAATATGAATCATCACTCATTTAATACCCATGTGACCTTCATTTTCTAATATGCTTTTTTCCTCATCTAATCCCCCTCTGCTTATTTTCTTGTAGTCACCATGGTTAGAAAAAAATTAGGGAATCTTCTAACTTTTTGTTTGCTATATTTCTTTCCGTTCTTATAGCAATTAATGGATCTTATTCTACCGATTAATCTTTTAGTCATTTTCTACGCAAGCAACATTATCACATGCATTTCATGGAGATTTTACAAGTGACAATCAAAGTTTTTAATGAATATGAGCATCTTTCTTTTGCTTCTAGCAAGTGAAGCATGCATAAACTACACTTAGAGTTTGAGAGCCATCTTTGAGTTTTCAAAGTTTATGCTCAAAGTTACTTTAGAAATGATTAATAGACATGTATTATTTCAATTTATATTGGTTTTAAAGAATATGTATATAAAAAATTATGTTGAGTTTTCTTTCCCCTTTTTTTTAAATGTACATAAGTTTAAATCTATGTTTTAATATCTATGCTCTCAAATACTACCTTAAACTTTTATTTTATAAACTCGTACCTATACAAGCCTTCAGCGGAAAATTTTAGCATAGCACATTCAATAACTAAACTCGAAAGTTTTCAGAATATAATCTTTAAAAGGGTAGGTAAAGAATAATGTAAAAAGATTATCACGTCTGCATTGATAATCTTATAATATCATAAGAATTACAAAATAAAAAGATTTTATGCCATCAAGGTTCACATGCTTAATATCTCATCATTCGCAGTTGGTCAATTGTTAGATTTAAACTAGTTTTATGGCATTATACAATCTATATCTTGATCTTTTCATCATGGACATCATTAATTGTTGTTGCTATAATCTCAATTAACTAGCATTTATGATATCCATTTATATATATATTATGGTATGAATTAGCGTGAAGGCAATGCATTGTATATATGAAATCAAGGCCTAATTCAAGTTAAAAGTAGTCAAATGACAATGAAAACAAAAAAAAAATCAAATCAAATTAGATAATTAATATAGTAGATTGGTTTATATTTTTAAATGTTTAATAAATAGTTCGGATGGAGCTTTATTTTCCAAATTAAACTACTAAAATACGTGCTTGTGTTGAACACCAACTACATGGCTGATGCAGTACATTGTGAATTGCATGCTGGTAGTGGAATTAGGTTCTTGCATGCTCAAACTCACTGGTATCTGCATGATATGTATTATTGTGATATGTTTGTTTGAATCTATCAAGTTTTAGTGTAGGAATTTTTCGGGAAATGTTCAATTCACAGACGGCATGCTGCCAAAATTTCGTTAAAGTTTGTCCATAATAAAACTATGTACAAAGAAATATATGCATGATCAGTTAAAACTTAAATTCATTCTAACTCGCGTCTCTCTCATGTTGAAATTCGTAAGAAAAGAGACGATCTTATGCTTATAATTGAAAATAAAAAAGACTGGGCTAAGAACAACAATCATAAGTGTACAATGAAAGGTCAAGAACTAAATGGAAGATGAAGTAAAATGCCAAATTAATTACTGTCATTTCATGTATTCATTGAAGCTTAGACCCGTCCAAGAACAGTTACTATACATTCATTCCTAATCGTACATGTGAGACAAATCAATTGTTATATTTCAATTGATTATTAGTCATACTATGTTGACTAATAATCACTTGAACATGTATAGTATGACTAATAATCACTTGAACATGTTAATTATTTGTTTCACTTACGATTAGTAATGTTTGTATTTCAACCATTCTTAGATTGTCCAATGTGGACAGTTCAAGAAGTTGTATTTACATTGTTGTCATCGTTCACGCTTTATCAATTGTCATTATATATTTCGAGCACGTCTCTACTTGTGTTCTCTGGATGCATAGTGGGGTGTCGTGACAATTTTTTAGTGATGGAAAACTAGAAAAATTTTCACTTCCCCCATCTCATGTACTTGGAGAGCCATGGGGAGATGCTGCCAAAATTTATAACGACTACGACGAAGGAATTTGAGCGATTGATCGCAATTTCAATGCAACATTCTTGAATGGGATAGGATTCGTACCCTTTAGAGTATGATGGTTAATTATATGATTCACGATGCATGCATGATAAACATTATAAGAATATAATGAACACCATTTACTTGAACATATTATAGGGTAATTAATGAACATGGATAAGAGTTGGATGAACGCTCGGGGTAGGTTTTTGCTAGAAAACGTAAAAGGGGTACATGATTTCATAGAGTTCGCGCGTCCTCATGCAGACAAAGCTAGTAGAATAAGGTGTCCTTGCAAGAAATGTCAGAACATAACATTCAAACACATTGATTTGGTCCATTCACATTTTTTAGACTTTGGAATGGAGAAAAGGTACACAAGATGGGTGTTCCATGGTGAAGATTACGTAGTTCAAAGCGATAATGATGGCGATGAAGATGAGGGGGCAAATATAGTAGGTGGTGATACACGTTCGGAAGGGTTAATTGAAATGTTAGGTAACTTGCAAAAGGGGATTGCAGTGGACACCAGTGATGTCAGTGTGTCGCGTACTGGTGATGAAACTACTTCAGCGGGTACCATACCTTGCGATCCTAGTATGTTGAATTGACTTGATAAACCATTTACTAATCTCATGAGGGATGCACGGGTGCCCCTATATCCAAACTGTAAAAAATTCTCAAAATTAGAGTTTTTGATAAAGTTGCTTCATGCAAAGACAATGCATGGGTTATCTCAGAGCGCATTCAACATGCATTTAAGCCTCATTAAGGCAGCACTGCCTGATGGTGAAACACTTCCCAAGTCTTTTTATGAGGCGAAGACATACATGCGTGAATTGGGTCTCGATTACACTCTAATACATGTGTGTAGGTATGATTGTGCACTCTTTTATGGTGAACATGAAAATGCAAACGAGTGCCCAAAATATGGTGAACCTAGGTATACAACTAATCAAAAGAAGGGTAAAAAGATCCCCAAAAAGGTTTTGCGATATTGTCCATTAATCCCGCGGTTGCAACAATTGTATATATGTAAAAAGACTGCTACAGATATAAGATGGCATCAAGAGAAACGTCTTCAAGATGGAAACACCCTTAGCCATCCAGCGGACTCCAAAGCTTGGGCCGAATTTGATAAAATGCATCCGTGGTTTGCTAGTGATCCTTGCAACATCAGACTTGGCCTTGCTTCAGATGGGTTCAATCTTTTCGGTAACATGACCAACCCATATAGCATGTGGCCAGTTATGATGATGTCATACAATATGCCGCCATGGTGATGTATGAAAGAACCTTTCATTTATATGTCTTTGCTGATTCCCGAACCGAGAGCACCTGGTAATGATATTGATGTTTACCTGCGTCCGTTAATTGATGAGTTGAAAGATTTATGGGAAAAAGGAGTGGAGACATTCGATGTGGAAACTGGGACAACATTTCGGATGCATGCTGCAGTCTTATGGACAATTAAAGATTTCCCCACATACGGCAACCTGTTAAGTTGGAGCACAAAAGGTTACTTAGCATGCCCAGTATGTAATAAGGATGTTGGGTCCTTATCCTTGAAGCATGGCCGCAAGTTATGCTTTATGTGTCATCGTCGTTTTCTACAAACTAGACATCCTTGGAGGACTCGTGGCATCAGAAGCTTCAATGGAAAACCTGAACGAAGGTCACCGCCAAAGCATCTAATTAGGGAAAGGATACTAAACCAGCTAAGGTTGATCGAAGATGTGAAATTTGGGAAACCACCGACTAGTAGAAAAAGAAAACGCGTTGAGTGAGAGTTGAATTGGACAAAGAGAAGCATCTTCTTTGAGTTGCGATACTGGAAAGATCTTCTACTACGCCACAACTTGGATGACATGCACATCGAAAAGAACATTTGTGAGAATGTCATTGGTATGTTAATTGATAAAAATGGGAAGACAAAGGACACCGCAAATGCTCGTCGAGATATGGAAGACATGGGAATACAACCTGAGCTGCACCTGTTTTGTGATAGGGACAAATTTCTCATGCCATCAGCTTGTTACACATTTTCGAAGGATGAGAAGAATAAATTCTTCGAATGGTTGAAATCAGTGAAGTTCCCCGATGGATATGCATCGAACATAGCTCAATGCATAAACACGAAGGAAGGAAAGATGCTAGGAATGAAAAGTCATGACTGTCACGTCCTTCTACAACAGGTTCTACCTATTTTCCTTCATGGACAGTTGACTGAAGATGTTCGCTCCGTGCTGATTGAGCTGGGATTCCTTTTTCTATAGTTGTGCTCAAAAAAATTAAGCATAAACGTACTTGAATGGTTAGCGGATGACATCGTGGTCATACTATGCAAGCTAGAGAAAATTTTTCCACTGGTATTCTTCGATGTGATGGTCCACCTAGCTGTCCATTTACCAAGGGAGACTATAATTGGAGGACCAGTTCAATATCGTTGAATGTATCCTATTGAGAAGTAAAGTATAAAGTCCTTGTATAATGGTCACATGATTTCCTTGTTTTTATTTTTTTTTCTTTATTGTGTCTACAAGCCTATAATGCTACGTGAAATGCACAGGTTCTTATCCACTTTGAAGGGGTATGTGCGCAATAAGGCACAGCCGGAAGATTCAATCATTGAAGCGTACATTGACAGTGAATGTCTTGAATTTTGCTCAATGTATCTACATGATATTGACACAATGTTCACTCGTGATGAGCGAAATGTAAACGTTCATGCTATTAATGTCGAAGATGAAGAACCCAGGAGCTCTATATTTCGAGAAAATGTTCGGCCTCTCAGTGCATGAGTTTACAATTTCATTGATATGGACAACCTAGAAAAGGCTCATTTTTACGTCCTCAATAATTGTGATGAAACTGTTCCATATATGGAGTACGTGGTTCCAAACTCCTTACTTTGCATTGTATTTACATATGCATAATTCTATACTTACTTGACATTAACATGTACTACTGTTGCATATAGCGAACATAAAACTAAACTCCTTACCCAAAATGAACGGAATGTTGATAAAAGACATAAAAAGGAATTTATCAACTGGTTTGGGAGTCGTGTAAGTAACAAAAACTGCTTGAGTGAGAAGCAATGTATGTTTTCACTATTGACGATTTATTCTTCTAAATTCCTATTTATTTAATAGATGAAAGTCATGTTTTACAATAAGGAACCAACGGCAAGTAAAGACTTGTACGTGTTGGCATGTGGCCCCGATCAATGAGTTAACCGCTACAGCGGTTGCACTGTCAACAGGTTATGATTTCATACAAAGTCCCTCGAGTTGCATAGAAGAATCCAAAATTGTGGAGTTGCGGTGCTAGACACAGAAAAAGATGAAGAAATTGACTACTTTGGTGTGCTGGATAACATTATAGAGTTTAGCTATGGAGCAAATAGAGTCGTCCACCTGTTCAAGTGTACCTGGTGGGACATCAACAATAAAAAGACTAGGATAAACACCGATGCCTACTTCACCAGTGTCAATTTTAGCAAGACCTGGTATCAAAATGACCCTTTCATGCTTGCGACGTAGGCAGAGCAAGTGTTTTACCTTAAAGACACCAAATTGAAGGGTGGATAGCATGTGGCCCAAAAGATTCTTCCTTGAAGTCTGTACGCTATTACAGAAGTTGCAGATAGTGAGATAAGTGTCAGTGAGACTGCATTCCAAGAATATGAGCCATCTGTCCACGCAGCAACGCAATCTGCTACAGATGTTGTTGAAAAAGGTGCTGATCCTATGCCATTGCATAGGGTTGGTGTCAGGGCAGAACACTTAGGGATGACTGACATTACAATTAAACCTTCTGTAGACGTTCACTTCATCGACGATGAGGAAACTAATGAGGAAGATGAAACAAGGGTCGAGTACTATAGTGAAGAGGAAGACACTTTAGAAAGTGAGGATGATACCGATATTGAGGACATATTGGGTGGTAAGCATGTTATTTTTGTCACTATGTATCTGACATGTGAAAATAACTTAAAAATATATGTATGCTGCACCCATCTAATATTTGTACTTCTTATATTTACTTGTCTATTAATTTGCAGATATGGCACCAGGAGGCCGACATTGGAGAAATCCTTTCAGGCACACAAGTACATCGCATAAGGATGATTCGACATCCTCCAGACCAGCGGACCCCGTCGGTCCTGATGCGACGGCACCATTGTCTGAGCCATCGGAACCTCGGCCAGACATGGATACCACTTATGCGACTGACACACAAGGTGAGTTACCGACCGTCATGAGCAGTGTTGGTATGGATACGATTAATTTATTTACATGTCAACTGTTCATGATAGTTATTCACGTGTATGATTATAATGTTGTTCTTAAATTAACTCTACTTTCAGCATCTACGTCCACGGTTAGGTCAGGCCGTGGTGCAACAAAAAACATGTCACTGAAGAAGCACCTGGATAGGACTAAACAGTGGATTCGAATCGACATTCCTCTAGGATACACCGCCACACTGAACGATTGGTGCACCGCATGGACAAGGGAGCTCGGCATTATATGCCGACAATATGCTCCAGTCACCACATTTAGCTGGCCGCAGGTGACTCAGGAGCAACGCATGGTTCTTTACATACGCATTTTGGTAAGTTCCCAAACCCTATAAAGTTGTTTTTAATTTAAATGTTTTTTAACTTTTAGTATACTAGCCAATTAACAACTGTCTAACATTGTAATTGTATTACCTATATATGCAGGAGGAGTTTGATATGGACATCCTCAAGGATGACCATGTGAGGAGGGCGGTCGACGTCCAATTGTGTAATAAATTTAAGAGCTATCGCTCGAAAATGCGCTCCCATTTTCAAGCGATGGGAGATGAAACAGAAGCACGGCCATACGATAAGATATCCCAAAAAGATTAGGATGTGGTGTTTCGCCATTTCCGCGACCCGCGCTATCAAGTGATGTGTTTGTATTATAATCATTAATTTTTCATAATGATGTCGCTAATATGTTTTCATTACATCTTCCTTGTAGGCCATATGTGAAACAAATGCTGCGAACAGCAGCAAACTCCCTACGACGCATTGCTGTGAATCGAGGCTATTCGTAAATCATCGCCAAGTAATTACTGTATATAAAATTATCTAACCATTACATGATATAATACTAATGATATCTTATATGATAATGTAGCGTGATCCTGAGACTGGTGCAGAGGAGCCGCTACCAGATCTATATCAGAGAACACACCAACGGCGATCGGGGAAGTAGTGCGAGGGTGCACAGGACAGACATGTAAGTGAAGCAAAAGATTTAGTTTATTACTTTATTCAAAACATCAAAGTTGTAGTCTTACTTATTCCTTTTTATCATTTTCATGATTGAAATTAGGCATGGATGGTCGAGCTAAGGGATGTACCTGTTTCAAAGGAGAGTCACTTCCCAGGTTCTTGGGCAATGAGTGGGGGGCTGGGTGACAGGTCTTGGAAGTGGTTACATCGCCCCAACAGCATCATCATCCATGGGTGCGGCGGCTTATGCAAAGATGGAACGATAGTGTCGAGAGGCCGAGTATGATAAGCAAGAGATGGCTCGACAGATATAGATGATCACTATGGAGAATGCGGATTTGAGATCAGAGGTCTCTAGCTTTTGAGCCCAGATGCAAGCCATAATGGATAGACAAGCGCGATTAAAGGAAAGGATGTGCCAATATGGACCAGATGATGCGGGTGGCTTCTCTGATTAATTATATAAGGTATTATGATCACAAATTGAGTTTCATGTTAAATCATGCTAGTCTAAAATGCCTCCTACATAGCGGATGCAGTTGATGTGTATTGCATGCTAGTAGTGGATATAGGTTCTCGTGTGCCTTCAACTTCTTATAAATGATCTATTTGAACCTATCAGGTGCAGGCCTTGTGGGAAAACGTCCAATTTACAGATAGCATGCTGCTGAAATTGCATTAAAATTTTTCCAAACAAAAAGAAAAGATAGGCTTAATTTAATGTTAAAATATTTTTTAAAGGATGAGTGAAACTTAGGAATCATAATAAATGAGGCAATGTAAACTTAATTCATTTAGAACGGACATTCATTTATATGTTTTTGGTCCGGTAAGCTTAAAGCATTCATTGTCGTGCTGAAATCATTGAAAATATTATATACACTTGGCTGAGGATTTGAAAATTTGAAAAAGGCATACGTTGAATATATACATAACTCACAGGGAGCATCAGTTTCATAATTATTTAAATTAAATGCTCTCATCATCTCATAAAGTTCATGTCCAAATGCGTGGATGAATTACAATACTACACTGAACTCAATATTATCCACTGTTCTCTACTATTTATATTTTGAATTTAAGATATGGTTACATGTATTACTGTCGTGAATATGTTACATGGTTGCATGCTAGTCTAGAATGCCTCCTGCATGGCGGATGCACTTGATGTGTATTGCATGCTGATAGTGGATATAGGTTCTCGTGTGCCTTCAACTTCTTATAAATGATCTATTTGGACCTATCAGGTGCAGGTTTTATGGGAAAACGTCCAATTTACAGACGGCATGCTGCTGAAATTGCGTTAAAATTTTCCCAAAAAAAAAAAAAAAAGATAGGCTTAGTTTAATGTTAAAATATTTTTGAAAGGATAAGTAAAAACATTTGCCATGTCCAAGCACAAAAAAAAAATTTGCCATGATCTAGTGGCTTTTCAGCTGTTGAGTGAACACTATAAATCCCTTGGACTTTCTTTAGTTTGCAGAATGCTTATTCCTAGGAATAGAGATAGTTGTAATAGAAGAACTTTATAATTTGTATTAAAAATGTATTATAATGCACAAGTGAAAATTTATAATTTCTTATCAATCATAGTAAAGAGTAGACAAGGAATGGCTATAATTTCATCATAGATATACCTTCTATATTCCATGTTGAGTGGAAGAATGATGAATAAATACGAAATGACTATTATCTCTATTCTTAGATATCTTCTTGTATTCCGTCCTATTCGTAGAAATAGCTATTTAGTGAACCAACAAAACCTCAATGTATTTGGTGAACTTTTATGAGGCATCCCACTCATCATCTGATGTCAATTGTTCTCATGTGGTGAGGTGCCCTATTTTTGTTAGTTCTTTGTGGTCAGCTTGTGAAAGTAGCTTGGACTTGTTTAGTTGTCAAAAACAATTTTTCATTTTTCATTTCTAGATTTAAAATGACCAAAATATAACCTTGTTTTGAATTAATATAGATGTCTTCAAAACAGGGAAATGTGCTGACATTTTTTATTTCATTATATTTTGAAAATAGAAAACAGAAATTATTTTCCAATACTAAACTAGTTGTTACATTTTCTGATACTCAACGATGAGGGGGGTATCTTTTGCATGGAAAATTTGTCAAGCATCAATTTATACTACTGAATATTGTTGTATTTGTTTTGATTTTTATTCTATGTTGGGCATCTCGACTAAATGCATTGGTTAAATGGTTTTGCATATATATTTTGGAGGGGAAAGAGAAGGAATTATACATGAAGAAGATCTAGAGGAATAAGGGAAAGAAGGGAAAGGGGGCAGGTGCTGCCTAAAATTTTGTTGCCTAGAGATTGTTTTCATTTTTCTCAATCTCATATCTCATTTCAGGCATTGGACTTTCAAAAGCTTTCCATATGAATTTGTTTGCTTATCTGAACTTTATTTCTTATGTTACTGTTCAATGCCTCATTAGAATATAACAGACAACATTGTCTTTTATAGTTTTAATTGTTATTTGAACAAATGGAGTTTTTGTATTTTAATTTGAATTTGTACTAGTATTTGTATTTGAATTTTGAATATTTTTAAATAATTTTTGTTATCTGAACATATGTTATTTCTTCATTTTAATTGAATTTGTATGAAATTTTGAATGGTTTCAGTTTATGTATTTGAAAATGTAATTATAGATTTTTATGGAAGAATTCATAATTAAAAAAATTAGTATTGAAAGGTTTTTTTATATTTTTCTAATTATTAGTGAAGGATTCAAATTCGTCTCTAATACCCTACTATTAGTGACAAATTTGAATCCTTCACAAATAACTTACATTTAGTAACGAATTTCGAATTCGTCAATAATACAATGCTAGTAGTGACGAATTTTTAATTCGTCACTAATACCGCTGCTATTAGTGACGAATTTTTAATTCGGCACTAATACCATACTAGTAGTAACGAATTACTAAGTCGTCACTAATACTCTACTAGTAGTGACGAATTTCTAATTCGTCACTAATACTCTTTTAGTAGTGACGAATTTCTATTTCGTCACTAATACCCCTACTATTAGAGACGAATTTGAGTTGAGCCGTTCTATACTATATAGTGACGGTATTAGGGTTTTATTTGAATACTCTGATTGGCATCTTTGAAACCCTAAGCTTGCATTGAGATATTTTATATTGTGTTTCAAAGAAAACCTTGTTTATACACTATTGTGCATATTTGAGATTATCCATAATATTGAGTGTTGATTACACACGTAGAACAACGAGCTTATAGTTTATACATCATTGAGGTGCATTGATTATATTGTGTGTAGTGGTACATATCAGCTTATGTAAGAAGCATTTGTTTGTATGTAAAATTTTAAATATATTGTATTCTAGGCACGAGCCTGAAGAGGGAGACTAGCCCTGTTGAATAATTCTTGTAACGACCTGCTATTTAATTGGGTTTTTTTTTTTTTTTTTAACGTGCTCGATACCATACTGGATTGAACCCAATCATTAACCTAAGCAGCGAGAAGCAGAAATCATATAAACATAACCATATGTAAATACATATAATACAATACCAGAATGCTAATATGTTTCCCCAAAATATACACATATCACTATTTCCCCAATATCCCCAACCGGTGAGGGGTATACAAAAATATTCCCAAAAATATACTCACTCTCTCTCTGATAGGACAGTATTGAAACCCCTCTATCTGCGAGCCTAGTCTGCTCGCCTACCTGGATCACCTGAAAAATAATTCAACACTAGGATGAGCCAAAGTTCAGTAAGACGAAATATGTTATTACTAGTGTGTGACAATTAAGCTACAATACTGAGAAAAACTATTACTATATAGTCATGTATCACTGAATCTGTAAAGCACAATACTAGAAATATAATCTTCATCTTTTACCTATTGCTTAACATTCCTATACTTTAGATTTCTATTTAGAATACTACTAATATATGTATATATTTTCAGTTTCTGTAAAGCTGTATAAACATAATAATAACTGTAACTTCCCGGTGGATAACTGTGTGTCATGATTTAACCCCTCATGACAACCTTGGCTGGCCAAACAGGAATAAATCACTATACTCCTTAGTCTGATCAGCTCTCCTCAACTCATATCTGATGGGGAGCCTGTCCACTCGTGGGCTCTATGTGATCGACCTTTATACCACATATTATCTGAATAGGTGGTTGCACTCTATAAACTGTATGTAGCTATGGTACCGTATTCTGTAACTGTATGGTCCAACAGGGTCTGATACTATATAATACACCTCTATATACAACTATCTGTTTTACCATGATTTTATAATAACTGTATAAACCATGACGTTGTAGAAAACTGTATTTATATCAATTGTGTTTCTATAATTAACTATAAATTTGTATGTTATGTTACTGTAAAACTGTGTAATCATGGTATCTCTGTAATTGTTGAAAAATACATTCACTATCTATATATTCTGTAAAACACATCTCTGAAAAATACTGTAAAGCATGTTTCTATACTAGATACATATTCTCAAGCCACACGGTAATTTTAAAACATATTAAGCACATTTGATAAACTGTATAAATCTCTGCTGTAAATAATACTTTGGTGGAACATTTATAATTTTATACTAAAACATTCTCAAATAACCTAACATAGCATATTTCCCTTACCTGTTTCCTACTAAAAATCCCCTACTATAACGGGTCCAACACCCGTAGGGTTCTCCACTCAACACCCTGAAAGCCATAAATTTCATAACAAAACATTAATATTTTTTGGCCTACATCATTTTCTACAACTGCCAGGAAGTCAAAAACTGAATAAAAGACCTTACCCTGAATTTGGGATGAATTCCAATTTCGTTTCACCAACGATCCGTTCCAGCAAACTTGAAGAGAACTCTGCCAGAAACTTCGTGGTGGCCTCAGATCGTCGATCTGGTGACTAATGGGGCTAAAATCGATGGAAGAAGGAGGAGTCGTCGTAGAGAAGAGAGAGAGAGAGAGAGAGGGTTTGGCTGAAATTCTGCGATTAAAAATCAGTTTAGGGCTATTTATACTGCAGGATTCGTCGACGAGCCACGTCATCACATTGATGAGTCCTTAAGGAAATTCATCGACGAACCTTACCCTTCGTCGACGAAATTCAGAGTAGCCCAAAATCCTAGCTTGGTATTTTCTCGTCGACGAATCTTGGAAATTCTTTGAAATTGCTATTACCTCTAAAATACAATGTAGCCTACTGCCTCCTTCTGTTCCTGTTTCCATTTTCCTCCCTCTTATTTTTAAAATATATTATTCTTCTAGGTCACTACAGTTCCAGACTAGCTTAGACCCGATTAGGAAAGCTAGGTGCGCCATCCTAGTAAGGCGTGTTGGTTAAGGTCAGTCCCTTGAATTGCCCTAGTTGTAACTGGTGTAGCTCCGCCCGTTAAGTGAGCATTAGTGGAATCCTTGTGCTGGTGTAGCCAAGGCAGGGACGTAGGCACAGTTGGCTGAACCTCGATCACATATCATGCGTGTTCTTTATAATTTTTATAAATTTGTTTTCTGCACTTTTAGTTTCAACACATGTATATTGAAACATTGATTCATTATATGTAGTACATGTGTTGATTGGGTTTATAATTAAATAGAAAGACCCTAGGTTTGTGTAATGCTGCTACTAGAATGGTTGACCTAGGGACAAATTTTTAAGTACCCAATTCACCCCCCTCTTGGGAATACGCCAAAGCTAACAATTGGTATCAGAGCCTCGTAGCATTGATTTAAACGTTTTTGCTAAAAGATTAAGATGACTCACATTGGTGTATCCCCATTCGGTGAGGGACAGTCACCTTCCGGTCCTCCATTGTTTTGTGGTGTAAACTACACCCACTAGAAAATTAGAATGAGCATACTTATAAAATCTATGAATTGGAGGGCCTAACAGGTGATTGATAAAGGAATTTATATGGCAGTAGAAAATGATATTAATTTTATGCATGTAAATTCCTATGTCATGGATTTACTGTATTGTGATGTAGATACAAATATTCTTCATGAGATTATAGCATGTAGTAGTGCACAGGAGATCTGGGCTGAGCTGAAAAAGATATATGGAGAGACCCAGGAAAAGGAAACCATCACTCCAAAGATGTCATGTTCAAATGATCAGGGAGTGGTAAGTGATAGGGATAGTGTATCAACAAAACATGAGGTATATGATTCTCACTCTAGCTCATTTGAGAATTCATGTGTTGAATGTTGTGTTGCTACATGTGCTAAATCATCTATTGAATATTGTGATAATCTTGTCATTGATGCACGTGATGATTCTTGTGAAAAATATTGCAAAATATTATATGATGAATCTTCTGATATTCCTTGTGAAAATACTATTGTTGTTGCATGCAATGATTCATGTGAAAATTATTATGTTAATTCTTTTGATGAATCATGTGCTGAATTGATAAATGAAAGCATGCCTTCGTGTGAAAAACTCGAAAATGCTTTAATGAAAATGAATAAGTTTCTAGTTAGGGTGAACAAGAAGAAGGTGTCTTTCAAAAATGAAAATGAAAGGATAGCTCAACAATTAGAAAAATTGAAGGAATATCATGTTATCCTTGAGAAGAAAAAGATTAAGAATGTCTTGAAAATCATCTGCTTAGAAAGAAAAACTGACAATTATTTTGAAATGATTTTCAAATCTAAGAAGTGTAGTTCAAATAAACCCTTAGGAGCTGAAAGAAATAAATCTTTTGAAAAGGGATCATCTTGCGAATCCCATATTTGTCTGCATGCCTCATCTAGTGTAAATAAGAAAAATCTTTCACATGCACATAAAGTATGCTTATACGGTGAAAGAAAATGGCACATTCAATTTACTTGTCCATCTAGAAGTGCCAAAGGCTTAGATAAGGAGATGGCGTGGGTAGTTATGAAATCAAACCCCGTAGGACCAACAGTGAAATGGATCTAAATTAACATTACAAAAATATTTTTTAATCATCCTTAGTTCCTAGGTTTAAGGGGGTTGTGATGACTGTTGGTTTGGGAAGTGGTTGTTGCTTAAAATGAAAATCTTAGTATACGCATTCACTAAACACTATCTTGTTATACTAAGAACCTTTATCCACTTCCAAATGGACATGGCATCTATGCCTGGTATTTTATTCAAAATGTTTAACCCATGCTAATATCAAAATCACAAGTTTAAGCATACCTTTGTCCATTGCAAATAATTGAGCTTTAGGAAATAAATCCTTCCATTTTGTACATCTTGTCCTAAACTCATCTTTGAATGTGAAATGCCTAAATCAAAATCAAGTCATCACTCTAGGCTTAAAGCACTATTAATCTTAAATGATTAATATATATTAAGTGTGCTTTTCATAAGACATCTTGTTATAATCAAGATTAGAGGCAACCACTAAGGAATTCAAGTTTTATTAATTAAATCAAAATATTCCCTTTGAGCTTAAAATATAAAAATCCTCTACTTTGGTTCACCATCTCATCCATAGGACTATTTACCAAATCATGATCATATTTAAAGGATACATACCATTGTTCAAAGAGTTGTTTTCAAAATTCATACTCTCCTAGACGCGCTTTGCACATGCCTGGACATCATTACTAAGTACAAAAATATTTTATAAAATGTTCACTCATTTTAAATACTCTTCTGAACTAAATGATAATTTGATTGTTAAGAGTATTTACTCATTTTCGCTTTATAAGCTCTTAAGTTAAAGTCAAATATAGTAGAACTTCATATACTTAGAGATGTATTGAATGGCTAAAATTATTTGCACTAGGTTTTAGATCTAGATTATAAAATGAAGTTTGAAAGAAACATGTGCATGATCAGTTAAATTTAAAAGTCATTCTAACTCATGCCACACGTATTGAAATCAGAAGAAAAGAGGCAGACATAGGCTTATTACTTTAACAAATATTCATTATGACTTTTTGGTTCGTTAAAGCCTATTCATCCAAAGCCAAGCATAAATCATTGAAAATCTTATATCTCTTGACTAAAGAACTAGAAAATGAAAAAGGCATTTAAATGAGTTGAGTGCATAATTCAGGGGGAGCTTTTATTCTTCATAATTATATATATTGAAATGCTCTCTTGATATCACACAGTTGATGCTCATATGCCTTTATGAAATTAGCATTGTTGTCCACTATCCATATTGTACTAAATGATTGAATTTCCTTAATGGATAGATTATATTTTATGAATTGTTGACTACTACTGGATTGCATGCTTGTATTAAAAGCCTCATGCATGGCGGATGCAGTGATGTGTATTGCATGCTAGTAGTGAATATAGGTTCTCGCATGCTCAAACTGAATTATTTTGAATTGATTGCTTGAATCTATCATGTTTTGATGCATGAAAATTTGGGAAATGTTTGAATTACAGGCGGCATGCTGCTGAAATTTCGACAAGATTTTTCCCAAACCAAAACCTTGTGTTAAAGATGATTATGATAAAATTAATGTTAAAATATTTTTTGAAAGGATGAGTGAAAATCAATTAAATAATTAAACTTCATCCTAGCATAATCATCAGACATTTAGAGGAACTCAGCTCCATCCCTATAGAAAAGGCTCAAAGAACTTATACGCATCATTTCGCTTTTTGAATGTTGAGGCTCTTCTGAAATCCTTGAACATTGTATCCAGGGCTTAAAGGCTTACGATATGATATGGAATGTTCTTGGTTCATGAACTACTTTGCATAGCTTAATATTTATTTCTGATGCATTTATTGCCTATACGACTATACTAATCAGAACATAGTTGATAAATCATCAATATTGTTGGTTTAAAGGTTTTAAAATGAACGGCTTATACTACTAGGCATAATGAAATAATTCTCTATCTAGTATAAGCAGCTTATTGTATCTAAGCATGAATTTCAAATGATAAGGGGAGCATCTTAAATTAAATCCCTATCTTGTTATGCTCACCAATATTTTTGGCTTAGATCAGTTTTTTTATTCACTGTGGCATATGCTCAATTGTGATGACCTTATTGAATATCTTAATTTTAAAAAAAAATTACAATACTTGCCACATGTTCTTTGTGTTTGACATATGATCTTACATGCGATTGTTGAATTTTTAAGATCATTATGGTTGTGGTTTTCTGGTTATATTTTAGTTTGTGTGCTTAATTAACAAACCAAAAAAATTTATGCTTGCTTGTTTTGAATTAAAGTTTCTTTTTCAGCAAGCATATACCCTCAGTACTTTTTTAAAATATCAAAGGGGGATATATTTATTATTATATACATATATATGTTATAATATTGCATAACTGGTTTAGTAACCTCACATAAAAATGCATATGAACTAGTTAGACTGTATTTATGCTCAAACCTTCTTTTTGGTATCATATGTCGTGTCTTTAACTAAAATCTTCCACGAGTCTTATGATATGTTTCAATTGCAATGGTTTGTGTATGCTTATGGTCTAACCTTGTTTTCATGTCATTTAAATCATTTAAATGACCAGTTTTGTTTGTGTGCTTAATTGCTAAGGTTATCTTTGTCATTCATTTTACATTGTATGGCTATTATATTTCTTGAATGATTGAAAGTTATACCTCTATTTTATGTGTTGAGAATACTGGACTGTTTGAGTAAGTATTTGTGGATATATTGTCAATATATTACTCAATCAGGTCACTTGTATACATGTATTTTTGGGAAAAATGTTCTGTTTTCAAATGACATGTTGCTGAATTTTCTAAAAACCTTTTCCCAAACATATCTTGTATTCAGATGATTATTTGCCTACATACATAAATGTTTATTTAGGCCTTTTTTTGTTGTTGCCAAAAGGGGGAGAAGTAGGCAAGTATTTGTCATCATTAAAAATGGGGAGATTGTTGACCCCATGGGTCATACCCTGTTTTGATTATGACAAATACTCTGGTATTTAATGTTTTCCAAGTTTGTGTGCAGGACCATATTAGGAAGATCATATTGATGGCATATGGCAACTTGAGGAAAATGAATACCCGGAATGCTTTTTAATTATTGTAATCTATATTTTATTTCACTAGGTCTATAATAATTATCATCCAAGTCTGTAATAATCTGCATAGCATGCATGTAGGAACTATAAAGCTCAAAACCTTAGAGACCTTAGGGAACACCCTTCGGTCGACCGACGCCGGATTTTTCCAGTAGGATAGAAAGACCTTAAGTCTCTAAACAAATGCACAAACAGTCCCCAATATCACTTATAATATAACTAAGGCAAAATTGGGCTTAATGCGAAAATTGAGAGAGGTTAGGCGTCCGAACCCCAGAAGTTCAAAACTCCTCGGGCGCCCAAACTGTTGAAAATTCAACAGTTGACCTAAGCTCTCGAGCAACCAAACATATTTGACCGCATCGTCCATGGGCGACCGAATCCCTGACCTGACACCTTTTCACCAACCCGAACGCCCAAACATTATGTTCAAATATGCCTTGGACGATTGAATTAGCAAGTTCGAGCACCCAAACCGCAAACATAAACATTTTGTCTTTTGTTCAACCAATTGATCTCAGACTCGGGCACCCGAACTTTGAAAAAGCGCTTTTTGGTTGAGTCTGTTCGGGCGACCGAACCTTGAGTCGGGCACTCGAATCTCCCGGGTTAAATTACTTTTTACCGGGGTTAAAATTAAATAAACTGGCTTAATTTTCTTAATAGCTTTTAAAACAAATTTAATAATACCCTTGGTGTCCCCAACGGTCATAATTTTGCCTATGTCTATATATATTTCTTCATTTGCAAAATTAAGACAAGATTAGCAAATAGGATTAAGCCAAAATTCTCTGAAAAATTCCAAATCCTACTTTCTCTTACTAAGTCCATAATACTCAAATACCTTCATTCCTTTGAGAAATCTTACCTTGTGAGTGTTTATTGCTTGTTATATTGTGCTAAAACCCTCACTTGTATATTACACATTTGATTTTCATATTGAGGGTTGAGCTATATTTTTCCCCCGATTTCATTTGATAAATCTTTGGTTGGGAAAAATCATATAGCTAAGTGAGTTTGCATTATCATTGCAATACTCATTTGGCCTTATTCTTTTGTGTGCAAAAATATTTTACAAAGCTAGATTTTAACAACTCTTGTACTAGATACATTTGAGAAAATATTTTTGAGGTTGTTTGAATACTCTGATTGGTATCTTTGAAACCCTAAGCTTGCATTGAGATATTTTATATTGTATTTTCAAAGAAAACCTTGTTTATACACTCTTGTGCATATTTGAGATTATCCATAATATTGAGTGTTGATTGCACACGTAGAGTACCGAACTTATAGTTTATACATCATTGAGGTGCATTGATTATATTGTGCATAGTGTTACATATCAGCTTATGTAAGAAGTGTTTGTTTGTACGTAAAATTTTAAATCTGTTGTATTCCAGAAACGGGCTGAAGAGGGAGACTAGTCTTGTTGAATAGTTCCGAACTGGCTTAGACCCGACTAGGAAAGTTAGGTGCGTCATCCTGGTAAGGCATGTTAGTTGAGGTTAGTCCCTTGAATTGACCTGGTTGTAACCAGTACCGCTCCACCCGTTAAGTGAGCATTAGTGGAATCCTTGTGTTGGTGTAGCCAAGGCGGGGACGTAGGCACAGTTGGCCGAACCCTGATAACATATTGTGCGTATTCTTTATATTTTCGTAAATTTGTTTTCCGCACTTTTAGTTTCAGCACATGTATATTGTATGCTTGATTCATTATATGTAGTACATGTGTTGATTGGGTTTATAATTAAATAAAAAGATCCTAGGTTTGTGTAATGTTGCTGATAGATTAGTTGACCTAGGGGCAAATTTTTAAATACCCAATTCACCCTCCTCTTGGGAATACACCAAAGCTAACAATGCATTTTGTCATTATCAAATATTTTGTTGATGCTTGTTAAATGATCATTCGCATGCTGATTTAATGATAATTGTAAGCCTTTGCATGTAGAATGAATCATGGTTTAAAATATAGTGCATGCTGGTTGGATTTTAGAAATATCCTAAATAGCATGCTACTTAATTTAATAGGTTTGTGCATGTTAAATCCTAAGCGGTATGTGCTAAATTGAAAAACATGTACAATACTCTTTGAATTTTCCTATAATGCTCTAAATTATACACATGCTCTATACCTAGGAAAATCTAGTTCATGGACATCATTTGGTCCAAATCTTTGGGTTATGTACTTTTATGTAGGACATAAATGGTAAAGCATCATGCTTGTAATTAAACGACATATGTTTTGATGATGGTCCATAAACTAGGACAAATGCATGACATTGGGGAAGCTTTCATTTATAACACACTCATTGAGTAATTTGAGTTGTGTTAGTTTCATATTGAACCCTGATTGCATAACTTTTGAATATAGTCTTGATTAACTATCGCATATTAATAGAATGCAATATTTCATGCTTGTGTGCTAAACGCCTATATTTGCATCATGCTGAAACCTATTTGTAGGATGAATATCATCCTTGTTTGAAAATGCATTCATGTGTGCATGCAAATATACAGGGGAGCATAAGCTCTATCCTTAAGAAAAGGATTAAAATCACCTTTCCAACGAACTCGTATGCATCATAGTATTATTGTTTTTGAGTTCGAAAGTTTTTTTTGGGCACCTTAAACATCATATCCAGTTCTTCATTAAATTATATTGTGATATGGAATGTTCTTGGTATATGTAGGAATAGTTTTACTAGTGGAATACCAATGGCTTAATCATATATCTAGTAAATTTTTTGAATATTTAAATTGATAGCTTATACTATCTTCGTAAATTTTTCACCTTTGGTATCAGTATAAGTATTAGAAAGTATCGAAGCACGTAATCAAATCAAAAGGGGGAGCATCTGAAAATACATTTCTATCTTGTTATGCTCATCAACATTTTTGGCTTAGATCTATATTGAGCTTAATGTGTGTTAGAATTGGCATATTCCCAAGAGGGGGGGTGAATTGGAATTTTAAACTTTTCTCCTAGGTTAAGTCAGAAGTCAATATGATTTGGCAACCTAAGGTCTTTCTATATAATTCCAAATGTGCCGATAAATAAAATATGCGAAAATTTAAATCATGCACATCATTCATACCATAACATACACGTGTGGTAAATATAAAGTGCGGAAATGTAAACAGACACACGATATGTTATCGAGATTCGGCCAACTATGCCTATATCCCCGCCTCTAGCTCGCAAGCTCGAGGATTCCACTAAAGGCTCACTTAACGAGTGGAGCGGCACTGACTACAACCCCGTCTGTTGACCTTATAGGTCACACCCTGGTTTTGATAATGACAAATACAATTGTATTTAATAAATATCTAGTTCATGTGCAGGTTTATATTAGCATATCTTCAGTGGCACGTGAAAGCTCAAAGCTTGAAGACAATTTCATTCTCTTAATTGTAATCATTTTCAGTGAAATTTGTCTGTAATAGTAATTAGGGTTCTTCGGTTTGTAATAAGCTCACACACACATCACATGCATGATTTAATTTGTAAGCTCAAACCAAACCATAGAAAGACCTTAGGGTGAACCTTCGGTCGACTGACACCGGACTTTTTCGGTGTTTCCAAATTGGACCCCAAGTGACCTTAGGACACGCACATATGCACATATGTTTATTAGGCACTTGAAATAGACTTATTTGGGTCAATTCGGGACCGAAATGCACACTTGGTGCACTTTCGGTCAACCGGCCAACTCAATTCAAATTGGCCCGGTCGATCGAAACCTGTCCGGGTCAACTATTTGACCCAGTCCCGGTCGACCGAGACGATGCAGTTCATTTACCCTCGGTCGACCGAACCTCTTGGCAGTCAACATTTTGACCTCCCAGTCGACCGAGCACTTTTGTACTCCAACTACCTGGTCGACCGAAGGGTCTTGGGAGAATTCCCAACGGCCTAGTCGACCGAGCCCTGTAGTTCAAAAAGGCCCCGGTCGACCGAACCTCATAAATTTGGCAAATCGCCCTCTCCGGTCGACCGAGCCACTCAGTTCAAAATTGCCCTGGTCGACCGAGCTACTTGAGTCCTGATCAACCGAACCATTTCTGGTCGACCGGACCTCTCGGGTTGCTCCCATTTTTTACCGCAGTTAATAATTTTTTTAACAGGGTTAAATTATCTTAAGTGTCATTAATTTTTTCCAAAAATCCCTAATAAGTCTCCAACGGTCAAAATTTTTAGTATGTCTATATATACTCCTTCATTTGGTGGTTTAAGCACGGATTAGCAAAAAGATTAAGAAAATTTCTCTCAAGCCAAAATACTCATTTTTGCCTCTCATTACTCACACCTCTTTTGAAACTTACTCAAGCTTACCTTCTTCATCTATCTAAATCATTTGTAAGTGTATTGAGTATCATTGCTTAGAGGTTAGCTCTCTATATTGTTGCATATTTGAATCGATTTTTGAGAGCATAACCTAAGTCTTCTTAGGAGGCCTTGCCAATAAGCCTACCCTAAGAAAGACTTGTGGTGACTTCCCAAGTATTGCATTATCATTGCAATATCTTTGGAAGTGTGTATTTGTTTTGATTTGCAAAAACATATTTCAAGCTTGCTCAAATATCTTGTGGAATTTATTGAACTATTTGTGAAAAGATATTTGTGTTTGTTACACTAATCTTTGTGATATCATTTATATAAGTATATATATACCATCTGCCGAAAACAAAGATTATATATATTTTGCAATCCAAGCATATACACATTCGTATGATTGACACATTCTATTGATTAATTATGTTGAGGATTGTTTGATACTCTGTATGAACACGCTTAATTGAATATTTTGAAGTACACAGATTATTATTGACACTCTCACGTGCGTACTTCACTGATAGAAAAATTGTTTGAGAGTCGAACCATCTAGACCACACTGAGCTTACATTAATTAAATCATCTGTGGTGTTTATGTGTGTGCGCATTTGTGGTGCAAATCTACTTTACGTGAAAGCACTCTTGTATTGTACCTTTGATTGTAAATCTGAGAGATTCCAGGCATGGCCTGAGGGGGCGATAATCCAGCCCGGTAAGGATTGTTGTAAAGGTTGAGGTCAGCCCTGTGGTAATTTGACCTGGTTTGTATAGGTGCCGCTCCACCCGTTTAAGTGAGCAAGGTATTGTGATAATCCTTGTGCTGGTTAGCCAAGGCGGGGACGTAGGCAGTTGGCCGAACCTCGATAACATATCTGCGTGTCATCTTCTCTTTGCTGCTTTCTGGTGCTTGAATGAGTGTTTAAACTGCTTTATTTAATTTTTGGTATATTTACCTTATTTGCACTAGATTGACCCTAGGCTTGTGAACATACTGCTGTTAGGAGGAATACCTAGAAGATAAAATTTAAAAATACCAATTCACCCCCCCCTCTTGGGTTCACGGTAAAGCCAACAACGTCAATTAGCACAGGGCTGACCTCAACCTACACCTTAACAGGATGGTGTACCTAGCTTTCCTAACCAGGTCTAAGCCAGTCTGAGACTATTTCAAAGGGTTAGTCTCCCTTTTCAGACTCGTATTTTCACAATCAATGAAATGGTACGGTGATTATGCTTTCAAGTAAAGTAGATATGTACCCAATTAGGCGCAATCACATATACCACAAAATGATTTAATATGTAAGCTCAGTGTGGTATTAATATTTCAACTCTCAAATATATTTGCTATCAATGTAATCAGTACGTGAGAGTGCAAACCTATATGATTTTTGTATCACAAGATGTTCAATCTAAATGCTCAAACAAAGATATCAATCAATCCTCCTATATATTTCAACTATCAAATCTTCTCAATAATATAAAGCTTGAGCAATGTATAAATTGGGTTTGCAAAAGGAATTTGAATCTTTGTAATCAGCAAAAGATATAACTCAATGAATATTGCCACAAAGATTTTTAACTCATAAACAAATATCTCTTCAAATATTTTTCAAGATAAAACACAATAGATATTTGTAAATGATTTTGAAAATATTTTGCAACCAAAATAAACTACAAGCTTCTCAAGATGTTGCAATGAATATACAATCTCAGAAGATCGAACGAGGTCTTCTTAGGCAAGACTTATTAATAAAGTCTCCTAAGAATACTCAAGGTTTTGCTCTCAAGAAAATGAAATCAATTAATCAAGACAAGGAGAGCAAACCTTTCCAAAACAATCACTCAATCAACTTACAGAAAGTTTAGACAATAGTGAAAGGTAAGTATGAGTGAATGGAGTATAAAAATGAATAGTAGGATTTTTTAGAGTGAGAGAGAATTTCTTAATCGGGTTTGCTAGTCTGGTTACTAATCATCCCAAATGAAGGGGTATAAATAGACTTCCTCAGAATTATAACCGTTAGGGATATGGTCGGGATTATTAGAAAATATTTAATCATTATTTAATTATTTTAAGCATGTTTTACCCGAGTTAACCGCGGTAAAAAAATAGGTCCAACCCAAGAGCACCGGTCGACTAGGATGGGTTCGGTTGACCGAAGTTCTTATGACTCGATCGACCAGGCCAAAATTGAACTGTCGATTCAGTTGACCAGACATGTATGTCCGAGGCGATTTTTCCTATTTTGTGAGGTTTGGTCGATCAGGACTAGAATGAACTAAACTGGTCAATCGACCAGACCTTTGGATTCCCACACGTGGGAACTCGGTCGACCAGGTTGGTACAATACAAAATTCTCTCAGTCGACTGAGAAGTCAAACTGTTGACTTCAGGGAGGTTCAATCGATCGATGTCAAATGAGCTTTAGAAGCTCAGTCGACAGAATTGTGGTCAACCCATTGACCCAAACCAGGTTCGGTCGACCGGGGGCCAAATGAACATAAATGGTTGGTCGACTGAAGGTGCACATTTTGTGCAATTTGGTCATATTTCATGCAAAAAACACCCTATTCAAGAGTCTAGTACATACATGTGCAATAGTGAGTGTCCTAAGGTCTTTTCTAGGTCCTTTGAAGATACCGAAAAAATTCGGCGTCGGTTGACCGATCCCTAAGGTCTTTCTAAGGTCATTTTCATTTTGAGCTTACCTATTAAATCATGCAGGTGATGCATGCAATTATTACAAGTCATAGAACCTAATTATTATTACAGACCCTTTGCATGAGAATGAAATATAATACAACAGAAATTTGCTCTTCAACTTCAATCTTCTCTTTGTGCATTATGATCTGTCGATTTGAGTTTCTGCACATAACCTCAAATACCCATTAAATATAACAGGTATTTGTCATTATTAAAATCGGGCATGACCTATAAGGTCAACAATGTAGCTTGTGTACTGTAAAGCATGATGATTTTATTGAAAGTTTGATAACTTGTTGCTTGCCACAATCTTGTAAAATTTTCCATATGATCTTATTCTAAAATTTTAATTTTTTTTGGGGATCTATATGGTTGTTTTTTTTTTTTTTTTTTTCTGGTTATAATTTGGAATGTGCTTAATTGCTTACTAGAAAAACAAAGTTTGCATAATCTTTATATTAAAGTTTCTTTTTTAGCAAGCATGGTCCCCAGTACTTATTGCTAATATCAAAGGGGAATTTTTTTTAAATGGAAATTTTTTTATGGCAAGAAATGATTTATATGGGATATACCTTATATCTTGCCTGTGTGCTTAACAATACTCATGACATGCACTACTTGGACATCAAATTCATTTGTGTCATGAAACCTTTTATATCTAAGGCCTCTGGAGTTTAAATAGTTTTTTTTTTTACTAGCCCTTTTGCTGATGACAATAAAGGGAGAAGGTTAATTAACAAGATTTTATTCTCCTGCTTTTGTTATTTACAAATGGAAAATGATGGACATGATACTTGGTTGCATACTTGAAATATTTTATTTGTATCATGTAACTTTGTGTCAAATTGAATATTATTTGTTAAAGTTAGATTCAAGCACAAATTGCACAATGAACCCAACTGGACTAAATTGCATAACTTGAAAAATACTGAAGTCTTCATGTTTGCATATACTTGTTTATATTGAATATCTTTTTAACTTATGCATATTGTTAGGGGGAGTCTTATCAGGTAAACCCAATTTTGCCTCCTCTATTTATCACCATCAAAAAGGGGGGAGATTGTTGAATTTTTGAGTTCGATTCCTATTTTGATTATGACAAACCACATCATCTCACTTGTATACTCAATGAATGTATAGGTTTGTAGCACAAGTGATGGATGCAAAATGGAAGCCGTAAGAGCACCTGAACGAGCATATATTGGTGTAATCCATGAGATTGCAAAGGAGTAAAGCACGAAGACTTTGTTTATTTTTGGGTTGTAATAATAATTATGTTTCAATTTGTGCATGCATAATCATATAATTTGAATTGAAGCTCAAATGACCTTAGATTGACCATAAGACGTCCAAGTAACATGAAAAACCTTTTTCATAAAATGCCTAACTTATACCAAAAGGTCTAAAATGGGTTTGAAGTTAAAAGAAGGCAAAAACCAATTTTTACAAAGCGGTCGGTCGATTGCCCAGTCAACCGAATAGTAGAGATGAGCTATTTTCTCAATCAAATCGTTCTCATTTTAAATTATGTTTAACATGAAAATTGTGGAATTTTCCCCCAGATTTCTTTTGATACCAAGAACGCCCCATTTGAAGTTTTTGAGAAAAAGTTATGGTCAAAACACTAAAAGGTGTCCATTGCCAAAAAGATCCCTTCATGTTTCTTCCTTCTTATTGATGGGCATTTTTCTCAATACATAACTTCTAATCTTAAAAAGTGTTCAACATGAAAGTTGTAGGAGTTTCTCTTAAATTTCAGTTGATACCAAGAATGTCTAAATTGGAGTTATATAGAAAAGGTTATGGTAAAAAAACTAAAGGATGACTGCACAAAAAACTCAAGGATAGCTGACCGGCCAGCTGACTAAAGCTCGCAGATTTCAATCCTTAGTTGACTGAGCTTGGCCCCAGTCGACCGACCCTCTTGGGAAAGCATCCCATCAGCCGGAAAATGGTTTGTTTTCAAAATAAAATAATATTTTAAGGTCCCAACGGCCATATAACGGATATATCTCCTTTTGGCCTATAAATACAAGCTCGTTTGACTTGAAAAATGTAAGAGAATCACATTAAAATTAGTTTTAATCATTCTTTGATTCTCTTTCATTTCCATACCCCATTTTTTCTTTAAATTCTCATTTCTCTCCTACTCTTCTTTTATTTGAAATTCATTTTGAGAGAAAATACTCTTGGGGTTTTTATGTGAAGAAACTTGAGCATATATTATACATATATATTGCTTGATGGTCATCCGCTTTTATACTTTCAAAGGTAATATTTCTCCTACTCCTTGAAAATCATTTTTGGGGAAAATATTTTTGGTATTATATTTGAAGAGGCTTGAGCTTATATCTTTCATATATATTGCTTGAAGTCCTCTTCTTTTATTGTTTTACAAAGATCAAATTTCTCCCTTACTCTTCTCTTGAAAAATTATTTTTGGAGAAATCTCTTTTTCATCCAAGTATGGCTTGAGCATATATCTTACATCCATATATATATTACTTGTGAGCCTACTTGTGCTTTTATGTATCAAAGGTCAAAAATCTCCTACACTTTTTTCTAAAAAAAAATATTTTTGGAGAAAATTTTTAAGTAAATCCTTGAGAGCCTTGAGCAACATATTTATTTCATATATTCTTGCTTGGAAGGTTTCTCTTATTTGGAGGTCAATAATATTGAGAAAGAAATCCCTAGTTTCTCCTATTCTTTGATTTGGAAAATAGTTTTTGGAGAAAAATTTTGGGGTATTCAAGTAAGCTTTAAGCATATTTTTGTTGATATATATTTGCTTGAAAAGCTTTTTGAGAAAGGCTACAGCATATATTCAAAGTCATGTATTTTGCTCAGTAGCCTTTTGATTTTAATTTAAAGGTCATTTGAAAAGAAGAAATCATTTTCCATACTCTCATCAATTTATTTGGAAAATATTTTGAGAGGAAAAACCATACTCTATTAAACTTCATTGTTTAAATCATGTGAGAGTGCATTTAGATTTCAATGTGTACAACTCAGTTTTTTCAGAAGCATTTATTTGTACAAAAATTGTTTTATGTACTAGTTTGACTCAACTTGGTAATTGAGTTGGGGAGACTCCCTCCGTAAGGAGAAACCAGTTTGGCTCAGCCTAGTAATTGAGTTGGAGAGATTCCACCCCTTAAGGAGAACTGGTTCGAATCAGCCCAGGTAATTAAGCTAGGGAGACTCCGTCCCGTAAGGAGAAGTGTAAATGGCTTCTGCTCAGCCCATTTAAGTGAGCAGGTTAGTGGAATCCTTGGGGGGTTTGCCCAAGGCGAGGACATAGGCAAAATTGACCGAACCTTGATAACAAATCTTGTGTCTCTCTCTCTCTATATCTTGTTTGTATTTCCACACTTTATCTTCCATACGTGTATGTATGTTCATTTATCACATTAATTATTTAACATATACACACTTAATTTAAATGGGATATGTTCCACGCATGTATGTTTGTATTCTTTGTTTAATCATTTTATATACACGACTATATTTTGAATAAGATATGATTTGTGGTGAATCAGCAATCTTATTTAGCCTAAAAGTTTTTTAAAACCCAATTCACTCCCCTTTTGGGATCACACCATAACTGTCAACTTGGACATGTACCTACTTTCTAGTTTCAGCCTAATTGCCGCCGACGATTTCGCGTCCATGACGTGATACATCACGTCATTGGCCAGACACAATCTGATAGTAGCCACAGCTTTGGCTTCCAACTCTTTCCAACTTGCGTCATCCATGTCGTCCAACTTCTTTTCGTAAAGTGCCTTCATCATACCTTGTTGCACCAACACGTCCTTCACCCTCCTTAGCCAAAGTCTGAAATTCCCCGTTCCATCAAACTTACAAACATCAAACTTTGTCGAAAAGATCTCAACTATTGCAAACCAACAACCCTGATACCAATTGTTGTGACAATCAGTGATGTGACACCAATTGTTAGAGTTGAACAAGCAACGGGATCATGCACAACTCAAACCAATCTAGAACAATTGATGCAAAACAATCTATGATGAATATGTAGATCAAGCAAGCAAGAATCACAATCACACACACAATAATTGAAAAACAATAGACAAAAGACACAAGAATTATGTGGTTCGGCAATGTGCCTACGTCCACGGGAGCAACGGTCAATTTTCACAATAAGATTGTTCAAGCTTACAATTAGGGTTACATAAACATGTATATATATCAACCCCATGCACACAAGAGGCCCTATATAAAATCCCCCAAATCCCCCCAATCTAATGATCTCCGATTCGAATTTCCATATTTGCGTCGAACGAAACTATTGACGATTTCAGGGTAACTGTCTATGATTTCCTTGCTGATGCCAAACTGTTGAGCAAAACTGGCGACGGTTTCCTCTTGCAAGTCTCTACCTTTGTTCTTTGCATCACTATGCTTTCCTAGTATATGTATCCACACAAATATGACCCACATCTCCAACATATGACAACCATTTGTGAAAATAGGTGTTTTAGGGTGTTAACCTTTTGAATTCTTAAAAATGGGGATTTAAAGTGTTACCTTTTATATGCCAAATCATACCCTCGAACCTATTCTCTTTAAAAGACTTTCTTTTGTATTTCTTTTTCAAAAAAAAATAAAGAAATAAAGCGACGACTCCATTTTAAAAAAAAATGTTCTGATTTTAAAACGATCACCAAATGTTAGTAACTCAAATAGGTCCTCAAAATCCAATACTGATAATAACAAACACAAAAAAGTAAACTTATTTACATTTTTTTTCCTTTTTAAATGTTTTCTAAATTTCAAACAGGATCTTAGAATTGCTATATGCAAGAATTGAATTTATTAAAAGAAGAGAAAGCCTTAATTTCAACTTGCACAATAGGGAAAGAAATACACAAAATAAAAAGTAAAATTAATTTCTAATGTGAAAAAAAAAACACAATTCATTTTTAATCACCAGTTGACCTATCTAGTCACCCATTTATAAGAGACTAAGAAATTGTTTTAGTTCTAATAGTTAAAAATCATTTACTCAAAATTTGGAATTTAAATTTTAAATTTATATTTGTGAAATTTGAGTTAAATAAAGAGCAAATTATATTTAATTTTGATCAAATTCACCCAAAACCAATTCTAAGATATGAAATTCATACTCCAAAATATAAATTATAAAATTAAATTATAATGAAAAGTAGTTGCACACGATACAAAATCTTTAAAATATCAATTTTATATTTTACATTTTTATAAAAATTTTAAATATGTATTTGAAAGAATAAATTTTAACTTAAATTTAAATTCATATAAATATATAAAAAGTTATATATAATTTTATATCATATTTCAAATACTTTCATAAAAAAAGATAGCCCCCCACATATGCAAGGTTTGATGAAAGAGCGGACCATAATGAGTCTATAGTACATAATTTTGTTTTACATTTTCATAAGAAACTATTTACACACTTCAAATCTATGATCTCCACATCATACAACGAAACTTTACCTCAAAATACATTCGTACAAACCCAGAGTCTAGTGAAAATACATTCATACAAATTACGGTAGCAAAACGAGTCAAAATCTAATAGGTGACCCCTGCATATGCAAGGTTTGATGAAGGGGTGGATCATAATGAGTCTACAGTACACAATTTTATTTTACATTTTCATAGGAAACTATTTCCACACTTCGAATTTATCATCTCCACATCACATAACGACAACTTTACTTCGAAATACAACTTTACCTCAAAATACATTCGTACAAACCCAAAGCCTAAAGAAAAAAATATTCATATAAACTAAGGTGACAAAACGAGTCGCCACCCGGCGAGTGACCTGTGAGTCGCTCGTTTAAATCAAATTCGAGTTTAGTATAAGATGATTTGTTTATAAACGAGTCAACTCAAACCCAACCTATTTAATAAACGAATTAATTGGATACCCGCGGGGTGTTTAATTTGATATCTATATATCTTATATTAAAAAAGTATTAATTAAAGAGATATATTATTTTCTATATTTTATATTTTTTTATTAATATATTAATAAATAAAATAAAATGCAATTTTTTTAAAAAAAATTATATCACTATATATAAAATATTTTAAAAAAATTATAAATAAATAAATTATATTTTTAAATGATTCTTAAGTATCCATTTATTAAACGGATAAATTTGGATTTATATACTAGTTACTAAACACCTCAAACTGAGTTCGAACCCATTTTATTTCTACCCGTTTACAATCTGTTCAAACCCGACCAGCTGACCCATTTTCCCACACCTAATACAAACCCAAATTTATCTCAAACAGAGAGAAAGTATCTAAAATCTCAAGCCTTGTGATGGAGCTACAGGCCCTCCACCGGGTGAAAAGCCAGCTCTAGTCTTGCGAGCTTTGCTTTCTGGAGAAGTTGTACAACCAGAGTTAAACCTAGTTCGTCCCGTCCGCTCTTCCTTCCCCTCGATCTCTCTCAAATTCTATACTGTTATCCGTCAAACCAACATTCGAACCTAATCTGTCCGAACCCACTTTCAATCCATATTTCTCCTCTCAGTTCACTCTCAGTTGGAAAATTTTGGGGCTTACACCCTGATGCTCACAATCATCCTGCCGACACTGTAATCCCCATCTCTTTCTTGTCCGTCTGCGAAATCCCGGATTCCGTTGAAGCGTAAGGGAAGCACTCATCAAAGGCTAGCAAGATGAGGATTATGATAAAGGGCGGCGTGTGGAAGAACACGGAGGATGAGATCCTCAAGGCCGCGGTGATGAAGTATGGCAAGAATCAGTGGGCTCGCATCTCCTCCCTTCTTGTTCGTAAATCTGCCAAGCAGTGCAAGGCTCGCTGGTACGAGTGGCTCGACCCCTCCATAAAAAAGGCAAGTACTTTTTCGATTTGAATACCCATTTTGAATTTGTGGGTTGCTGTATGTTTTTTTGTTATTTTAGATGTTTGAGCCTCTGAGCTTAGTGCTCTGTGATTAGACTTTGTGGTTTAACATACTAACGAGAAACTTGTTGGTTTTGCAATCTTGTGTGTCTATGTGTAGTTATTCAAGGCTCTTAGGTTGATGTTATATGGCTTTTTGTTGTGGTTCTTGCGTTTCTTTTGTTCTCTTTGATAGTTTCCATCTGAGTAAGCAACATGTTGGTATTTGAATCAACTGGTTAAGTTTTGAAATGATTTTGGAAAAACTATTAGTTAGGAGTATGTTGTTGCCGGCCCTTCCCCGGACCTCGCACATGCGCGGAAGCTTTGTGCACCGGGCTGCCCATTTTTTTTTTTATACCAAGTTGAATTTCTAACTTTAATTTTTTTGAGAAAAATTTGAAAATTTTGAAAAATTTATTGTTTGCATTTTCAATTTAGGTGTGAAAGAGATGTAGTTTGGTTGATTCTGCTGAAGGACTCAAATTTGTTTGAATTAGCATTTCTTTTTCAAGTGGTTCTTCTCCACTGCTTTATTTTATTTGTTTTAAATTATTCACATGTGAAAGTGAGTTGTTGTGCAGGAGCTTGCACTAAGCTAAATTATTTAAGTTACACACACAAACAAATAGAAAAGACTCACACTCACTCGGTCAAGGTTTCTTGACTTCCTTGTAGTGCATATTTGTAGTGTCTTGCATTACATGGTGTCCTGGAGGGTGTTGTTTAATTGCTCTAACACTTACATTTCTTGGTTTTTGTTTTTCATAACTGTGTAGGCCCTTCATTTACGTGTGGAAACTGATGATTTGATTCCCATGATATTTGTAGACTGAATGGACCAGAGAAGAGGATGAGAAACTGCTTCATCTTGCCAAGCTTATGCCCACACAGTGGAGGACAATTGCCCCAATTGTCGGCCGTACTCCATCCCAATGTCTTGAGCGTTATGAGAAACTCCTTGATGCAGCATGTGCTAAGGATGAGAACTATGAGCCTGGTGATGACCCAAGAAAGTTACGTCCTGGAGAGATTGACCCGAATCCAGAATCAAAGCCAGCACGTCCAGACCCTGTGGATATGGATGAAGATGAAAAGGAAATGCTTTCAGAAGCACGAGCTCGGTTAGCCAACACGAGGGGCAAGAAGGCAAAAAGGAAAGCCAGGGAGAAACAGCTTGAAGAGGCCAGGAGGCTTGCTTCTTTACAGAAAAGAAGAGAACTAAAAGCTGCTGGAATTGATAATAGGCACCGGAAGAGAAAAAGGAAGGGGATAGACTATAATGCTGAAATCCCATTTGAGAAGAAGCCTCCTCCAGGCTTCTTTGATGTTACTGATGAGGATAGAACAGTGGAACAACCTAAGTTTCCTACTACCATTGAAGAACTTGAAGGGAAAAGAAGGGTTGATATTGAAGCACAATTGAGAAAGCAGGATATTGCAAAGAATAAAATTGCTCAGCGGCAGGATGCACCATCTGCTATCTTGCAAGCCAACAAGCTGAATGACCCAGAAACAGTTAGAAAAAGATCAAAACTGATGCTTCCTCCACCACAGATCTCAGACCATGAATTGGAGGACATTGCAAAGATGGGTTATGCTAGCGATCTTCTTGCAGGGAGCCAGGAACTCGCAGAAGGTAGTGGTGCAACACGAGCTCTTCTTGCCAATTATAGCCAGACACCCCGCCAAGGAATGACTCCTTTACGAACTCCACAAAGAACACCTGCTGGTAAGGGTGATGCTATCATGATGGAAGCAGAAAACCTGGCCAGGTTGAGAGAGTCTCAGACACCATTATTAGGAGGAGACAATCCAGATCTGCATCCTTCAGATTTTTCAGGGGTCACTCCTAAGAAAAAGGAGGTCCAAACACCAAACCCGATGCTGACCCCTTCAGCCACCCCTGGAGGCATGGGTCACACTCCTCGAACCGGGATGACACCATCAAGGGATGGTTATTCTTTTGGTATGACCCCCAAAGGCACTCCAATTAGAGATGAGCTCCACATTAATGAAGACATGGATATGCATGATAGTGCAAAGCTGGAGCTTCGAAGACAAGCTGAATTGAGAAGGAACTTGCGGTCTGGTTTAACCAATCTTCCACAGCCGAAGAATGAGTATCAGATAGTTATCCAACCTGCTCCAGAGGAAAATGAAGAACCAGAGGAGAAGATTGAAGAAGATATGTCTGATAGGATTGCCAGAGAAAAGGCTGAGGAAGAAGCAAGGCTGCAGGCTTTGCTCAAGAAAAGATCAAAAGTACTGCAGAGGGAGCTTCCTAGGCCTCCTGCTGCTTCATTGGAACTAATTAGAAATTCTTTGATGAGAGCTGACGAAGACAAGAGTTCCTTTGTTCCTCCTACCTTGATTGAGCAGGCTGATGAAATGATAAGAAAGGAACTTCTAACCTTGCTAGAGCATGACAATGCAAAATATCCACTTGATGAGAAAGTTGAAAAGGAGAAAAAGAAAGGAGTCAAGCGCTCTACTGCTGGGAAATCTGCTTTTGTCCCTGTGATAGAAGATTTTGATGAAAATGAGCTCCAAGAGGTATGAGTTATATACACATCTCTTTTCTAGTCCCATTTTTCATTTCAAGTAATCATATTCCTTGCTCAAATTGGTTCTGTTATCATTTGAATTATTACAGGATAGCCTTTCAATCTAATTAACATTTGAAATCCCTCACACCCCCAACCAAAAGAAAACAAAAAAACAAAAAACAATAAAAAAAAGAAAAAAAAAGAAAAGGAAACAAAACCCCCAAAATTACCTTTGTCAATTTGGCTGTCATGGTCAATATACCTGACTTCTTGTGTAAATAAAAATTTATATTTTATTATTTTCCCCAGGAAGTTTTTCAGCCTTCCTATATTATCATAGTCAAATATCAATATTCTGCCACTGCATGTAATTGTAAATTGTAATCTGTAATCTGTTCAGTTTATGTATCCAAGCTGATTTTGTAGAATCTGTAAATCAACAAATTAGAACCATAATTAAGATACGGCTTATGAAAATATGTTTCTGCTGCTTGTGTGCTTTAATATTGTGTGCTTTAATATGGTTGTTCATATTAGAAAGTGGTTTATTCTATGTAAATTATTGCACTTTAAAAAGGAGAAAGAACCTGTGAAACAATAACTTAAACCAAAGGTGAGAAGTAATAAGTGGAGAGGTATTGTAATGCTAGTTTTTTAAATTGGGCAGCCAGTGGCAGTAGATGTAGAAATTTGATTAAGTAGATCGAAATACAGAGTGGGGAAATTGTCCATGAACAAGTGGTTATTATTGCAGATGAGGTAACCTTCTTTGAGGACTTGTTTTTGGAGGACAATATTTCTAGACCTATGGTTGAAGGTTTTGATTGGAGTCCTATTTATAATGAGCAGAGTGGATTGCTAGAAAGACCTTTTTTCTTTTTTCTTTTTCTTCTGTAGAGGAGGTTAGGGATGCAATGTTTGAGACGAAGGGTGGTAAAGTTCCTAGACCAGATGGTTTTGGTTTTATAATTACTATTTGCTTTTATCAGCTGTGCTAGGTTTTGTTAAGGATGAACTTATGAAGATCTTCAATGAGATTTATGCTAATGGCTCTGTAGGCAGGAGTATCAATTCTATTTTAGTAATTATGTAGTGCCTAAGGAGGATCATTCAATTGAGTTTTTGGAATTTTGGGCTATTTATCTGATCAATGTTAACAAGATTTTGACTAAGGAACTGAAGCTTCTAATATTTCCCATCCAAGGCAGCTTTTGTTGGTGGTAGATGCATTCTTGATTCAGCCCTGGTTGCTAATGAAATTGTCAAGGATGTGAAGAGGGGGGGGGGGATGGTATTTATTTTTTTAAAGTCAAACTTAGGGAAGACATTTGATTAGGTGGAGGGGATGGATTATGGTTTATTTTTCCTGCTCTTTATTCAAATATTGTTAATGATTAGTGTAAAGCTTGGTTTACAGCACATAGAGGCTTATGTTGTGGTGATCCTTTGTGTCCTTTTTTGTTTATTTCAGTTGATGTTTTGAGCAGAATGTTGACTAGGAGTGAGAATTTGGTTTATGTAGAAGTGCTGAGTGTTGCTGAGAAAGATGTTTTTTTTTTCATTTTCAGTGTATTGATGACTTTATTCTTAAAGGATGATTTGGAAGGTTTTGAGAGTGCTTTAGGTGTGTTGCAGGCTTTTGAGCTTATTTCTGATCTTAGAATTAGTTTGTAATCTTTTTACAAGCATCTTACCCAGACTTCTACGAAAGATTCAGGGAAGTTAATTTGGAAATCAAAGGTAGTATCCTTTCTTTCAAAAGCAAGGCTTTTGTTTGGTGCTTGGTTTTCAAGAAAGTAAAATGCTGATGACTGTTTGTAGGTGATGGGGGCTGATAAAGCTTTTATCTCTTGATATTTATATTATTTGTATGCAGAACAAAGAGTTTGGCAGCCTTTTTTTAATACAAAAAATTGTTTACTTGCTTGGGAGTCGTGGAGTTCACTTTTAGCACTGTGGAGCAGAGTTGGGTTTGTTCGTACTCTCTGGAGGTGTTGTTTGTTTTGAAGCATTGGGTTTTGGATGGAGGAACTGAGTGTATGATTTTATGATATTGTGGGTTGTTTCTTATTGCTTTTGTTCATTTAGTTGGAAAAGGACTGATAGGATTTTCAGGGATGATTTTGCCCCGTTCCACATGGTGCGGAGAGATTGATTACTTTGCTCTTCTTTGATGTTCTGCAACGGGTGCTTTTGCTGGAGTTCCCTTAATTTGTATCCAGTGTGATTACAAGATCAAAAGACTTTGATCTTTTTGATTGGATTACTTTCTTTTATTCTTCGTTCTTTTTCCTTAGCTGCTTCAGTCTTGGCGGACTTCGTGTTCTTTATTTTTATTATTCTCCCTCCTTGGTAACATTTTTTTTCTTTTATAAAAAATGATAACTGGAACTATGAGTAAATAATACAATTCCCAAGTCATGTTTAACCATGTTTTTTATTTTTTTTTGTTTAATAAGAAAAGTTACATTAAGAAATAAGAAGAGAAATATACAGTACTGAGGACAGCTAGTCTACCCATGACTAGAAAAAAATACTAAACCAATGCAGCAAGATGTTCAATCAGGTTGAATAAGACTCAATCTCAAAGGAATTCCCAAAAACGCACCACAGAAGCCCAAGGTAAGGCGTAACCACCCTGTCCCAGAGCAAGTGAAGAGGGAGAACCTTGTCTTGGAACTTGGAAGACCCTGTAGTTCCTTTCTAGCGAAATGCATAACACCATAGCCATTAAAGCGCAGTCCCATAAAATCTTACAATCCCTCCTTCGCCCAAAAATGTCATAAGAAACAACTCCGTCAAATGACTCAAATTATATGGGCAATCCAACACTCCCCATTAATATTGAAAAGAAGATTCCACAGCCTCTCAAACATGGGGATCATGGGGCAAAGATAAGCATTGGTCTTATTCCTCAATGAATATGTATTTATCCTGTTCAAAATCATGCGCCAAAAAAAGCCTTTACTTTAAATGGAAGATTGGCCTTCTATGTAAATTTGTTTAGGAAGGACCATTGGTCAAGTTTTGAACAAGGTAAGAACACAAGGAATTGCTAATAAAAGATCCTATAACCATTGAAAGTTGAAAGCCTCTTAATCTCGAGAATAATGGAATTAACAACAACACAAAATAGAGCTTGCAGACTTCTAAAGGTCCTTGGAAGTTTATTTCTTTATCCTCTTTTTGTTCCTTTACAAAATTCCATTTGGGGAGAGGTAATCATATTAAGGTCTGTTTGGTATCATTTCTGTTCCGTTTCTCTGCAGTGAAGAATTATATTATGAAAACACATTGCATACATTGCTAGTTTTTTGTTTCTGTTGTTTGTTTTCAGCAATTCTCCAAAAAAACTGAAAATCATATCTTGCGGTTTTCAGTTTTTTTCGCAACCTATTTGCAGAATACTTGAATATCCAAAATGAGTTCTCGTAAATGAAATCAAAACCATTTTACACATGATTTTAAATTAAAATTAAAATAAATGACCATATGAATTTAAAATATAATTAAAAATAAGATATTCATAAAAAATTCAAAAAAAATTTTAAAAATATAATTTTAGTATTTTTCAGTTGTAATGTACAGTAACATTGTTCTCGTAAAATGAATTCTAAAATATAATAATTAAGTAAAACAATTATAATAATTATTACTTTTATTATAATAATTTTAATTTGTATTCTTTTGTACTTTTATTATTTTAATCATATATATATATATATATATTTTGAATTCTTATTTGATTCAAGGAAAAATTGATCAGTTCAATAAAGTTTTAAATTTGTTTTAGTTTTAGGAATTAATAACTAAAAAGGTTGCTGGTTTTCAATTTTTAATTTTTAGTTTTTGTTTTCATATTTTTTGATAGTGATACCAACGGCCCATTAGGTTTTGGGAAGATGTTTGGGTAGGGGAAAGTGCAGCATTATCTTCTTCCTTTCTGCAATTATATCAATATTCTTGTCGTCATAGTGATGTAATTTTCTCTTTTCTTGAGAGGGATGCTTTTCCCTGGGACTTTCATTTTAGAATGGATTTAAATGGTAGAGAGGTGGAGAAGCTGTTTTCTTTACTTATTTTAGTAGAGGTTGTCAATTCTCCAGTAGGAATGATGGCAGAGTTTTGGTCTTTGGACACTCGAATATATTATTGTAAATCTTTCTTTTCTCATTTTGCTAAGATTGATGTGATCTTTCCTCTCTATTGGGGTGTTTGGAAGGCCAAAGTTCCTTCAAAGATAAAGACTTCTAATTTGATTGGTGGCCCTTATAGAGTCAGTACTAACAATCTGCTGCATAGTAGAATTACCTCTTTCATGGGTCATGCTCAGTATTGGTCTATTGGACTTCAACAATTTCACATCTGTTGTTGAACAGTTGGTGGTTTTCTCCAATGAGGAATGACTGAAGGCTATCACTGCTTGTAATGTAATACGTTTATCTTGCATTAATGGGAGGGTTGGTGAAGCTTTTGCCATTGAGTTGATACAATGACTCTCTGGAGATGAGTATGCTCCTCTGGAAAGCTTTTTGTAGCTGAATTGATTTCTTTAACATTTCTTTTTTTCTTGAATGTCAATGGGGGAGGCTAAAATTTTAATTTGGTAAAAAGAACTTTTCTTTTGTGGAGAACAATGAATTTTGCAAAATTACAGGGAAGAATGATTGTCATTTTTCCAATTTTTTTTTTTTCTTTTGGATTTAGAAGAGTTACACTTTTTTCTCTTCACAGAAACTGCTAATCCATGGTCCAGAACTTCCTGTGTCTCAAATCATTTCTTATGGAACTAAGAGAGAATATTTCGGAAAGTTTTTATCTTTGGAGAAGATCTCAAACAGGGGTTCCATATAGGTGATTTGTATTTTGGAGGGAAAGGGGACAGGGGGGCTCAAAGGAGTTTTTTGGGGCTTTGAAGGGCAGCACAGAGGGTTACCGGGCTAATGTCAATGATTGAAGGATTATGCCAACTTTTCATTATGCAGATTTGTGTCTCCACAAACGTGTGTCAAGGGGCAGGAATATTAGACTGGCTTCCCATGAAAGCAAAGAATCTATTACAGCGTTGGGGGAGTTTCCATTGCAGAGGAGATGGTGGAGCTTTGGTGAGGGAAGCCAAGGAAGGAAAGAAGATGATCAAGGGAAGTTTGACCAAACCGAGTTTGAGGGGATTTGCAAAGGGTTTCCATGAAATTAGCATTGAAATCCATTTCAAAAGGAAGAGCTGGATCTTATTGGCATAAAGGTGGTAATCAAGCTTAGCTCCCTTATGCTTGTTTCTCTAGGCCAAATAAGGCAAGATTTCAGGGTTTTAGGCCCTACGAAGGGAGGACCATCCACAACAATTGAAAGCCTCAAACATTGTTGGTTTGGGTGAGTCTTGGACCATAGGTCCAGCGTGCCCTCTTTTTCTTGGGAGAGATCCTGTTGGGCTTGAAAAGGGTAGATACCTTAGAGGCCCACATTGCAACTAAAGAAATTCAGAATGATAAAGACTAAGAGGGAGACAAAAGGCAGCTTTTGAGGAGTTCAGAGATCATGCAAGCGAAGAAAATATTTGACAAAATCTTAAGGGTGCTTACAAAGTATAGGCATTCCAACCCAAAACATTACAAGATCGTCAGATGTCTGTGAGTGAGTGCAGAGAAGATGGACTATGGGGGTTTAATACAACAAAGGAAAGAGGAAGGAAGTGATACAATGTAGATTATGAGAATGGGTCCCTATCCTCCTATGACCTCGAGTCAAAATAGTTGTGAATCAAAAAATTGAGGAGGAAGGGAAATGAGAAGGGGCAAAGATAAAGGCTTGAAGATAATGGGGGGTGGGGGTATTGATGAAGGCAAAAACTCAGGGACTCCTTTTGGTGAGGTTCGAATTAGCTTTGTTCCTAGAATTCATAGCTTAGATGATGTTAGGATGATAAAGGGAACTTGTCCTTACACAACGAGTACAAATTCTCCTTTCTAGTCACAATGCAATACAATAGAGTTTGGAAATGATCTTCAAGAAGCCAAGCAAGGGACATTTCAAATCCTAAATACAGCTCTTCCATTACTTTGTTATTTCATTCTAACTTCGAGTTATCAAATTGCCATAAGGGGTCAAAACCTAGGGGAACCGTAATTCCTTTGACTTTTTTGGGGTTGAGAGAGAAAACCAAGTGGCCTAGGAATTCGTTGATGTTTTGGGTCTTAGTATGGAAATTCCTATTGGGGATGGGGTTAGGCTTAAAAAAGAGGGCATTGGGTAGAGGAAAAAGATCAACAAATGGGTATAAAATTGGTTAGTTTAGCATATTTAGTTATTTACAAGAAAGGGAGCAGGTTTTTGGGGTCATTGGTGAGTTTCAACGAAGCTTTTATGGAATGTTAGAAGTTCAAAGGGTGTTGATAAGAGGAGAATGTTAAGGAATTGATTAAAAGTGTCGATCTGAATATTATGCTTTTATAGGAGACCAAATTAGGATAGAGAGATGCTTTTTTCTTTCGGATTATTTGGGATGCTATATTTGAAGAATGGGTGTCTTTTTGGAGTTTAACAATGGATTTGGATACTAGGTTTGCCTTGTTCAAGACTTTGTCTAACGATCTTATTCTTTGTTGGTCTTGTTTTAGGTTAGAGGTGTTGGAGAGTGGTGGTTACATCTCCGTTTATGGCCCGACACAAAATTCTCCATACAATATATATATATATAAAAGAAATGGCCAGCTTATTTGGATTTTGTAATCCATGTTGGGTTGGGGGTGGAGGGTTTGATTTCAATGTTAGTAGAAATTTGATGGAGAAGTTTGGGTGTGAGGGTGACTAGTAGAATGAGGAATTTTGACGTTTTTATTTAGGATTATGGTCTCATGAATGTGCCCTTTGACAATAGTGGTTCCACTTGGGTGGCATTTAGGATAAACAAGCTTTGTCTTGTGTATAGATTCCTCTTTAACAATTCTTGGGAATACTTGTTCCCGAATATTGTGCACAAGATGCTGGTTAGGCCCATTTTTTATCATCGTCGAAGAGAACTCCAATCCCATTTTAATGGGGCCCGACCCCTTTTAGGTTCAATAACATGCGGCTATTGCACCCTTCTTTTTGCAATAATGTTAGAGATTGCTGGAAGGAGTGCAGTGCTCAACGGTGGGAAGGTTTTAAAGTGATGAGGAATTGAAGTTTGTCAAAAACAAGCTAAACATTTGGAGTAGAGAGGTTTTTGGGAATATCAAGGAGAAGAAAAACAATATTTGAATGATATTATCAGTGTGGATAGGTATCAATGTGGCTATGTTTTTGAATCATCTGATTTACTTGGGGATGTATCATATGTGGCACCATCTCCATTGGAAGGTTTAGAGGGCACTTCTGTAATTGAGGAGGATGGTTTGGGTAAGTAGTAACAATGTAAGGGAGGGGTTTTGCCCACTGTAGTTGTTGAGGTCGATTGGAAGGATTTAGAAGCTTTACAATTGATGCATGAGATGGGGCTGTGGTTTTCCAGTCTTGGAGGTAATGAGTACTTGGATGGAGGGAGGAAGAAATTGAAAAAGAAGCAGTGTGAATTAGCAAACTTAAGTGTTCAGTGAATTATGAGGACAAGGGCTTAAAGAGGGGGTTTCTGTGTGACTTGTGAGTTAGGTCGTTTTTTTTTTTAGTTTTATCCTATCAAAAAAAAAATTGTTAGGATTGTTTGTCCCCTTTAAATTGCAATCTCCTTTCCCCTCTTAATATGTCTTATTTTTCAATAAAAAAAAAAAATTATTAGTGTGGATAGATTGGAGAATTGTGGTTTGTCGTGGGAGGAAGATAGGGCTAAAATGGTTCATCTTTGCAATAAGTTGGAGGTGCTTTTGTTGAGCAAAGAGAGGATATAAGTCAATGTTTAGAAGGGTTAAAAGGGGTATTGTAATTGTAGGTTCTTTATGGGGCAAAGGAGGAGGAAAAGTCACATTAAGGAGTTGGAGTTAAGAGTTGATTAGGTTGGAGAGTGACATATAGATTGAGGATGAGATGATTAATTTTTATAAAATGCTTCATACTGGTGACTGTGAGAATAGGTTTACAGTGGAGGGGCTTGATTGGAGACCTATTGGGAGGGAGGCTGCAAATTGGTTGGACAGGCCTTTGAATTGGAGGAAGTTAGAAGGGCTGTTTTTGACATGGATAGAGATGAAGCACTGGGCCTGGATGGGTTTTTTTTTTTTTTTTCCAATGGATTTTTTATAGGATAGTTGGGAAGTGTTGAAGGATGATAGCATGAGTTTTTTTTTTTTGTTGGCGGCCCCGGGGGGAGGGGGGTGGGGAGTTCCATAATAGTGGGGTGGTGTGCAAGAGTGTTAACTTTACTTTCATTGCCCTCCTTCCAGAAAGGGATAGGTCCAGTCATCTATTAGGGTGAAGGATTTTAGGCCAAACAGTCTTGTGACTAGTGTTTATAAGGTGTCAACTATTGTTCTGCCTAGAAGAATCAGAAACGAGTTGGGTGACAAGGTGTTGATGCCCTAATTCACTTTTCTTAAAGCTAGACTAAACTTAGGTGCACTTTTAGTAGCTAATGAGGTGGTGGATGACATAGTTGTTAGAATCTTACAATTTGCAATTTGATTCATATGATTAGTATCAATTCCACACAAAATCGATTTGAATCTTACTAGTGAATCTAAGAACAACCGAATCGTTGCCAAATCTATCATTCACCTTGTGAATCTAACAAATGGATTTGAATCTATAGATTCACATGATTCTCTAAACCTATCATATCCTTAAAGGCCTGACTAGTTTAAAAGCCCAAAACTAACATTCCCATTTTTCATTGCTTTGATTTTTATAAAGTTACCTTCCATTCCTTGTCTACGTCAGTTTCATGCTAAAAAAGATAAGAAAGCAGAACTTTAGGTCTTATGTTGCCTTCATAAAACCATTCATCACTCCTGGAGGAGTATAGTGTTCTGCCATTGAGAAGAAGGGGCAGAACACTCATCGACTAAGGTAATACACATGTTTCATTGTGTTGTTAAGATTCAAAAGTTGGTTGTTTTGGTAGTATATTTAATTATTATCATTTTTAAGTTAATTATTTTTATTTTTTATAAAAGAATAAGCATGAAATATTATTATTTTTCAATTGTTGATAAACTCCAAAAGTGCAGTTTTTTATTATTTTTTCTTGATTCCTTCCCTTAAACAACATAAAGTTCATTTTTTTATTAATATTTCTTGATTCATTCCCCTACTTTTCATTGTTTGGGGAAAGATTACACATAAATTTTGTTTCTAATTGTCCAAATTTAGAAGTATTTTACTATTTTGCCTGTTGTTCATACATCGATAAATGCATGTTATTAAGAATTGATTTTGGAAGTTTGTACCAAATTTCACGATTCAATTCGATTCTTAATTCTCGATTCTCTATTCCAAAAATTAGAATTTTGATTCACAACACGGGTCTCAATTGGCAACTAGGGTGGAGGATATGAGGGGAGTTGTGGAAGGAGAGCTGGTAATAAAATTGGATTTTGAAAGAGACTAACGTGTTAATTGGGGTTAACTTGATTACGTGTTGCAAAAAAGGGGTGGGTTTTGGGACTTTGCGGTGTAGGTGGATTAGAGGGTGCCTCAGCTCCGCTAATATGTTAGTGCTTGTTAATGGTCGGCCTAGGGATTGGTTTAGAGTTTCTTGGGGGTTAAGACTCCGTTATCACCTTTTTTGTTATCACCTTTTTTGTTTGCTCTTGTGTTGGACAGTTTGAGTAGGTTTGTTTCTCTGTGCTCAGGATCTACAGGTGATTAGGGGTCTCATTTGGTTTGGAGGGGAGGAGGTGGGGGTGTGTCATCTTCAATTTGCAGGCCACCCCATTTTTTCCCTTGAGAATAGTGTTGGAGGATTTCACGAGGTCCTTATTTTGTTGGGCATTTTTGAGAAGACCTCAGGGCTGAAGATAAATTTTTCCAAGAGTGGTTTGGCAGGTATCATATTGAGCAGTAGGGAGTTGGAGGGTTTTAGATCTCTAGTATGTTGTGAATCTTTTGCTTTGCCTATATTGTATCTTGGCCTGCCTTTGGGGGGTAATCCTTTGTTGGATGCTTTTTGGAATCTGTTGATTGAGAGAGTAGGGAGGAGATTAGAAGGTTGGAAGAGGGCTTACCTTCCATTTTGTGGGGGTGCATGAGATCACTCATTAGTGCTTCCCTTTCTAATATTCTCATTTATTTTTTAACCCTTTGCTACTAGGGTGGCTATGACCTTTGGAGAAAATTATGGGAGATTTCTTGTGATTTGGTTTTGGAGAGGATAAGAAGGATTTCTTGGCATTCATTTGAGATAGGATCCAATACTTGGTTTCTCTTTGGGCTTATGGTGGTGGATGTTATGAGGGTTGCTGTTTTCAAGATATCACAAGAAATTGAAGTGCTTTATTAAGATAATTGTATTTTTATTTTCTATTTTATTTTGTTAAGAGGACTACCTTTTTTGTATCTTTTTCTCCTGCTTTTAAATAAAATTTCTTTTTCTATTGAAAAGAAAGAATAGATCTCAAAGAAGCGAATTCTTCCACCTCCCTATCTTTAAGGTTAGAAAGGGACTGAAGATACCACGACATACAAGAACTGAAGAGAGGATGTGGTTCAAGAAGAAACGGTATAGGAAGTTTGTATATGAATTGCAGTCACATGAGGAAATTATGGATGTATCAAAATTAGAGCCTGATCCACAATCTATTGAATTCATTGTTCCAAATAAATTTGTTAGTTGCAGATGTAGTGGCTTCCACATTACACAATCATATTTCATTTTGAAACATTCAAATTATGGCTTGTTTTAGGTTGGTGTCTCAAGTTGAGCGCTATGGAGGAGGACTTGCACAGAACTTCTGGGCAAAGGTAGTAAATATGACGTGTTTCTTGATTAACCAATCACCAAGGGTATCACTAGAGAGAAAAGTTGCAGAGGAGGTGTGAATAGGCAGTGCGGTAGACTACTTTGGTTTGAGAGTGTTTGGATGTCGAGCCTATGTGCACGTTTCTAGTGAGGAGAGATCGAAACTTGATGCAAAGTCTAGACAGTGTATCTTTCTTGGGTATCAAAAAGGTGTGAAAGGGTTCAAGCTGTGGGATCCAAAGATAAACAAAGTGGTGATCAGTAGAGACGTGATTTTTTATGAGAAAGACATGTTGCAGTGTACTTAAGAAGAAGAAGAAGAGAAATAGGTACAACTAAAGACTCAAGGTGGACATGCCAATGTTCAAAACGTAGGGCGTTCTAGCTTAGGAGACCAGCAACATCACGGTACAAATATACCTGGGCCTAGACGCACTATCAGGCCACCCCCTAGATATGGATTTGATGATCTGGTTTCTTATGCACTCATTACTAGTAGCAGGGATTTTACTACGTTTCAAGAGGCGGTGCACAACCAAGAGAAAAGTAGATTGATGCGTGCTATGGTGGAGGAGACAGAGTCTTTGCATAAGAACTAGACGTGGGAGTTGGTGGAGCTTCTAGAAGGGAAGAGAGCGATAGGCTGCAAATGGTTGTATAGGAAGAAAGAACCGGTATTAGAAAAAGGAGAAAAGTTCAAGGCTCGATTAGTAGCAAATGGTTACTCACAGAGGAAAGGGGTTGATTATGATGAGATCTTCTCCCCTGTGATCAGACACGCTTCTATCAGGGTAGTGTTGGGATTGGTGACGCATTTCGATATGCATTTGGAGCAGATAGACGTAAAGACAACGTTTCTCCATAGTGATTTAGAGGAGCTGATTTACATGGTACAGCTAGAAGGGTTCAATCAGCCTGGACATGAACATTTGGTCTATAAACTGAGGAAATCACTTTACGGGCTAAAGTAGTCTCTGAGGCAGTGGTACAAATGGTTTGACTTCTACATGATCCGAATTGGCTACAAGAGATTTGAGTATGATTACCGTGTTTATGTGAAGAGCGTTGATGATGGTTCATTCGTTTTTTTGTTGCTTTATATGGATGACATGTTGATTGTTGTGATGAGTATGACTGAGGTAAATCAATTGAAAACTTTGTTGAGTAAACAATTTGACATGAGGGATTTGGGTGCGACCAAGAAGATTCTTGGGATAGAGATTCGCAGAAAAAACTTTAGGGAGATTATGGTTGTCTCAGGGTAGCAATGTTGAAAAGGTGTTGAAGAGGTTTAGCTTGGATATTGCAAAACCAATGAGTACACCGTTGGCGAATTGTTTTAGATTGTCTACCGCCCAGCGCCCAAAGATGGACGATGACGTTCGTGACATGTCAAAGGTCTCATATGCCAGTGCAGTGGGGTGTTTGATGTATGCTATGGTTTGTATAAGACCAAATTTGGCACAAGTTGTTAGTGTGGTGAACAAATTTCTTTCGAATCTAGGTTGATAGCATTGAGATGCAGTCAAGTGGATTTTCAAATACTTGAGGGGTGTTACATACTATAGCATCATGTTCAGCAAGTAACAGAGTGATCCTTTAGTTGTGGGATATTTGGATCCAAACATTGCAAGGGATTTGGATGACGGGAGGTCTACAACAGGGTATGTGCTCAACCTTGTGGGAGGGCCTATTTGTTGGAGGTCCATGGTACAGTCTCTAGTTGCATTATCTACAACTGAGTCAGAGTATATGGCAGCTGCCGAAGTTGCTAAGGAAGCATTGTGGCTTACAGGATTGGTCAAGGAGAAGGGTATTCAGTAAGGTAGAGTTCAGCTGCGTTGTGATAGTTAGAGTGTCATTTATTTGACAAAAAACCAAGTGTATCATGCGAGGACCAAGCACATAGATGTGCGGTTTCACAGGATCAGGGAATTGGTTGCTTCTGGTGAACTACTGCTTGAGAAAGTTCACATGTCTAAGAATGCAGCAAATATGTTAACAAAGTTTGTTACCATGGACAAGTTCAAGCATTGTTTGGACTTTATCAATGTCTCCAATTGCTAGATGGGAGGCATTCCAACTTACTGCCCCTGGTGGAGTTGCGGGTTATGCTTTTGTATTTTTCCTAAGGGGTGAATATTTGCCAAGGTGGAGATTGTTGGAGTATGTGGCTCATATTGAGTGGAACACATGCACAGGGAAAGCATGGTGAGGAAAAACAAGAAAGCTGGGCTATAGGAAGAAACAGTCGATGGTTTAGCCTCAAGAAGAAGTTGTCGATGTTTTGTTTGAAACCGTCAATGGTTTTCAGTCTTAGTTAGAAACCGTTGACAGTTTGCTAAAACCTTTGACAGCCTTGTTCGGCATTGATTTTGAATTTTGAATTGGTAAGATCAGTAAGTTGGGGATTCAGAGGGTTTTCCTCCGGGGATTGCTACAGGGGCATTTAGGGAACTCTCTAATCCCTTTGTATGTGTAGGGTTAGCATATATACAATGTTGTAACCCTTGTTTGATTTGGATGATTGTGAAATTCAGCCGCTTGCTCCTGTGGACGTAGGCTCATTACCGAACCACGTAAACTCTTGTGTCATTGTTTATTTGCTTTCCTTTATTATTAGTGTGTGATTGTGTTTCCGTATTTTTCATCGTTGGTTGCTGCATTGCACGATTCGATTTGATTTTTCGTTGCACATTGATTTTGCACAACAAATTGGTATTAAAGCTATTGATTACAATGGCTGGGATTTCTTCTGTGAAGTTTGACATTGCCAAGTTTGACGGATCAGGAAATTTCGGATTTTAGCAGAAGGGGGTTAATAATCTATTGGTATAGCAAGGTATGGTGAAGGCATTATACTGAATGCAGTTGGAAGGAATTGGAAGCGAAGGCTATGGCGACTATCAAACTTTGTATAGCTGATGACGTGATGTATCACGTCATGGATGAGGAATCGCCGGCTGCAATTTGGCTGAAACTGGAGAGTCAATATATGTCCAAGTCATTGACGAACAAGTTGTATCTTAAGTAGAAACTGTATTGGCTTAAGATGACAGAAGGTTCGGATTTGAACCAACACATCAACGTATTCAATCAGATCATCAATGATCTGAAACGGGTTGATGTGAAGTTTGAAGAAGAAGACAAGGCATTGATGCTGTTGAATTTTTACCTACGTCTCCTACGTATGAAAATCTTGTTACAACTTTGGCATGGGGAAAAGAAACTATGCAATTGGAGGATATCATGAGTGCTCTTTTGGGTTTTCATTAGAGGAAGAAGGCAAAATAGTGAGGGCAATTTGGTCCAAAAATTAGGATTCCTATGGGAATATTATTCTCATGAAACTTGGGAGCCCGTGTATGGAAATATTTTAACCCTCGACAGTCTGCAGAAAAGAGGGCTTACAGTCACGGATCGGTGTTTTCTCTGCATGGCTGACGCAGAATCCGTAAATGACGCTCTTCTCCACTGCCCTTGGGCAAGGAACATGTGGAATTTGGCTCTTTCCTTGAATGAGCAGCAGTGGGTTATTGCAAATTTGGGTGTAGGGCAGATTTGGGCTTGGAAAGGCATCAAAGCTACAAAGGAGAAGTGAAAGGCCTTGAACCTTATTATCGTCCAAAAGCCAAAATAGTGAGGGCAATTTGGTCCAAAAATTAGGATTCCTATGGGAATATTATTCTCAACTTGGGAGCCCGTGCATGGAAATACTTTAACCCTCGACATTCTGCAGAAAAGAGAGCTTACAGTCACGAATCAGTGTTTTCTCTGTATGGCTGATGCAGAATCAGTAAACGACACTCTTCTCCACTGCCCTTGGGCAAGGAACATGTGGAATTTGGCTCTTTACTTGAATGAGCAGCAGTGTGTTACAGCAAATTCAGTTGGAGGGCAGATTTGGGCTTGGAAAGGTATCAAAGCCACAAAGGAGAAGTGAAAGGCCTTGAACCTCATCCCTCTCGCCATCTTTTGGTGGGCTTGGAAGAAAAGAAATAAGAGAGCCTTCAAAGATTCATATACTTCGCTTCACACCTGCAAGGCCAAATGGATTACTGTTATCTCCATCTAGCTTAGTGGGAATTGTTAATGATCATTTTGTAATCCTTGATATTTGTGATCCTCTAAAGGGTGGTTCACATTTTGTACCACGGGTTGGCATCCTCTTGATGCCTTGATAATATATTTTCCTTTTGTTGATTAAAAAAAATATTATTCCCATGAAACTTACCTATAGGGCAGGTGGAAATAGGTTGCCCATGTTTCATGGGAATTCTTTCATTCTCAAGAATGTGAACATGCCTGCAACGTTAGATTCTCATGCTCAAACAAATGTGGGAATGAGATGCCATAGGCATCCGGGAATCTTGAAAGATGTCACGAAACAAATGCCCCCTAAGGTTTTGATTCCAGATGCTAGGGTGCTGGAGGCGGCTAGGGTTTCTTGAGTGGAAGATACAATGAAGATCAGATGGGAGTGGGCCTGGATGTCTGGTGGTTGACTTGGTCTTGGGCGAGATAGAGGGTTTGAATTTGAGCCAATATTATAAACAAGCCCAAGAAAGGATGCTGTGGGTTCAGATCTGAGCCAGGCCCATGGAAAGGAAGGAAGACTAGTTGGGCCATTTAAGTGAATAGGCCCAAATCCCTTACATAGTTATATTAATCTTAAGAGTCCAAGAGGCTTTAAAGTTAGCCCATGAATAATCAGGTGTATAATAAGAGCCCGGGAGGGGGTCTTGAAGCTCAAGGATCTAACCAGAAGGCTTCTAATGGTGGGAAGACGTCTGTTACAGAAGAGAAAGGAGTTAAGGACAGCAGATAAGTTGGGTTGGATACTACTACTCCTGTCGGGCTGGTGAAAAAGCTTTCTGTGTTGGATGAATAGGGTGGAAGAACCCGCATGGAGCAGCAGCTTCCTGTTGAAGGGCAGCAGGTTGAAAAGTAAATCTATAGTGAATTGCATTCAGAGGTAAGGATGCAAAGGGATGAAACAAGGCTGAGGATGTAAGATTCAATCAAAGGAGCAGGTGGGGCGAGATAAGAAGGGATTTCTTGTTAATAACCGATTGAACTCAAACCAGCAGGGTTACAAATTCTTTAAAAAAGAAACAAAGTTTCTGCAGGGAATTTTTTGTTGAATCTAAAACTGTTCTGAATGTGAAAGGGGTTTACTTTTGGATCCCATTCAGGATCAGTGTGGATTTTTTTTGCAATTCATCTACTGATTGTCTGGGGGATTTATCTTATGTGTTGCTTCCTCCTTTAGGAGGCTTAGATGGAATTAATATCTTTGAAAAGATGATGTTCCTAAAGAACAGAAGGTAATGGATCAAATTCTGCCTACTCAACCTTGAAACTCAAGAGTTTGTTGGATGACTTGGGTCTCTTGTTCTCTGATCAAGGAGGAAATGAAGTTAGGCTTGATCATGGCAAATCTAAGGTGAAGAAGGGTCAAAGGGAGTTAGCTAATCTGTAGTGTTTGGTGAGCTATATGATGGGAAAGGATTAAAAAGGGGTTTTCTGGGCTGATTGTAGCAGTTTTTACTTTAGTTTTGTTTTTTATATTTTTGCTTTTTTTTTTCCCCCTTTTCTTTTTGAGAATTTAATGTCCTCATTAACTGTATATTCTCTTTCATAATATATCTTCTTTTATTATCAGGGAAAAAAGATGTTCTGGGTCAGTCTTGAAGAAGGATAAAGGAAAAAAAAAAGGATTGAAAAGGAAAGCAAATGGGGTGACGTTTTGGACAATGACAATGAGTATGATGGTGAGTTTTGACTATGGTGGTGGATTATTGTTGGATGAGCTCAACAATCAATTTGGCCATGATTCTGATTCTTTTGAATTTCTTGGGGATATATCTTAGGTGCTGCCTCCTCTGAAAGGTTTGAAGGATGTGTCTATTTTTGAGGAGGGGGATTTTTGGGTGGTGACTTTGTGAAGAGCAATCAAAGCAGGGTTGGAATTCTTCCCCTATGGAGGAGGTTAGTGCAAAGGATGTAGTAGCTCAAAAGTTATTGGATAACATGGATCTGAATTTGGTTGATCCTGGAGGTAACGAAGTTTGTTTGGATGGTGCGAAAAGAAAATGAAGAAAGGGTCAGCATGAATTGCAAATTTACAGAGTTCCGTCAGTTATGATGGGAAGGGCTTAAATAGGGGTTTCTTATTTAGAGTTTGTTAGGTTTAGTGTTGGTTTTATTTCTTTTAATTATTTTATTTTTTCCTCATGTTTTTTTCTAGCTTTAAGGATCTCTTATCCTCTTCTAAGCTGTATTTTTCTTCTTTTTTAATAAATTTCTTTTCTTATTAAAAAATATCATTGGTCTGCACACAACCTTTTTAAAAGTTTCTTGGATTTTGTTGTTAATAAACAGTTATATTATATTGTGCTTCATTTGATTACTGCCCACTTTCTTTGCTTGCTTCGTACTATTGACCGACTTGCCAATATGTCGAAGCACAAGCGAGTACCAAATGGTTGCCACTTATGTTAGATGGACTTGAGTACAAATGTAGTGGGCAGGTGCTTGTTTGTGTTCAAATTTGTATTGTCCTCAAATCTTAAGGCACAAGGACATGATTGATTTGTGGAAGTGTCAAATTTTCTTCTTTTATACGACAAGGGCTGACACTTATTTCTGGAGGTAAGCAAGCACCAAAGGGGAAAATGACCCTGTTCACGTCTCCAACATGATTATTTCACCCATTTGAAATAACCATCTAGAGAAGGAATGTGCTTCATTCTCTGTTTTAGTAATACCTAGTAGTTTTACTCATTTTAATGCTATCTCCAAATGAGGTACACGAATACATTCTGAAATGTCCTTGTAAGGTGTGCTGTCAGTTGTGACTAAAGAAGGTTCTTAACATGTCATTTTACTGGGCTTTTTGTCAGATATGTGTCATTATATGGATGTCTCTATAATGTCGTTAGAATGTACATTTAAGCCTTTTTTTTTTTTTTTACATTGGTGTAAACCATAAATATAACTGATGATACTATGGCACTTCAATATAAATGAAAACCTTGATGGCAGGGGTTGTCATTTCTGTTCATTTGCTTATTTGATTCTATTTTTATATTTATCTTTAGATTCTTCCTATCAGAGCTCATCTGGTTTCCCTGTGTAATTTAATGCAACATTTAAAAGGAGAACTCATTTTGGGCTTATATGCTTTTTACAAGTAGCATGTTGCATCTGCCTACTGGGTGACTTGATTTATTTTTGCAGGCTAATCATATGGTAAAGGAAGAGGCTCAGTTTCTTTGCATAGCAATGGGACATGAGAACGAATCCCTTGATGAATTTGTTGAAGCACACAAGACATGCTTAAACGACCTCATGTACTTCCCTACCCGTAGTGCTTATGGTCTCTCAAGTGTTGCTGGAAACATGGAGAAACTCACAGCGCTGCAAAATGAATTCGATAATGTGAAGAAGAGGATGGATGATGATACTAAGAAGGCACAACGCCTTGAGCAGAAAATAAAAGTTCTTACACATGGTTATCAGGTATGCAAAATTAAATGAATTATCGGGGTTACTGTTTTTTTTAAGTGGCTATAGTATTTTGTGCGTCTTCTTCCTTTACCCTGGAGTTTGATGTCAATTTCTTGTTTTATTTTTCTACATATGCTTCTTCTTGTATCAGTTTCCTGTATAAGGTGGATCCACCATGGCCTTCAAAACTGTCTAGGGGAGGGGGAAAAAAAATATACTGCATAAATTTTTGCCCCCCGGAAGAAATTCCTAAATCTGCCTGGGCCTTCGTATTTTTGTGGCCTCTAAATGGCAGTTAAACTACATTATAATGCACTGTGTTTCCTCATTAAATACAAAATGTGAAATGGAAAACATTTTCATCGGAAACATATTTAGCATGTAATCCTTTCCTTTTAAAACATTAAACATGTTTTCCTTCCCCTTTCCATTCAATGGGTGCATGAGAAGTTGAGATGTTTTCCTCAACTTTCTTCATTGTAACAAAACATGATTTAGCAATTGATTGTTTGGCATTACACACAGCTGGGTTCACCCCCCAAAGAGTGCAAACTATACCTAACAAGATTAATTGAATGCCCAAAATTGTAGTTATTTTATTTTATTTTGTCAAGAATTTCTGTTGGTGACGGTGCTAAACAAATGCCTAGAGGCCACAGGTTCAAATCACAGATGCATCCTTTTGAAATGCAGAGGTAAGGCTGCATACGTATACTCTTCCCAGAGACTCCCATTGTGACATGGAATTCTTATGCACTAGCTGTTCATTCATTCCTTCAATACTTGCTTTCAGTCGCAGAAAAATTTATTTGTGATTTATAAAGGATATTTGTTCACTCAGTGATTTAGGGGACAGGCATGTTCTGAAAATTTTGACATACTTTAGGTGCGGGCTGGAAAACTTTGGTCACAAATTGAGGCTACCTTCAAGCAGATGGATACTGCTGGAACTGAACTGGAGTGCTTCCAGGCTTTACAAAAGCAAGAGCAGCTAGCAGCATTACACAGGATCAGAGGTTTGTGGGAGGAAGTCAAAAAGCAGAAGGAACTTGAGAAAAATCTTCAGAGACGCTATGGAGATCTTGTAGCAGAGCAGGAAAGGATACAAGCCCTTGTAAATGAGTACCGAGTACAAGCTCAAATACAAGAAGAAATTGCAGCGAAGAATCATGCTCTTGAGCTGGCCAAAGAGGCAGCAAATCAAGCTGTTATGTCAACTACAGAAGTTCCTGAGCTGGTAGTCTCTTCAGATGAGATTGGGAACTCCATCCCTGTTAACCTTTCTCATGATGAAATTCTTGGTCAAGAGGTGGATGCTGTCCAAAAAGAAGCCGATGCAAGCCCAAAACACGAAATGGATATTGATGCAACGGAAATTCTTGGTCAAGAGATGGATGCTGCCCAACAAGGAGCTCATACAAGCCCAGAACACGAACTGGATATTGATGCAAAGGAAGAGTCTGCCGCCCCAAAGGAAGAGCCTGCCCCCTCAACGGAAGAGCTTGCTGGCTCGAACATGAATACGAATACATCCAACATGACATCTGCTGCTGAAGTGGAGTATGTAGTGGCTGTGCAAGATGCAAATGAAAATTATCAAAGCAGTGCTCCAATTCAAGCTTCTCACGATGAAGGAGAGAGACTTGAAGATTCAAATGTTGCAGGGGAGATTGCAGTGGCAGATGGTTCTGTTGATTTAACAAGAGCAGTCGAGGATAAGCAGGAAGCTGGGGGTCCAGAGGGTGTCTTGAGCAAACCAGAGGAACCTGTCCAAGAAACAGCCGAAGATGGCAATTGTGTTAATGGAGATATCATGCAGGTTTCTGGCAGCAAAGAGGAGATTGTAAATCTGTCCGAGGAACCCGTCCATGGTGTAAACGCATAATTTTGTTCACCCAAATTATGAATTAACAAATCATTTTAATATGAGACATCAGACAACTGTTTTTAAAATCAATTTTGAGGTCTCATTGTTCGTACTTCAAGGTCTCATGTGTGCTCTCTTTCATGTTTGATTTCTTACTTTTCATTTTTGCTTGGGTTGATTGTAAAAATAATTTGGTTAAAATTAATTGCTCGGCTAAAAAATCAACTATTATTCATTTGATAATTTGGTAAATTCCTAAATGAAAAATCTTCATTCTGTGTTTGGTTCCAAAACTAAGTAAATTGTCATTCCATGATCAGGGATGATTGAATTGCTTATTCTTCAAAAAATCCCATCCCATTTTTGCTATGAGAAGCCTTGAATGATGAGTTATGATATAAAAATATTTATTTAAATTTATTTAAGTTTAAATTTAATACTTCAAATTCATATGCCCAAATGCTATGTGACATATTTCTGGTTCTAGAATTATTTTTTAAAATAGGCATGTAGTGACGTTATATAGAGATACAATAATTTAACAAGAAAGTAGATATTACTATATTGAATTTGTGCATAATTATTTGCTTTATTATAATAACTCTTTTCTTAATAAAAAAAAAAACTACTTAAATTTTTATATTATAATCATTTTATTTCTAGGAATAGACACTTAGCAAATCAATCAAATACTCAATAATTTGGGACAAAATATTTGACATTGTGGAACTCAAGATTTTCATTCCACATTAAAGTATAGAATCAATGAATAATACAGGGACTTATTAGTCTAACATAAAAGTTAAAGCAACTTCCTAAATTTCCATCATCACACATTTCTGGTCATATAAACAATAGCACCAAATATTGTAGCCATACATCATTTTGGTTCAAAATTCATTTATCCTAGAAAGAAAAATTATTAAAGATGAGGGATAGATGAATGGAATAGGAAAATCTTAACGTCTACGCAAATTGTTCAGCTAGGTGATTGAATCTATATTAGGGCAGTTCTTGTTATAGGTTGCAGTGGTGACATGAGGATTGAGAAGCTTTATAATATAAGTAAGGAAAATACTTAATGTCATGGGCCCATGATAACACTAACCCATTGTGACGGGATTCGACCGGATAATACAATATGAGTCCCACATAGCATCACTCAGTTGAAGCCTATCACATGGGTCTGTGTCATCTTGAACTTGTGGCCCTAGCATGGTTGTATACTGTATAAGAAAAGGATATAGAGGCCTCCATCATCACTTATAGAGTGATTAAAAAAAAGACAAAAAAAAAAGGAAAAAAAGAGAGGGGGGGGGGGTTGGGGGAGGGAGCGTCCCCAGGACACAAGACTCCCTTGTCTTGCAAGAGTAAAGGAAGGGTTGTTACAGTGTGTGCAATTTTATCCCTACTTTTATACAGAGAGACAATTTCTTCAAACCTAAATCCATGACCAATTAGTGATAAAGGAGTAACCTCAACCATGACCCTCTAGTATTTACATGATGGAAACCTATCCCAAGTACACAAGACAAGCGGTCACAGGCAAGCATAATGCCTTGAACAAGTTTAGCTTGTGACATTCTCCCCCACTTATGCAGTCGACGTCCTCATAAAATTTGGCGGTAGGTACACTTCAACTTTGTCCATGAACGGTTGCATATCTTCCGCTGAAATTCAGCTAATTTCTTTGTCATCAAGGCATTTCCACTTCACTAGGAATTTCTGCCGCTTCTTCCTTGAGAATATGAACTTTTGGGCTGCAAGGATCTCTTCAACTTCATGTTTGTTAGGTGGCACTGTCTTCAACTCTACTCTATTTGACTGACTTCTGTTCAGATCGTCGATATCGGCGTTGAACAGCTTGAGGCAGCAGACATGAAATACATAATGCACTTTCGTTCGGTTGAAGTGCGGCGGTCTTCTTCTCCCCTGATCTGCCCACTTCTTCATCTTCTTAGAAGCTTTCTCCAGATAGACTCGGGAAAACTCTACATTCTGTCTCCATTCTCTGGTGAAGATGTACGCCCTGGGACTCTTTCATCTATATGGCTAGCCCACTGTGTGAGGTAACAGCGGCTACTGGCCTGTAACAAGCTTAAAAGGGCTCTTGTTGGTTGTTGAGCTCCTTTGGGTATTGCCACAGAACGGAGCCATGTCAAGTAGTTGCACGCCATTCTCCTAGTTGTCGTTGACAAAATGACACAAGTACTCTTCTAATAGCTCTCTGAATCTCTTCATTTGTCTATCTATTTGTCGGTGGTAACTCGAAGAGATGTCAAGATGTGACCTGAATATTCTAAAAAATTCTGTCAAGAAGTTGTCAATGAACATTAAGTCTTGGTCATGAATAATAACTTGGGGAACATTCCAATGTTTCACAACAATCACAAGGAACAATTGTGTCATCTCCTTTGCCAAATAGTGCTTTGGTGTGGCCATGAAAGTACCATACTTCTTCTGCTCCCCCTTGTCTTGTTGGCAAGTGAGACAAGTTCTGGTATAATTAACCACATCATCCTGCATGTGCGGCCAACAATACCTCTATAGTAGTCTTGTCATTGGAGTCATTCTCCGCAAATACCCCTCAACGAACTCCCTACGATATCTAGTAAGGCCAAGAAAGGAACGCAACTCGTTCACTGTCGTGGGGATCTTCCGTTCTTGAATCATCCTTACCTTTTCCATACCCCTCTGGATTCGACGTTGTTCAACCACATGACCAAGGAATTTGTTGCTCCACTAAGCGAAAGAGCACTTCTCTTTCTTCACATACAGACTGTTTCCCCTCAGCCTGTCAAACACCTTTCATAGATGCCCTTCATGTTTCCTCTGAAACAACACCGATGCTCCCAACGGTGCTTTGGAAGGGCAAACACATCCTACTTCCAATTTATCGAGTTGTTTCCCTAACTCTACTATCTCTAAAGGCGCCAAACAACATAGCCTTTTAGCAGGTGGTTCCACTCCTCATAACAACTCGATCTTATGCTCCACAGTCCATCGTGAAGGCAAATTATGAGGCAGCTTATTTGGCAACACCTTCTTGTACTCATCCAACACCGCTTAGATGGTCGTAGGCTCCAGCTCTTGACTTACTTCTTCGTCTACTACCACCGTGGCTAGACGTGTCTGCTCACCCTAACCCAATACCTCATTGAGTTGTATGGCTAAAAGGGACTTCCCGTCGTCTCCTTTCATCGCAACACCTTGAACCATGCACGAGTGATCTCCCATCATACATAGGGAACTAGCCGAAGGCATCAACACTACCCTCGTTCCCCTTAGGAACTCCATTCCTAGAATGACTGGAAAGTCATCCAATGGCACCGCTGTGAAATTCTCATGACCTTCCCACTGTCCAAGCTTCTCAATCACTTGCTTGGCTGCTCCCAGAGTAGGCTGGGTTACAAAGTTAACTACTTTCATGCGTCCTATATCCTTCTCTAAGGATAAGTTGAGTCTTCATGCTTCCAACTGCAAAACAAAATTATGAGTAGCCCTCGTATCCACCATAGCGCAGGTACTCTTCCTATTAATCCTCAAGTCCATAAACATTAACCCTTTTACTCGTGTAACTTTTGATATTTTTTCCTTCTTTTCCAATGCCCTCACCAGCCGCACTGAACCTACCCTTGGGGCATCATCCTCTTCCTCCTCGCTTTTCACCACTTGTCCCGAAGTGGAAGCTTGTAAGGCATTGAGTAGTCCCTTGTGTTGATACTCACTCACTCTGTGAGATCCACCACACAAGTAACACGAAATTTTACTCTTCCCCTTTCCATTGGGTGTGTTGAACCCTTGAGACGACGAAGCGTCCTTTGAGGTTGATGATTTAGAGTCAGCTCCCCCACTCTTGCTTTGCCTTTCTTGAAAGACTTTCCACTATTTCCCTCTCTACCAAACCGTTGGATGAAGTGGTATCATCACCAGTGTAATCAGTCAAGCGTTCTGCAATAGCTTGTATAATTGACAAGTCTTGAACCCTTTGCCTATGAAGTTCTGTTCTTGCCCACGGTTTCATCCCCTCTAGAAAATAGAACAATTTGTCCTTCTCCGACATGTCCTTGATATCCAATATTAAAGCAGAAAATTATTTCACATATTCCCTGATTGACCCCGTATGCTTGAGATCTCTTAGCTTTCTCCTTGCATTACACTCAACATTCTCAGGAAAGAATTGAGCCTTGAGATCTCTCTTCAAGTTTTCCCAAATATTGATTACACAACTTCCATTTTCAATTTTTTTGTACTTGGTACGCCTCCACAGTTTGGCGTCACCAACCAAGTATATGGTCGCAGTATCCACTTTCACTTGTTTAGAGGCCATCTTCACAACACGAAAATACTGCTCCACATCAAGCAAGAAGTTCTCTAACTCCTTGGCATTTCGGACACCACCATACGCCCTGGGTTTTGGTACCTTGGTCTTGCTAACTCCTAGAGTGTTGGAGTTCCTCATAGTAAGAACCATCAAATTCATCTTTGCATCCATATCAGTCATCCGTGACTGCAAAATTTCAACTGTATGGCAAAAATCCTCTGACATGTCGCCTATCAAACCTGCTTGATGTTTTTGTGATCCCATCACTTCATCAACAAGTTCTCTCATTTGGGCCACCTCTGCGGTCACAGTGTTGGTTGTTGCCTCAACCTATACTTCAAGCACGCTGATCCTCTCAGCATTGTTTGGTGTCATGGTCACTTACCAAAGCTTTCCAAATCCCACAACGAAGGCAATTAAATTTACGTAGCAACTCAACCTTGGCTCTGATGCCAAGTATCATGGTCCAACTATTTTCACACCCTTGTGAAGGGCCATGAGGTGCTAGCTAAAACACTCTTACTTAACTAGTCAGCCTATCGTTCACCAACATTCATCCACAAAACACTTTCATTAGCATTCATTCAAATAGCAACGGAAACAGTAATCAATTCATGAAAGTCGTGGTAAGCAAGTAGTAAACATTGAAGCAAACGTAATTCATTAACAACACCTCCATTGACATTGTGTGCTTAGCGAGGGAGGCAAGTAGGCTAAACACGTTGACAATAGCTAGTGAGTTTTACAATGATTGATGAACACTCACCCTCCCCTAAAGAGGTTTTTATGCAATTATCATCCTGACACTAGGAAACATCAAAGTGACTGAGGAGTCATACTGCCTTATTTGGCGTATAAATAAACTACTAGCAGAAAATAACCCTACACTAGTATTTACATGATGGAAACCCATCTCAAGTACACGAGACAAGCGGTCACAGGCAAGCATAATGCCCTGAACAAGTTTAACTCGTGACACCATGCACAACGCTTTTGAGCCACCATTTGCAACGACCTATTAAAATTGAGGCAAATAGGCATTTGTAGTTGCACTTTCTAAGCCCGCAGCAAAACATTTGTGCCAAAAACACATTTCTCCTGTGGTTGGGGCGACTTGTGGGGAGTTTTGTCACAGCCTACCTTTGCTCCACGCTTGAAAACATCTCTAGAATTTTTCTAAGAAGTGAATCCATTTTATTTTATCCTTCACCACTGACCAGATAGTCTCTTCATTCTGCATATGATGTTCACCAAACGCATCTACTAAGTTTTGAATGGCCATTGGAAACTGATTTGGATTCCATGGAGACAAATTTATCTGCACATGGGTTTTTTATTGATGTTCCCCAACATGTGTTTGACACACTTGCTTTTGTTGGGCCGCATCTACATCAGAATGCCTAATTGTTGCAGAAGGCGAATTGTTTTGTCCGTCAATCTCATTTAAATTGTGCTTCTATTTTATGCTCCTTATGGTTGTCTCTTTAATTTTTTCATGATCAGCTATCTAATGGATAAGAGAGAGCTATGAAAGGCTATCAAAATGCTCGAGCAAAGGAGCTGAAGAATTAAAAAATGAAGTCTTGTTTATCGCATAACTTCAACACTGAAAGCTGATGAGGATTTTAGGTGGTTGAATTTGAGAAGGGACAGTATTGTTCTAGGAGTACAAACCTTACAAAAGCTTGGACTCTTTCATTTTCAGTATGACTCCTTGAATTTGCTACTCCTTTCCATTAGTGTTATTTGTTTATCATTCATGATGGTTGGCTTTCATTTTCCTCGTTGCTTTTCTTCAGATAAAAAAGTTCCAATCTTTTCCTCCTCTAGGACTCGTCTATGTAACTTCTTTGATATGGTCACTTGATTTTTTAAACTTGCCTTTCTTCATCCAATCAAAAGAATTCTTGCCCCTTGTAGGGCTCGAATCTGATGTCCTAAAGTTTTGAACATCTCTATCAGTCTGTTAAACACCTAGATGCAGCCTACCAGATTTACCTTTTATCTTATCTTACCAAATTACATCATTTGCTTGGTCCAAAAGCTTGTTTCTGTACTAGAACCAGCCACATCTTGGAAAGCCAAGTTTTCTGGCGTTCCTCTCTTAGATTAAGATTCTGCTATCTTGTCGACATCAATTTCCCAATGAATTCCTATGTTACACTCTTACACAGACATGCAAATGACTGAAATCCATAAGCACCTCCATTCACAACACTAGTTGTGAATAAGGCGTTACCTTAAGAAATCATCATCCTCTTTGAACAAATTATCTAAAATCACTTCATATATTCCCACAACATTTCTTTATCCCATATTTCACATATAACTCAAAGAGAACAAAATCCCACCAACGAAAATTGAAATGATGATCTAATGTAGTGTTCACCTCTAAAGGGTTATTAGTTGTTTGGAGTCAGTTTCACTTGCCCCATGGAAATCATAATTTTTTAACAGCTCTATTTATGTACTTCTAGTTTGCATACTCTCCAATCCGCACTGTATGTTAACTCGGCAGCATGCTTTATACTATACCACTAAATGAACCTTTATTCTAATTTTCCAATTACTTGTAATCAGTCGTATAGGTTTTTTGGTGCAACAAGAGAAACCTACTAATATATTTATCAATCTAAATCTGATCACTTCCCTATTAACTTTCAGAAGAGAAACCTAACAATACCATATACATTGATGGTCCTATATTTATTGACATCAATAGGCCGTATAAATATGATGGTCCTATTTTTTTATTTAATTTTTTTTATCACAGCACAATCCTTCTCATCAGTGTAGAAATCTACCAAAATGAAAATGATACAAATCAACTCAAAATATTGTTGTGTGTCCCTCACGGAAAAATTATATAAGGGACTTCCCTCTCCACGTGTCTGTATGCCAATTTCCTAAATTATACACTTATTAAAAATGAGTTCCCCTTTGATATTAAAAAATTGTAAGACCAATTTGCCACATGTCTAACATTTAAAGTACAAGCATACCGACACGTGGAGGGGGGAGGTCCCCTATATAATTTCGTATATATATATAAAGACTGTCGGCAACCACGTGGGTCTGCAGTGTGCTCCGCTCCCTTTTCTTCCTTTCTTTCTGCCCTTCCTCCTTCCCTCTTGACGATGGACCTTACCAAACATGGGAAGAAGAAATTCACTTGATCGGGCAACCAAACGGATTCCGATTGACTTGAAATTTTAGGTGTACAGTTACGATAGCAAGGGCTTTAACTTGATCAACTTTGATTGTGGCATTATTCTTTGGATTTTCTCTTCTAGTGAGACAACCTTTTATAAATCTCAGGTTCATGTTGGTAAGATCGACTTTCAAGTAAGGGTTTTATGATTTGTTGCAATTTTCATTGTTGTTGAGAGCTCTTGTAAAGCTTGTGGACTCTTGTACTTTTCATTATCTATTGGATTTGGCCAAGACCTAAGGTCCTGTGGTTTTTCCTCGATTTGGGGTTTTCCACTTAAATTGTTGGTGTTCCGTTTTTGGGTGTTTTAGTGGTTTATTATTCTTGTGATTATTTGTTGAATTATTTGGTGATCTGATTGCTGTGTTGCTAGATCAAATTCTAAAACTAGAATTTAGTGGCTATATTTTCTAGTCGTTGTTCTATTTTATTTGTGCAAAGTGGGAAAATTTGGAGAATTAATTTTGAACAAGTTCAATTATTCTGCTACTATTTTAGTTTTTTCTCAACAAACTGGTATGAGAGTAAGGTTGACTTTATTAAACTGTGTACGTTTGAAAAATCATGATTTGTAGATTACCAAATGAGTGTGGTATGTTTGGTTATATGAGCATGCATGGTTGTGTTTTAAAAATGAAATACAATTGGAATTGGGTTCTAAGTCATTCCAGGTACTAAAAGAGTGTTCGGCTCTATATCCGAGGGCGTGAGTTTATCGCCTGCCACGTTGGCAAGAGTGTCCGGCTCTATATCTGAAGGCGTGAGCCTTACCGACTGATCACCGAAGGGTGTGAATCCACCAGTTTGTACCGGTACGATGCCATAGGAGTCTGGGGTTCGCCATATGCCGGGGACGCCATGTATCACAGGCCAGCTACGAGCCGATGCCAAGTATTGCGAGCCAGCTTCGGGCCAAAGGGTGTGACGACATCGGGTTTCTTGATCATGTGTGTGTGTGTGTATGCACTGTTTTGAAACTAATACTAGAACTGCATTTAACTGTGTATGTTTTGCTTTCATGATAACACTCAAATGTCAAATGTCACACACCGATATAACCTGTATCTGCCTTACTGAGAGGTGTCTCACCTCTACTGTACGTACATATTTTTCAGGTCCTTCAAGTAACCGGAACTAACGTCCTTTGAGTTGGGAGCGTAGTGGTTGGTGTACTGCGAGAGGTACTTGGGTAAGTATTAGGATTGTATCGAGTGGTCTTTTGTGATTTTGGCTAACACCTGGGTTGTGTTTGTATTACGGACCTGGATTTCCTTGTGTATAGACTCTAGTATGGTACAGGATATGTATAGGAAGACCATTTTCCGCTGCGTATATTCTGTTGTATATGGATGTGTTTAGGGTGCCTGGGAACCCCACGAGGTCGGACCCTCATTCATTGTACTCTGTCATGGATGTTTTGTATGATACAGGGACATGTTAGGTTACTTATTCGCCCCTAGGTCCCATTACCAGGTTCGGGGCGTGACATCCTGGGTTCATATAGATCAAAAATATGGTGCCCGCACTAGCAACGGATCCGTGCCTACACTATCAGTCTTTAGGGTTCGTAAAGCATATCGTGCAATTTAAGCAATTTAAACACTCTTTTGAAATCATTTCACAAAACACATCATTACGTGAAATCCGGCTCGTAGCTGTCAAATAAACTTCCTACATTTTCACAACAGTTCCAGTATTTCACAACATCGGCCACACAATTTTCCACATTCGAAAACAACCCGAAAGTAAATTTAAACAATTAATATCACAATACGGGTGTTAAACAACGAAAACAACATTTCCACCTGGTGAAAAGGTCCGGAATGACAAGTACAATATTCTAAAAATATAACATTTGAATTTAACCAATTGGTTTTAAAAATAAAGTCGGTTTACCGAACCGAGGCCCAGAAACCCTAAAATTGTCATAACTCGATATCTAAAAGTTATTTCAACATTTCAATCAATTCATATTGTATAAATTATTGTGTTAACATAACCCCCTTACTTGCGTGTGAATCGAAGACCCAAACGACCTGGAACTCAAGCCCTAACTTTTCAAACCCCGAACTTTAACTGTTCAAAACAATGGCACGAAAATCCCGAAAACTAATACTCGAGGAACAACACTTCAGTATAATCTCATATACTATAGATTTATCGGACCAAAAGCAAAAACCGACCCTTACCTCGATTTTCAGGAAAAATTCGAAAATCTCCGAAATGAAATTCTAATCCGTAGAACCTGTAGAGATTCCTTCCCTGATCCACGTAGCGACATCGGATCGTCGATTCTGGCAACACACAGCTCGAAAAATCTTAGAGAGAGAGAGAGAGAGAGAGAATGAGAGTTTATAAAGAAAAACCTAACTTAACCTTTAAGTAATCAAAATAAATATCTCCTCCAAGCTATTAACCCACAAAGCAACTCAGTGTATTGCTCCACACTCTACACATTCAAGTACATATTATTGTGAAAGCATATGACCCTAAAAAAAAAACACGCAGACACAGAGAAAACTAGAAGAAGCACAAGTATAATCATACATCAAAGAATATCTGTATTATTCACATCAACTACTATCATCAATTTCGCAAAATACCATTTGGTCAATACTAGCACGGCAAGAAACTTTGCCTAGGACACCACCATCTCTGCCACAAACAATCAACACCTAGACACAAATGGACATGTGTAGATAGTTTAAAAAAAGAAGCATAAAAAGAATTCATTCATGGTAATTAAGAGACACAGAGTTTAATATTTTCTAGTAAAGAAATTGTGGAATAATCAATTCAAACCTCAACGATCAACTCAAATCAGGTAGGGATGAAATCACCGAGCCTTCTTGGGTTTGCACTTGCAGCCATGTTTATATGAAAGCGTAATTTTAAGTTTCTTGGAATCTGCACCTGAAAACAGCCTATGGATTTTGAAATATCGGTGTTTTCTTTGAGCAATGAAATATGCCATCATTCTTCAATTCATTACAGTTATATACGAACCACATAAACGTAAATATCTCTCTCTCACACACATACACAGAAACATACAGAGATTACACACACTATGATCACTCATTGATGACCTATTTTCGTAAAACCTAATTTAGAAATTGTTTAAAAAGAAACTCAACTCTCACTACTCCCTCTCAGGCACACAGGTTGACTAGATTTGTGAGGCTTCTAAGCTAATGCAACCAGCTATATAAAAGCTCATTTTGGGTGGTTTAGATTGGGTTTTGTATTCTCACTTCAAATGACAGCATTAGTGCTGGAAGGCAGAATTGGAGGGTTCACAGATTAGAACCGAGAGTATGGTGATGACCTAAAAGCAAGGATGTCCGGATTGAAATCCTTTCCACCATCATCAACCTCTATTCCCTCATTTGTTCTGCTGCCATGACATGGGCACTTTCAACTAAATTGGTCATCACTACCCCATCGTCTATCTGCTTCATCAAATCTCTCCTCATGGGCTTTACCAACAACCATATTTTCCTCATGCTAAGCTGATTCAAAGTCAACATTGGAGTTCATTATGCCCTCATGATCAGCCCAATTTTCAAACAGCATCCTCTTGCAGAGTCCTCTTGAGATTTTTTGTTCACACGTTTTATTTGGTGGGTGCATATTTCACAGGTAAAAGTATGCATATGAATTAGGGGCATGAACTACTTGTGTTCTGGTACTATTTAATAATTTAACTTGCTTATAGTATTGCAGGGAATGTCTCATTTGAACTGGAAATTCTTGTAATATCATTAGTAAATCTTATTATCCTCACTCACAATAAGAACATTATAAGAACAAAATAAAATACACATGATGCCAAAAAAAACCCAAGATCCTCTCAACTTAGCTGAGCTCTATTCAAACATTAGGGTTTGGCTGCCTTAAAAAAAACAAAAGCAAAAAAAATATATATATTGTTGTGCTCCTGATAAATTAAAGAATGAATCCATACATCCATGGTGGAGACCACTACCGTTACTTCCTAGTACACGGAGATAGGTCATCAATTCTCACTCTTAAATCGGGAAAGAAAACATAGATATGATTGATCAAACAGAACATGAAAATAAACAGCACCACCTCGACCTAGACCTAGACCCTTTCCTTTCTTCCTTGCTCTTCCAGTTGAAAGCCTTGACAAGCTGTCAAGGCTTGTCACTGTCTATTCTCTGGTACCCCACTTTCCACCATTTCTCTCCTTCAGTTTAATGTTCATGGCATTCACCAGCAACTTGGTCCTCTGGTCTGGCGCCATTCCCTTCGATGTCATCTCACTGTAATAGCACAAGGCATCCTCTATCTTCCCTTTATCAAACAACCCATGAATCATTATGGTGTAGGATCGCTGGTCTGGTCCCAACCCATTACTCTCCATCTCAAGCCAAGTAGATTTTATTCCCTCCTCATGATCCCACTCCACATACAACTTCAATATCAAATTGTAGGTGTCTCCAAGCATCTTGCATCCATTTCTCTCCATCCTTTCCAAAAGCATGGGGACTGCCTCCGGCTTCTTTGTGGATTTCAGCAAGTACCCGTATGTTCTAGCATTTGGGGAACAACACCCTTTCTTCTGCTCCATTTCATCCAAAAGCTCGTATACTTTTTCCATCCGCTGAATCCTGCAGAGATGTTTGATGAGCGAGTTGTATGTGGCAACATCTGGAAGACAGTTTTTCTCATTCATTTCCCTGAAGATTTCGAGAGCTTCAGGAATCCTCTTTTTGAAACACAGACCATCGATAATGCAATTGCATATTGGGACGTCCGGGGTGCAACCCTTCTCCCACATTGCTCGAAAAAGCTTGACTGCTGTGCCCAATTTTCCAGCTTTCGTCAATGAATTGATGAATGTTCCATACGTGAACAAATCAGGCTTACATTTGGAGGAGATTATATCATTCCAATACCGTTTGGCCTCCCGCAAATTTCCCAACACACACCATCCATTGAGAATTATGTTCCTCGTTTTAATAGTGGGCCGGAATTCATGCTTCTTGGAGTGAAACAAAAATTCTGCAGCTTCCACATGTTTGTATCGGCACAGCGACATCAGAAGCGTCTGAAACGCAATCAAATCAAGCTCAAAGCCGTACTGTTTCCTCTTGTAAAAGATGTCAATTGCTTCTTCCACCCTATGAGCGGCGGCATATCTATTTAGCAGTATCCCGAATGTTCTTTCGTTGATGACGCCTCCTCTCTTGGACATTTCGTCGAGCATTTGGTTCAGTTCATTGAAACGCTTCATTTTCCCAAGAATATCGAGAATCTCATTGCAAGCGCCGGACCCAGGTGCATACCCACATCCTGCTCCTCCTCTGGATGCCCAATTGAAGAACAGATAAGCGGGTTTCCAATCCGAACGATGCCGCTTGAGCACATTGAGGACTAAATCATCGTTCAGCGAGAGCCCACATCGATCGAAAGCTTGCTCAAGCTGCTCCACTGAGCTGTCCCTGTGAATTTTGAGGAGATCTTGGACTGCGATGGCAGATTGATCATCTGGGTCTAGTCGAGACGCCGCGACAACTTCAGAACCTGTCCCCGAGTGAAGGAACTGAGCTCTTGAATGGAAGTTGGATAGGTCGGTCTTGTCGCTGTGGAAAACCCGAGGAGGGGCAAGGTAAGAGTGGGCTTCGCGTGAAATGAGTTGCAAACAGGAGTCTCTTCTGGGCGGGGTTAGGAGTTCATATTTGAATACCAGTCGGGTATTTTCCCAGAAAACCGTTCGCAACGGTTGGAATCTGTAAAGCATGGTGAATCTTAGTGGCGCCTGTTTGGCTGGAGCGAGGAAGGTTCTTCAGAGTGAAAGAGAGTAGCGATTTAGTATTTCTGATATTGACATTAACGAATTAGGGTTTTCTGATGATCGAATTCCATTCTTTGTCTTCACCGATCCTCCATTTCCCCAACCCTGAGCTTTCAACTTTTAAAGACACAGAAAGTTCTTGATTCTATACTACATATTCTAGTCGTGATCAGCTATGGGCTTAGACGGTAACAAGCGCGTGTTCAGCAGACTCGGGAGACTTTCGAACGACACGAAGCAACAGAAGGTGTGCTTCCATTGGCGGGCAGGCAACTGCAATAAATTTCCCTGTCCTTACTTGCACAGAGAATTGCCCCCTCCATACACCACTTCTGTTCTAATGGTACATCATCCAAGCGGCCGCATGGGTTCTCAGATGATTCGGGATTTTCAAAGGGTTCAAAACGGAGAATCCCAAATTTTAACCCCACATGGGGTCGAATGCACGGTGGTGGTGGTGGTGGTGGTGGTGGTGTTGGAAGGAAGACTGAGAAAATATGTACCTATTTATTTATTTATTTATGTCAAAATAATAAAGCATACCTCGCGAGAAAAAAAAAAACATCCAACTTTGTTTAGCACACAAAATTAAAATCATTTGTCGTAGTTTTTTTTTTTTTATTTGAATTCGTGGAAACTAAATGTATTTCTGTAAATTAAAATAATATATAAGAGAATATTTTTTTATTTTTATTTTAGATTCATCAAAAATTATAAAAATTCTAATTTATTTTTTAGTTTTACAAGATTTTGTATTAAGAAGGTAAAAAAATAAAAAAAATTAGGTTAACCATGCAAATAGTTCTTCTATTTTTTTATTTTAAAATTTTAAAATGATTACAAAATAACTATTTATTTTTTAATTCTCTAAAAAATTCTTTAAGAATACATTTAGAATCATAAATTTTGAGACTTAAATTTATGGAAGCCACTCAATATTATATTTTATCATAATTCGCATAAGTTTAAATACAAAAATTAAATTCCATACCCTGCTAAGAAATAAAAAATCAAAAAAAAAAAATTTCAAAATTTGTAAAAAAGTGATATTTTAAAATTATTTAAAACTTTAAAATAAAAATAAACTATTTTACATATGGAACTAAAAAAATTAAACTAACCTAACCTTTTAATAATTTTTTTAGAAAACTAAAATGAAAATTAAAAATATTTTGTACGAATCCTAATTTCTCTAAATTAACTCAAATTCAATTTGGTCTCAGACACAGAATTAGAAAAGGGCAAACTATATATATATAAAGACTTTTCATGTTTGGCACCAAGAAAAGTGAAAGAAAAAGGAAAATTTTACTTTACAAGAGAAAAGCAGGAGAAGGAGGAGATCAACCGGTGGTTCATTTCAAACTGTATTGCTTGTTGGGCGGTGCCAACACTACAATCAAAGGTAAGAGCCCTATATACGCGGCCGGACAGGCTGTCATCTGGGGGCTGCGGTCCGAGAGGCTGTTCTTCGAGCCGGGCGAGACGAGCTCCATTTTGGTGGAGGCAAAGTGAGACTGCGGCGGCTGCAGCAACGGCGACGGGGGGCTGCTGTTGGCGTCGTTGGTAGAGCAGCGAAGAAGAAGAAGAAGAAAAACCGGCTTCCCTTTTTCAAAAACATTCCTTTTAATTTTTTTTTTTTTTCACACAACCACATGCCACGTGTCATACTCTTATAATTTTCTCAGTTTTTTTTTTAATTATATAAAAACTTCAACCACCAAAAAGTCTTTTAATATATACTCATGATCAAAATTTAAAAACTTATACATTCAATTCAACCAAAATTCATTAAGAAATGTGTACTTTGATTGCGTATAGATTGGGCATCATATTTATCCATGAATTTTAATTTTTAGAAGAAATAAAAATCAATTTTTTCAAGTACACAACGGTGAATGATTGGAAAAAGAAAAAAGACTTTAATACTAATTGATAACTATTTATTTTGAATTCATATGAACATGAAATTAAATTAAGGTTTTGCAATGTGTGTTATGCACCATTAGTAACCCTATCCGAACTTGTGAAAGGTAGACAAACCACTTCCCTTCCCTTCAATTATGACTTGAGGGGGAAAATCACAATGACGTTTAGGCAAGGGTAGGGACCTCTCCTTTTGCTTAGATATAGTTACAAGCAAACTCTACCCATCATGCTTGAACATACAAAGCATATACTAACTTAATCCTGTTGTTCCATAGGCCTAACATGAAATATGGCAATCACTATGTCATGACCTTTTATTTGTAATGTTTTGAAAAGTTTGACATCCTATTTAACTTGGGTTTTATAAAATGAGTCATGCTAGTCTTGTAAATGTTAGGATTGCTAGTGTGGAACCGTCGGCAGTAGTACCTCCCCATGCAGCTTATGTTAAAATGAAGACTGGCGACTACCTACTCTATAGATTTTGTTAAAATCTGCAGCCACCTTCTTTGATTTTACTCCCCCCCTTCTGTATATATATATATAGCTGTATATGTGTGTAGCAGTGTGTAGTGTGGAGGTGTGCGAGTGTAGTGCAGTTGTGCAGCAGTGTAGCTGTGTGTGCAGAGAGGTGGTGTGTATGAGTTGTGCGCAGAGTGTGTTGTGTGTGTGAGTGTATGAAGCTGTGAGTTGTGTGTGTGAAGGAGAGCAGAGTGCAGAGAGTTGCAGTAAGAGAGAGAGAAAAGCGTGAGATAGAGAGAGTAGAGTTGAGCAGTGTGGCTCCTCCTCCTTGTATTTTTCTCCCAGTTTATAGTGCAGTGGTGTGTGCTCCGTGGACGTAAGTCAGATTCGACCGAACCACATAAATCCGGTGTTCCAGTGTGGATGTGCTTTATTTTTTTTTCGTGTGTGATTGTTGCTCCGGGTTTAATTCCCCAATAGTAAATTCCATAATAAACCAAGGAGGAGAGAGGAGAGTAAAAACCAGATTGACTTTGCACTTAAGAAAAATGTCCGACGGTTTATGAGGTTATCAACCCACTTCTATCTCTCACTATTAATTAAAAAATAGCATAGACACTTTTCATTCATCTTTTCAAAAATATTCTTAATTATATGTAATCTTATAATTATAGTATTTATAGATTATAAACATAAAAATCATTTAATAAATTTTTTTTTATTTTGAAATTTGACTTTTTTTACAATTTTCCAACTTGTATGAAGTATATTAAAAAAAACAATACACAATATATGTGTTTAAATAAGGGAAAGTCAATCCCTACACCTTCCTAAAAGAGATAAATTACTTTCACCTCTTTATCTATCTCCATTTAAATATCAAAATATTATCTCAAATGAAAAATTGTACCCCTCAAAACTCAAACCCTAGTCATTTAAAGACTCGATATTATGTAGAATGTTTGTGTTGGTTTTTTTAGGTTTTATTCCGTTTTGATAATGATAAACTAAGGCATCTAATTGTGTAACTAAGTGTGCACACAGGTATGAAGGTATTAAGCACAATAACATATGCATGCAAATTGGAAAGTCATGAAGCATACAAAATAATGATATTTGACTGTGAACATGAAGCATATAAAGACTAAGCTTGAAGACTATGACTATGAGTATGGAGCACATGAAGTCCAAGCTTGAAGAAATTAAAACAATTTATTTCATGTATTTTACAAATAGGACCTATGTGAGTACACTATTATTGGTTATGTGAAAAAGGTCATAGGTAACCTTAGTTGGACCCTAGGCACTATATAATTTCATGAAAATTATTTTATAAATATGCAAAAATTATTTCAAAATGTTAAAATCATTTTTGAAATGAAAAACCTCAAATTAAGATTCTGCAAATCCCCTCTCTTTTTTCTATCATCGCATTGATGTGGGATTTTCTCTATCAATAACTTCCTATCTTCAAAAATCTTCAACACGAAAGTTGTGATATTTTTTCTTAACTTTTTGTTGATACCAAGATCGTCATATTTGAAATTCTCTAGCAAAAGTTATGCCTCAAATACTGAAAGGTGCTTTAAAAAAATCGTGGCTGAAATCTCCAGGCCATTCGGGCGACCAAGACCCCAATTCGAGCGATCGAGCCCCCAATTCGGTCAACCGAACCATGCTGCAAAAAGTCGTAATGCCTAGAAAACGGCTAGTTTTAAAAATAATTAATTACTTTCAAAAGCTCAAAGGTCATAAAATGGCTAGTAAATCATCTTGCCTATAAATATAAGGTTTCTAACTTGTTTTAAAAAGAAGAAAAGAGATATATACATCCATTATACAGATCCAAGTTTTTTTATCTTAATTGAAAATCCTTTTCAAGCACTTTACATTTCTAGTTCATTTTCCAAGTGCACATTTACTCTCTTACTCAAATCTTTCTTGAAATTCTTTCATTGAAGAGAGACCTTCGAGTTACTCCTTAAGCTTCATTTCATAATCATTTTGAGAGTGTATTAATGTGGTATTTTTATTGTACTTATCCGCTCAAGTTTGGAGCATTCTTTGTACATCTATTTTCGTTGATTATTGAAGGAGAGAGGTGACTCCACCTATTGAAAGAGAAAAGTAACTCCGCTTTAATAAAGGAGAGAGACTTATCCGCCTAGTGAAGGAAAGAGATAATTGCGCCTATTGAATGAGGAATTGTAAAGGCTTCTTCACCTACTGAAAGAGAGAGATTTTCTTCACGTATTGAAGGAGTAGTGGAATCATCAAATGGATTGCTTGAGGTAAGGATATAGGCAAGAATTGTTAAACCTTATAAAAACAAGAGTTTTATTCTCTCTTTCCTAATCTCTTTAAATTAAGTACATTTATATTTGTTCATATTTATTGTGATTGTTAATTGCATTTGCTTATTTAAATCACGTGCTTAAGTTATGGTTAAAATTGTTAAAGCATTAGTTTAAATTTTTAAATACTCAATTCACCTCCACCTTCTCGAGGACTACACATTTTCTAAGAGTTTGTAAAGTAATCAAAATGGCTGGAAGGATCTTTCTACAAAGTGAAGTTGTATTTATCTTACAAGAGTAATGGCCCTGCCAAGATATGTGGTGCTACAAATTGCGGAAAAATAAAATTGTATAAACAAATAAGGGCCTTTTTTCTTCAGACTCCATAAACAAATAAAAGGGACTCCCAAATGATTGCACTAAATTAAAGTCATCCATTAAAGCAAGGTTATATGTCAAGAGATTAAAAAGAAAAAAAAGTTTAGGAAACCAAAAAGAAAGTTACTGATACATTCAAGCCATCTTCAAGCTGTTCTTCTCCCCCATGGAAAATCTATTGGTGAACACTCAGAGACAGAATCACCGTTAGTATTTCTGCTAGAAAAACCCAGCAAAGTGCATCAGTACCCCATCTTGAGAATCCCAAAGAAACCATTAGCTGAGAACTCTGATTCTTCAAATATTCACTACCCAACTTGGAATTTGAATCAAGATCAAAATGTGTTACCTCCGGCTGACATGGTTTTACCCCAAATGAGGCATTGTTTAAGGAGATCAACTCAACTTGGTAGCAGAGATTTGAGTTGTTCCAAGCCCCAAACCGCCTCCCCATTCTCCCATAAAACCTTGCGGGGAATTTAAGCTCCCCGGTCAGATTGTTCCCATTAAGGTATAGAGCACTAATACAAGGCAGAGCTGCAAGCTTTGGAGGGACATTGCCTGTCAGATTATTGTCATTGAGGCCCAAAAATCTCAGCCTCTTCAGGTCTGCTATGGTCTCTGGAATCTCTCCTGTCAAACCCATGTTGGAAAGATCTAAAATGGCCAAACTCTGCAGGCTTTTCCACTCTACGCTCATCAAATCTCCACCTATGAAGTTACTGGACAACACCATCTCTTCCAAGGAACTCATATCTTGAAGTGACTCAACCAAGCCACCCGAGAATTTGTTATTACCAAGATCCAATAGGGTCAGGTTCTTTAGGTTCCCAAGTTCTTTTGGCAGCTTCCCTTCCAATTTGTTGTTGCTCAAATCAAGCTTCAACAGTGAAGTCAAGCCACCCAGTGTCAATGGCAAAGCCCCAGATAGAAAATTCCTGCTTAAATCAAGAATTAGCAGCTGTGACAACCCACCGAAACTGTCGGGGATCCTACCCGTAAGCCAGTTTCTGGCGAGGACTAATCGTCTCAAGCCCATTAAGCTACCGATATTCACCAGTAATTCACCAGCTAATCCATTTTCTAGAAGCACTAGAGACTGGAGATGCCTGAGGTGAGCAAAGCTGGGAGGGATTTGTCCGGTGAGACCCGGGTTCGATCGAAACTCTAGTGACTCCAAGCTGCCTGCAAGTTTGTCCCAGTTTTCAGTCGGAATGGGGGTTGGATAATGGCGAGGTGAATTGAAGCAACCGAAGAAGGAGAGTGTCTTCAGGTGCTTAAGCTCAAAGAGCTGTGGTCTGAACTCTGCATCTGTTGTGCAATCCAGAGAGTTGTCCTGAATGGGTCCAATGCTCAAGGCGGTGACATACCAGAAGTCATCAAAGAGATCACAAGAGACTCCCTGCAGAAAGAAATCCATAATGTCACAATTATTAATTACAATTGACTTTAATGGGACACCAATGAAGGCTGGAAATACTTTCAAGGAATGAAACAAAATCTAAAATTTGCATGATTAGAAACGATTTTCTCTGCAGGAAAGCAGACTATAAATGGGATATTGTTCAAATAGAGTGGGCTTCCAAATATATATATGTAGTTTTGAGTTCATCATTTTTGAAAGAAATAACACTAACAGATGAAAACCAGGGGTTACTATTACTAAAAGCTCAATTAATGCTGACAAAATACAAGTAAACAAACACATGGTCAATGATTGCAATTTATATAAAATTGATCCATAGAAATTCTGCTCTATATAGTTTTATTTGATGTTGTAAACACTATTTATCACAGTCTTGATCTACAGTAGACATAGGCGGATTTTTTTTTTTTGTTTTATTTTTTGGGTTTAGGCAAAATATGTTGATACTTAACAGGCCCCTTATCCCAAAACAAAAACAAAAAAATAAAATAAAGTTAGCAGATTTCTGAATGTGTAGTGGTTTAAACAACTCCACTATCCGAGTACAATTTGGATGTTTTCCATTTTGTGACGAAACAGATTCACGTGGGTAAAAGAATACCTGTATAGGAGTCCATCCGCAAGGATCTGGATAGAGATCAGAACCATTCCACCAGGTCCCCACGAATCCCTCAATGGCAGAGTACAGAGCCTCCTGCTCTGTTTTCTCCATTGGAGCAGCTGCAATTTCCTCTGTTCCATTGCACCAAATTTCTGAACGCAGGAAGAATAGCACGAGCACCGCACAACTGTTGATAATGAAGCTATTCATGGACGATCTCAATTCGTATCAATTAATCAAACCCAAGCTATAAGAAAGATAAAAATGACTGAATCAAACTTGGGGCAGAGGCAGAGCAAAACAGGGGAACCAAGTTCGAAGAAACTAAGCTTCAATATCGGTGAACTTATTGGTCACATTAGTGAGCCATAAATAAGCAAGAAACAGAGGTCTCAGAGCCAGCAACGGAGACGTAGAGATCACGAGAAAACTGAAACCCCCTCTTCAATCTTCAACCCTTCCAAACAAAAACCTCGAAAGAAAAGAAAGTTTCTTTCCTAAAGAAAAAAACGACTAATCACCAAAAAAAAAGATACTAAATGGAGAGAGCACAGAGGCGGAGTTCGAAAGTCAAGCTCTTTCCTTCTGATGTTTATAGAAAAGCTAAGGAAGCATGTCTGAGAGCAGAGAGCCCGAGATCTAAGCACAGCTCTCGAAAATGGAAGTAATAATAGTAATGACTCGGGGCAGTAGTAAGAGAAGTGAAAGAGAAAGCAAGATGAGCCTTTATATGCCTGGCTTTGTCTTGCAGACCTGTGATTCTCTTTCTTACCAGGCAATTTCCAACCATTATCCGCATTAAATATAAATTTCTATTCACCGGAGATGGTTAAAGGGGCTCGGTAGTTGGAGAAATTTATAGTTGATTTGCATGTCGAGGGAGAAACATTACTACATTAGTTTAGGATGGCTTTAGGGTCAGGGTTTAAGGGGGCAGGGAGAAATAGGGGACCATATCTCATGCAGAACAGAACAGAGCAGAGCAGAGGTGCATGTAAATGCATGCAATGGTTTTATGTCCACTCCCTTTGCTTCTTTCTTTTTCATCCTTCCTTTCTCTCTTTTTGGGCTTTTGGGGTTTTCATTTTTCAACAGGCCTTATGACAGATGGGGAAAAGACAAAATTGGCACATTGGTCAGCCTCAACTCAAATGGGCCTAAATTTAAGTCCTAAGTAATGACAGTGAATTTCTTCTTCTTCTTTTTTTTTGGTGTGACAAATAATGGTTTTTGGATTGAAGAATAAAAAATTACTAAACCGGCTCAATCAATATGCTTTTTCAGTCCTTTTTCTTATATTATGAAAACCCTTCTCTAAGTTTTCAAAACACAATTTTATTTAATTTTATAATCAACTTGTTAAAGAATACAAATTAATATTTCTAAAATTAACTATTTTTAAGAAAAAAAAAATGCCCATTTTTTCTGAAGGATTAAATATAAGAAAGTGGCTTTAATGTTTGAATAAAATAAAATAAAATTTGATAATATACTTATTTCTTTTAGTGAGTTTCTCTTTTGCTTTATGAATAAATAAAAATGCATTTCTCTTCCTAAAGAAGGTACTTAGTACATTTGTTCTAATTCAATTTCTTTTTGGGTACAGACCTTCTACTATGCTTTTAAAAATTTGCAAGTGTCAAATTATATTTTCTTTTGAAATTAATCATGTGTTTGGGAACTTGATCCCTGTTAAGCTAATTAATGCATTAAATTACAAGTGAAATTAAAGAAGCATAAAATTATAAAAACCATCAAGTTTTACAGAGAGAGAGAGAGAGAGAGAGAGAGAGAGAGAGAGAGAGGGAGAGGGATTTGGGAGGTGTGGAGTTTGGACCACCTTATCTCTGGGCATGCTTTGGGTAGTGGGGTGTAGGCACTCTACTATACTCATTCTGAGTGCACAGGCCTAATTGCCCGAGGTGTCTTTTTCTTTCTTTGCTTTTTTTTGTATGGAGGGAGGCTCAAGAAGTAGCTTTCACATTCAATTGGAGGGCAGACCCATCATTCATTTATGGACGGGCGGCTGTGAGAAAACGAATGAAATAAAAGTGAAGATTTGTTTTGCGCTCATCTCTTTCTAACCTCTCTCTCTCTCTCTCTCTATTTAAAAAAAACTTGCAGCAGCAAAAAGGAAAGACCAGCGGGGGGGCTTTGGATATGTTATAATGCGTGCTTCCATTTTTATGGCAAATTACTTTGGTCATATTGTTGCTTTTTTTTCTTTTTAAAACCCAATTCGGAAGAGAAAATTAATGTTAAAATTGGTGTATTTTTAATAAGGGAGTGAATTGGGTATTAAAAAATTTTCCTAAGTTTAATGTCCAGCATCAGTATAGCACAACTTAGGATTTATCTATACAATTTTAAACTCAATCATTCACAATAATAAATCACAAACATTCAACTGCTGAAATTTAAATTGCAGTAATTAAAAACAGACATAAGAAATGTTATCGGGATTCAGTCAATACTGTCTACGTCCCCGCCTCAACGCACAAACCGAAGAATTACTACTATTACTCACTTAACGGGTGGAGCGGCACCGGTTACAATCAGGTCAAATTCTCAGGGCTGGTCTCAACTTTTACACACTCTCCTTGCAAGGCGGAGAAGGTCATACAGATCCTTACGGGTTAGATCAAACCCCCCAAACCTCGCCTGAAATACAACAATGAGGATAAAATTTTTGTACAATACAAATGCTTCTAAACAAGGAGATTATGTACCAATACGCACAAGCAATAATTAGTGCATTTCAAGTAGATAAGAACTATAAGTTCAGTGCAATATGTGTGATAACACTCAATCTAATGTCAATAGTCAATCAAGAGTAAGAGTGTATTCTCAAACTATCTTTGAAACTATGTATCAATATATCTCAATCACAAGTAGGATTTCAAAGTTTTTCTAAGAGTGTAATCAGAATATCTTAAAAATGATTTTCTCAAAATTCTAGAACAAGAGATATTTGTAGTAAAAGTTTTGTAGAAAATATTTTACTTCACGGATCACAATACAAGTTTAGGAGTCTTGCAATACGAATGCCAAGACTCACTAGCTACAAAGTTTCCCCACACAATGGATTTGTTGATTAAATTGGGGGGTTAGGGTAAACTCTCAATCAAAAGGCAATCACACAAGCACAACAATGAGAGTTTTAGTAAGTGGGAACAATGTAGAATCACTCAAAAGCACTCTCACCAAACTTGATTTAGCAAAAGAAGAGCAATGGGTGAGTGTATAGGTTTTGTATAGGAAGAATAAGCTTTCAAAAATTCAGAGGATTTTTCTCTTAATCAAATTACTAATCATGTTTTAATCTTGCAAATGAGGACCTATATATAGAAATGCCTAAAATTTTTACCATTGGGAACATAAGGGTAATTCTTAAAATTATTTTAAACATGTTTAAGTAAAATAATCTTGAATCACCCTTAATTATCCGCGGTAAAAATTGGTCAACTCAAGAGTTTGGGCCGCCTGACTCTTGGGTTCGGCCACCCAAACAAACACATGAAGAAAAGTATATTTTTCACGTTTGAGTGCCCGATGACAGGTTCGGGTGGCTGAATTAGGTGATTTTCCAACCTACTCGAGGTTTGGTCGCCTGATCGAAAGTTCAGTCTACCGAACTTCAACATTTGGTCCCCCTAGGTGAATTTGAACATGAAATTCCCACCCAGGGCTAGTGGGAAAGCCAACATTATAAGTTTGGTCAACCAAGAACACTCAGTTCATTCCAGTTTGGTCGCCTGAAGTCAGGTCAACAATTTGACTTTCCCACGTTCGGTCTACCGAGGCGTTTTCAATGCACAGATTTGGTCGTTCGAAGTCCTTTCATTGCTTAAGATTTGGGCCTGTTTTAGATCATAAGTTACCCCTATTTGCATAGTTGATAGTGGGATTTTCCTAAGTGATTTGTGCAAAGTCCTAGGGTCTATCTAAGGTCTTTTTACTTAGTCCCAAAAATCTGGCGTCAGTCGACCTTTTATGGTCTTGAGCTTATAGTCTCTACCATGCATGTCATGCATTAATTATTACAAACCTTTGAATAATTATTACAAACCCGAAATGAATAAAATAAAATATAAAACAACCTGAAAAGGAAGTCCATCTTCATGTGCTACTCCTTTACAATTCCATACAATATGCCGAAAGATGTGCTCGTTTAAGTGTTTCTCGAATTCCATTTCTCATCTATCATGTGTGCTTAAAAGAGTAAATATGTTCATATACTTAGCATACAAATGAAATACTATGATTTGTCATAATCAAAATAGAAAATGAACCCAAAAAGTCAACAATTAAGTTTTGGGAGAATTTCCGATCCAATCCCACAAAATTTTTCATTTTGGAAACTTCGGTGTAAATTACCATTATGGCAATGGGATGATGGGGTCAATTGTCATATTTTCCCATAGGGAAAGAGAGAAATATAATATAATTCATTAATTATTTTTATGTTCAATTATCAAAAAAATAATTGAAAAAATAAGTATGACAATTAAAAAGCTAAATTTTATTTTATTTTTCTTAAATTTTAATCATATTAAACAAATTTTCATTAACGATAACATTTAACATGCAAGGTGTTAGGGTGTGACAATGTAATGGGGAAAATGGGGGAGTGAGATACTGCTATAATTGTATTCTTTAGGGATTTAGAATGAATATATGAATATCTGTGTTATCGCTTGTATGGTGATTCTCTTGTAGATGAATAATACAAGTAGTTCTTTTCATTGTGGTGTTCTGTTGCCTTGGATTATGATGTCTCTGATTGTTATAGTCTTATTCGGTGTATAAGAATATATTGCTCATGTGAAATCCTATTGTTCCTTGTTTTCCTTGAGTATTGAGACTCACCTGGTGCTCGTGCTTGCAGGCTTGAACGTGTGAGAGTTGGCTGACTTGTCGAGGGAGAGCTCTCAACGAGTGCCACACGGCCCTTACTTGAGTCCCATTTTGGGGGTCCGTGACAGTTGCTATCAGAGCACAGTGTGTGCGAGCACCATGCGTGGGATTAGGAGAAATAAGTCAGGAAGAGTGAAGCGCATTGAGGCACTTGAGACAAAACTTGCAACCCTGGAGACAACGTGCGGTGACCTCCAAGGGTTGGTGGCAACATTGATAAAAGAGAAAGGCGAGTCAACAGAGCTTGAGGCCGCCGAAGAAAACCCTAGAGAAAATCTCTATGGGGTATCAAAAGTCGTAGAGAGACTTGAGGAACTTGAAAAATTCATTCCAAGTGTGAAATCCCTGGAGAAACGGCCAAGAGAGCTTGAGGCCTTCCAGAAGAGTATCGAGCAGTTGGAAGCCTTTGAGAGTAGGCTACAACATATTGAGGGCATATTGCCATCTCTTTCGTCCCAACGGGGAGAGCCAATAGAGCTTGAGGCCTCCTTACGGGAGCTAATGGATAATCTTGATTTCCTTACAGAAGATGTTAAAGTGTCCATTACTGCTTTGAAGGGAGATTTGAAGGAGATGGGCAATGTCCAAAGTGCGGTGGTCCAAGTCCAGAGGGATTTACAAGAGATCACTGCGAAAGTGAATGCAGTGGCACAGTTAGCCCGATGGCCAGTTGCACATCCAAATGAGAGTTCTCGATGGAAGGTACCGGCACCTAAAAGTTTTGGGGGCACACGAGATGCAAAGGAGCTAGACAATTTCTTCTTTGATATGGAACACTACTTCACGTGCTCCCGAGTGGATTTAGAAGTGGACCGGGTCAATATGGCAATGGTATACCTAGTTGGGGATGCAAAATTGTGGTGGAGAACTAAATGGAATGATATTCAGCACAATAGATGTGTCATTAACACATGGGAGGCGTTGAAACAGGCATTGAAGGCCCAATTCTATCCAGAAAATGTGGAGTATATAGCAAAGTGCAAAGTAATGGAATTGTAACAGACGGGCTCGTTAAGGAGTTATGTAAGGGAATACCAAGCCTTGATGTTGGACATTGTAGACATGACTGAATCGGATAAACTGATTCATTTTCTTCGAGGTTTGAAGACATGGCCAAGAAATGAAATACGTCGGCAAGGTGCTGGTGATCTCTCTTCTGCCCTCGCTGCTGCTAAACGGTTGGATGATTTTTCAGATACTTCTGGAAAGCGAAATTTCCCTACATCCGCCAATAATGATTCCCGTCCCAACAAAGTATACAAGCCCACAAATGGGGGAAGGGATAAGGAGACAAATAGTTCTTGGAAAGATAAAAAGCGCCCATGAATAGGGAGTGGAGGGGCGGACGAACAGGGGGTGGAGAGCGTCGACCGATCTCTTGTTTTCTTTGCAGTGGACCACATCGAGTGGCGGAGTGCCCCGATCGTAAGGCTTTGAATGCTATGAAGGCCCTTCGAGGGGAAACCGAAACCTCGACAGCAATTCCAAAAGAACAACCGAATATGGTGGGAGCCTTGAGATTTTTGGGGGCATTAGAGCGTCAAGTAATTAACAACAAGTCTCAGGAGAAGGGACTAATGTATGTGAATCTACTTTTGAATGGAAAGAAAATCAGGGCCATGATTGATACAGGGGCCACCCATAATTTCATTGCTGATTCTGAAGCTCAACGGTTAGAATTGCAAGTAGACAAAGATGTGGGCAAGATAAAAGCAGTGAATTCTCCAGCATTAACCACGGTGGGGGTGGTACCTAAAGTGGCATGTCAAATGGGATCATGGTCTGGAACAGTTGATTTCACTGTGGCACCCCTTGACGACTTTGATGTGGTATTGGGGATGGATTTTCTTAAAGTGACACGCTCAATGCCGATCCCAGCTGCGGATTGTCTTGTGATAATGGGAAGTGCACCTTGTGCGGTCCCCGCAGTCTACAACAGTTTCGATGAAAGGAAGTTGCTTTCAGCCCTCCAATTCAAAAAGGGAGTAAAAAGGGGAGAATCTTCTTTCGTGGTTCTACCAATAGTCTCAGAAGATGCAGAAGTAGGGAAATATCCACTTGAGATTAAGGAAGTTTTAGAAGAGTTCAAGGAGGTGATCCCGGAACAGCTACCCAGGGTTTTACCACCTCGACGACAGATTGACCACGAAATTGAACTTTTGCCAGGAGTAAAGCAGCCAGCACGTGCCCCTTATCGAATGGCACCTCCTGAGTTAGCTGAACTTAGAAGGCAACTGAATGATCTTATTGCAGCAGGGTTCATCCGGCCTTCAAAAGCACCTTTTGGGACCCCAGTGTTATTTCAGAAGAAATAAGATGGTAGTTTGCGCTTGTGTATAGATTATCGGACTCTTAATAAGGTGACCGTGCGCAACAAGTATCCTATTCCACTGATTGCTGATATTTTTGACCAGTTAAGTACAGCTAGATATTTCACGAAACTGGACTTGAGGTCGGGATATCATCAAGTGCGCATTGTTGAGGGAGATGAACCGCAGACCACTTGTGTCACACGGTATGGAGCATTTGAATTCCTTGTCATGCCTTTTGGGCTAACAAATGCACCCGCTACCTTTTGTTCTCTAATGAATCAGGTTTTTCGGGACTACCTTGATCAGTTTGTGGTTGTTTACCTTGATGACATACTGGTTTTCAGCGCATCCTTAGAAGAACATAAAGATCATCTTCGAAAGGTTTTTCAAAAACTCAAAGAAAATCAGTTATATGTAAAAGGGGAGAAGTGTGCTTTCGCTCAAAAGCATATTAAATTCTTGGGGCATATCATTGAGGAGGGTCAGATTCGGATGGATTCAGCTAAAGTAAAAACTATCAAGGAGTGGCGAGCACCTACATCCGTTAGAGAACTGCGATCTTTCTTGGGTCTAGCCAACTACTACCGAAAGTTTATAGAGGGGTACTCTAGAAGAGTTGTATTGTTATCGAATTTATTGAGGAATGGGGTGCCATGGGGGTGGTCAGAAGAGTGTCAATCAGCATTTGTTGAATTAAAGGAAAAGATTGTAGGAGATCCTGTGCTAATCTTTCCTGATGTGACAAAACCGTTTGAAGTGCAAGTAGATGCCTCAGACTTTGCATTAGGGGGAGTTCTCTTGCAGGAAGGGCATCCAGTTGCTTTTGAAAGTAGAAAATTGTCGGGTGCCGAACGGAACTATACAGCACAAGAAAAGGAGCTTCTCGCAGTGGTACACTGTCTTCGGGTGTGGAGGCACTATCTCTTGGGGTCCAAATTTGTGGTAAAAACCGATAATGTAGCAATTACTCATTTTTTGTCACAACCTGGACTAACGTCAAAACAAGCCCGTTGGCAGGAGAAGCTAGCTGAATTTGATTTTGCTTTTGAATATAAAGTGGGAAAGACGAATGAAGTGGCCAACGCTTTAAGTAGAAAAACTGAATTGGCAGCATTGAAAATCATCAGTCATCTATCAACTAGTAGGGTGGCGCTACCTTTGAAGAATCTTATCAAGGAACATTTAAGTACAGACCAGCAGGCGCAGTCACTAAGCAAACTAATAGACGAAGGGAAGACACGACAATTCTGGGTAGAAGATGGACTGATAATGACTAAAGGCAGGAGAGCCTATGTGCCTAAAGCTGGAAACTTGAGGAAAACCTTACTGAAAGAGTGTCATGATACGTTGTGGGCTAGTCATCCGGGATGGCGAAGAACTCATGCTTTGATTACACAGGGGTACTATTGGCCAAATATGCAAGATGATGTGATGAGTTATACTAAAACGTGCTTGATCTGTCAACAAGACAAGGTAGAAAGAAAGAAGACCTCAGGTTTATTGGAGCCATTGCTAGTTCCTGCTAGGCCATGGGAGAGTGTCTCTTTGGATTTCATTTCCTCGTTGCCAAAAGTAGAGGAGTTTGACACAATTTTGGTGGTGATTGACCGGTTCTCAAAGTATGCAACTTTCGTACCAGTCTCGAAGCCGTGTTCAGCAGAGAAGACAGCTCAGTTATTCTTCAAGCATGTGGTGAAATATTAGGGTGTTCCAGAAAGCTTAATTAGTGATAGGGATGTTAGATTCACGGGGGGATTTTGGGGTGGACTCTTTCGCTTGATGGGTTCAAACCTTAATCTTTCCACGAGCTATCACCCACAGACAGATGGTCAAACTGAACGTTTTAATGGGATGCTGGAAGAATACTTGCAACATTTTATTCACTCCAATCAGAAGAATTGGGTTACTTTACTAGACACGGCACAATTCTGTTTTAACTCTATGAAATCTTCTGCAACTAATAAAAGCCCTTTTGAGATTGTGACAGGTCAACAACCGACTCTTCCACACACTCTGGATGGTCCATACAAAAGAAATTGCCCAAAAGCCTACCAATTCACGAAAAATTGGTTGCAAAACATCGAAGTCGCCCGAGCTCAGTTAGAAAAAGCATCCAAGCGCATGAAGAAATGGACTGACAAAGGAAGACGACCACAACAATTTGAAACTGGAGATCTGGTTCTTGTAAAAGTGCCGCCGGAGACATTTCGCTTTCTTCGTGGCAAGGATAAAAGGCTGTTACGTCGTTACGAAGGTCCAATCAGAGTAATCGAAAAGGTGGGACATGCATCTTATCGGCTTGAGCAACCCGAGTGGATGAAAAGCCACAGACGTCCAATTCATCCCGTGTTTCATGTAAGCAATTTAAAGCCATTCCACACAGATGAAGCAGATCCGCATCGACAAAAATTAAGGAGATCAACAATTTCCAGAAGGCATCCTGTCACCAAAGAAGTCCAAGAGATCATTGCAGACAGAGTCGTCAATCTAGAAGGTCGTCAACAACAACAATTTCTGGTTCAGTGGTTAGGACTGGGGGAAGAAGAGAATAGTTGGGAAACAGCAGACAACCTTCAGCATGCCATACAGAAGATTGAAGATTTCAGAAATTCGTAGTCAACGACATCTACATCGACATCAGAAGAGTGAGAAGGCCGTCTACAACACATCGACGAGGACGTCGATAAATTGAGTGGGGGAGGATGTTAGGGTGTGACAATGTAATGGGGAAAATGGGGGAGTGAGATACTGCTATAATTGTATTTTTCAGGGATTTAGAATGAATATATGAATATCTGTGTTATCGCTTGTATGGTAATTCTCTTGTAGATGAATAATACAAGTAGTTCTTTTCATTGTGGTGTTCTGTTGCCTTGGATTATGATGTCTCTGATTGTTATAGTCTTATTCGGTGTATAAGAATATATTGCTCATGTGAAATCCTATTGTTCCTTGTTTTCCTTGAGTATTAAGACTCACCTGGTGCTCGTGCTTGCAGGCTTGAACGTGTGAGAGTTGGCTGACTTGTCGAGGGAGAGCTCTCAACGAGTGCCACACGGCCCTTACTTGAGTCCCATTTTGGGGGTCCGTGACACGAGGAGAAAACAAAAATAAGCTTTTTACCCTATTCTTTTTCTCAAACAAAACCCAAACCCTTAGTCAATATTTGATCCGATAGAATGAATTGAATTATGAGTGAAATAAAATTAAAAATTATAAGACAAACATCAAATTATACCGAATTGTGAATTGAAGGATAGCCAGGATGAATCATATTTGGCACTGAAACAATTTGGAGCTCAAAGCACTTATTCAAGGTAACAGAAGGGATACAATACACCTAGTGCTACCAATGGCCGAGAAAAAATTAACAAGATGACTGTGCATTAAATGCCCATTTGATTAATAGTACATACATTGCCAAACCAACCACCAACAACCTATCCCCCACAAACCCCAAATCCCCCAAGCTCGCAATCCGCAGACCTAATTATTTTCTTCAAGAAAACCCAAAAAAAAAAAAACAAGAGGTGAGGAAAAATCTGAAGCATGAATTTCCTAGCTATTTTCCACATGGTAATACATAGTACACAGAGAGCTTAAAACAGCTAGCCCTTAAAAATGCAGTGATCAGGTTGTGAAAAAAGTCCAAATCTTCTTTCCTATTGAAGCTTCACCAGGATTCCTTGTTTCACCATCATCATCGTCATCGTCATCACCATCGTCATCCTCGAGAAATGTGCTTCCATTCTCATCTCTGTTGACATTTTCAGGTGTCCCACTCATTTCCTCACTCAACTCTGCATCTTTTACCAACCTAGCTGAACCACCAACCTCATCAATCTTAACCTTCCTTTCAACCTGCATGACAACAAAAATTATACAAACACGTACATTAGAAATATGGGTAAAAAATCAGGCCAAACAAGGTTCAAGAACAATCGCACATCTTAGAGAGAAGGAGCAATACCTGAACAATCCTATCAGGTGAAAATTCTTGAAATTCAACCTTTTTTAATGTTGAAACCTGCTTCGATTTCATTTTTCTGCCATTTTCATTAGCAACTCCTGCTGATGGCACAGCAGAGTCCATGTTTCGAGCTTGCACTGTCCCTCCAGCATCATGATCCTCTTGTTCCTGTTGTTTTCTGGGTTCAGTGTCCTCAGTTGATGCTTGCGCTGCTGTAACTGTGTCTGCACTGATCAATTTTTTAGGAAATATTTTAGAATTTCCAGATTTAACTCTGTTCAACACGAATAGACTGAATAAAGTTTGAATTGAACTTGTGGGAGCAAGCACATTTAATATTAATAAAAATACCTTTTCCATCATTTCTCTAATTTAAGAACATCCTGAATTTTTCCCCACAAGCTTCCATTATTGTTCTACTTTTACACTTTGTTTAATATAAAAGGAATAAATATACAAATCACCCATGAAAAAAAATAGGGCAAAAGACATTCCCTTCCCCTGAGATTTGGCAACAAGACAGGGACCTCCCTTGAGGACTCAAAAATTCCATTGAGCTCCTTTGAGATTTTAAGAATTCCGAAGACCTCATGAGGTTTGCTAAAAAGACACAAACCTCCTCTTGTATTATGCAAAAAGATAAGTTTTTTTTAGGGAAAGTTTGTGTCTTTTTGCAAAACCTTAGGGAAGGTTTGTGATATTTTTTGAAACCTCAAGGGAGGTCTCTGGAATTTTTGAAACTTAGGGAAGGTCAATGACTTTTTGTCAAATCTCAGGGGAAGTCGGTGTCTTATGCCAAAAAAAAAAATATCTTAACCCATGTATCATCCATTGAACCCAACAAATTACAGCATAAAATCAACTAGTAACTACTACACGCAGCCAATTACCTATCTCCATAACTAAACCTTAAAAATATAAACATAAAATCAACCAACAACTACTAAATGCAGCCAATTAGCAATTTCCATAACCTTCAATTTCCAGGTAAGCAAAATTAGAACTGTCTGTGTACTATGGTAAAGGCTCCAACCCTTAACACCTTTATCACCCACTCAAGTAAGACTTTTTTAACCTCAGGTGAGAGATTTAGCTACCTTGACAATAGAAATGGTATAGAGTGACCTACGTCCCTCAGTTTAAGGTCATTTACTTTACTTAGTCAATGCCACAAAATTTTCTAGCAGTTCGTAGGTTAAAATTAAATCAGAGCTTCTAAAAAGGTTTTTCCCAATGAATTTCGGTCAACAAATTTCAGGGACAGAAATTAATCAGAACTACATTGGTTTATCTCCATGAATATATTACCAAGAATCAGAATATTTAAATATAAAATTGCCATTAGTCAAAGTTGAGGGACACATAAATCAATGAAAAGATATCACGGATATAGAAATTAACCAGAATTTGATTGGTTTACTATTTGCAACAAGAGTTAGATGATTTTAAGAATGGAACTTAAAACTATTTAACCTGTGGACAGCCCCTTCAACAAGTTGAAGAAAAGAGGAGTCCTTTTGACTCCTTTTTAACATCAAACAGCAGCCACTTCTTATCAAAAAAGACTTGCAAGGAATGGTTACGGCACATAGGATTCAGAACCCACTAAATAGTAATTACAAGATACCATGTTAGCACTTGGACTCATAAAAATGAGGTATGATTTGGTGTGGGTCCCAATGATGTGAGTTCCACAACATTTTTGTAGGCCCAAACATTAATATAACATGTTCTGATTGGTTGGTTCCCAATTCTACATGGAGGAGCCATTCCTTGCAAGTCTTTCTCTTTTTAATCACAGCATCAACACACGCGAGTCTGAAAGAATGAATGGCCCAGAGTTTACTCGAAGGAAAATTAAATTAATGCCCATAGTCAAAGGGCTTCATTCACCCCTTCAAGTGTTTCCATCGGAGCCAATACACTTGATTGCACATTAAGCTAACTTGATTTAAATAAATCTATTTACCATGCCACACTAACTTCACATACCATTCTGTGCAAACAAATTCCATGTTAGTAGTTAACATACTACATAAACACATGCAGAAAACTGGGGACTCACATCTTGTGCCGCCTCAGGTTGTATCGTTTTTCGCCTGGAGTCTGCACAGAAGGTGCAACTGTTTGCCGTCTCTTCCTGCGCCCACCAACTGTGACACTATCAGAACGCACTTCGCTTTCACCAGCATCTTGCTCATTTTCTGCAATTCTTGAGGTTTGTGCACGTTGCCGCTTCCTCGTAATATTACAAGCATCTTTCTCAGCACGACTTGATTCACCAAGGCTCTCCTCATGGACATGGATGGAGTCACTAGGTGGCTCAGAGTCATTTGGTTCTGGTTCTGGTTCTTTGAGAGACTCGCCTAAAATAACCTTAGCATCTTCCACCACATCCTTCACAGAGCGCGTTCTATGAATTCCAGGCTTGTGTTTCCTAGCAGGTCTGCGCCTACCACTCCTCAGTTCTGATTGCTGTGAATCTTCTGGAACTTCCTGTAACTTACTGCCCATGTAGCTCTGATCATCAACAGACGGAGCACACCCACCATCCACTCCTCTAGAGAAGCTATCAGATTGGTGCTGTTGAACATCAAAGGAATCATTTGCACCCCGAAAGGACGGTTCTGGTTCATCTTCAGCAAAATGAAGCCCTTTAATTGGTTCTGCACTGACGACTGAACTTAGCCCCACAGCTTTATCTTCAACGTCAACCCGTACAGCAGAAAAAGGTGAATCCTCAGGCAAAACTTGGGAAGCAACATGCTCAAGTTTTTTTGTTGGAGACAACTTAAAAATTCTAGAGGAACATTTCCGGAGCCAAGACATGCGTCCCCCAGATTCCCAAGAACCCAAATCAACTCCATTGGGAGATCCGTTGAAATTTGTTCCATCAGGAACAGTCACATCACCCAGTGGGTTCCTTCGCAGAGGAAAGACTTCCCCATCCTCTATTTCAGGTAATTTGAGATCAGAGAGTACAAATTCCCTCGTGAATTCTCCGCAATTCTTACAAGTCACATGCTTCTCGACAAAAGCAAGGAAGCGGCCTCTTTCCTTGATAAACAGTTCTCGTTGGTCTTTCAGCTTCCTGCTAAGTATACCAAGTTCATCAATGTCTTTTTGCATTTCAAGCTGCTGTCCCTCCATCTGCTTTTTATACAGCACATTTTCTTGTTTTTCCTTTTCTAATCTACGCCTTTCAAGCCTCATTTCTTCCATTTCCCTCTGGCAAACTTCTTTTAAGTGATTGACGTTACTAAGCTCTCTCATCCTTTCCTCCTCAAATGCTCTCTTTTTTTCCCGCAGTTGCCTCTCCATTTCCTCCTGCCGGTTACGCAGATCATTCTCAAGATCCCTTCTGCGCGACTCAAAATCTTGAAGCATCTGGCTATGCTCATTTTTAGATTTCTCAGACAAAACAGACTGCTCATGTCTCATTGTGGCTGCAAATGATTCTTTCTCCAATCTAACAGCTTCCAGCTCCCTCTGAATATAATCCTGTGTCTCGTGCCTCTCCTTTTTCAACATTTCTTCTTTATAGTATTGCAATTTTTCTAATTTTTCCTTTTCTTCACCAATTTCCCTAAGCTCTTTATTAACCGCAGCTCTTTTCTCATCCAAGACTTCCCACTCCTTCTCAAACCTCTCCCTTTCCTGCCTGATATCTTCAAATTCCTTCAAAAGCAACTCCTTCTGATGTCTGCACTTCTCTATTTCCTGCTTCAATTCCAATTGTAGACGTTGATGTTCTGACCTCTCTTCTGCGGTTATTCTTAGCCTCTCTCCCTCGTCATCAATCTGCAGTTGCTTTTGAGCAATATCAGCCCTTATCTTATTAAGCTCCTCCTTGAAAGACAGTACTCTCTCTTTATCAGCAAGCACTTGTCTCTTTTCCAATTCCAACATTTTCTCATCTGCTTTAATAGACTTATCCTTCTCCTTCAAAGTTTTCAATTTTTCTTCAAGCTCCTTCTCTTTCTCCTTGATTCTCTCAGACTTCTTTTCTAAGGCTTGCTCTCGTTTACTTAGCTTCTCATCCTTGTGCTTGATTTCAACTTCCTTCTGCTCCACTGAATCCAAGTTGCTTCTAAGTTCACTGTCAAAAGATATCCTCTTTTTTTCCATTTCCAACTCAAATTCCTGCCTTTTTATATCCAGAACAGCACTGTGGTCATCAAGGAGCTTCTGAATCTCCACCTGGTATATACCGTAACAACAACAATATGTCAGGCACTTGTAAAAGATTCATATGACTCTAGTTAGTCACACAGATGAACCATACAATAAGCTCAACTAGCTACAATTAGTTAGAATAGAAATAAAACAAAAACAGACTGCATAACAAAAAGAAACATGGAGCTAAAACAAAAAAGAAAACAGTAAGTGCAATCCCAAAATGCAACCTCATAATGCATGTCCATAGGATAAGCTCAACTAGCTACAATTAATTAGCATAAAGACAATCAGGCATTAAAACTCACTCTTTCTCTAGCAATAAGCTTTTCTTCCAATGCAAGCAATTTCTTCTCTTTCATCTGAAGATTATTTCTCAAGGAATCAACTTCCTGCAAGGGAAATACAGAGAATTACATGCAGAACGTTAATAAAACCAAGCAGCTCAGTTGAATAAGAAACTGACTCTCTCTTTTACAGCTACATCTGCTAGCGTACTGTTTATGTTATCTTCCTTATTTTTCGAATTTAGGTTGCTTAAATCAATTTTCTTTTGTGCTTCTTCAAGTTCCCTCTCTTTCTGCTTAAGAGTCCTATCCTTCTCATTTGCCTTCTCCTCCCTTTGGTTGAGGATTCTACGACTCTCAGATAACCTCGCTTCTCCTTCCTGAAGTCTCCTTTCCCACTCCCATAGGTCTTCTTTATGCTTAGAAAAAGTTCCCTCATGCGCTTCTCTCCTGAGAGTAGCACAGATGCATTAAATTGTAAACACTATATACAATGTGTCACAAGCTCCAATACTTGCAAGCAAATATCAGCATAAATATAAACATAGAAGAGCTTCAGTATAGAGCATACTCTGCATTCAAGGACAGACATTCCCTTCGAAGGACACTTTCACGAACCTCCACCTCTTGCAATTTTCTCTCCAATTCGGAACTAATTCTACTTGCCTCGGCAAGCTTGGCATCAGCAGCATGCAATTTTTCTTTCACATCTAAATTTTTCTCCTCATATCCAGCAACTAAAGCATTTGCATCAGCCTCTTTCCTCTCATATGTAAGCTTAATTTGCACATTCTCAGCACGCAATTCCCGCAAAGCCCTCTCCAGCTACAGAAAGGAAATTCATGATCATGGTATCAATATGCATGGCTTTCAATAGAAAATTAACCTCATAGTCGAAGAAAAAAAAATGAGCATTTAGAAAGTGCAGATTATAACTGAGACACAAGTTCTAAAACAGCAATAAACCAAGTTGACTTTATGCAGATTATAACTGAGACACAAGTTCCAAAACAGCAATAAACCAAGGTGACTTTGCAACCACAGCTCTAAACAGAAAAGCAATAGTTCTGCCACGAGAACAAACATCAGCCTAGTAAAAGCTCTCATTAGCCCTAGCTATTCATAATGATCATATGGACAAGGACCATGGGAGGCAATTAAGTTTAGTCCAAATATTACATGAAGCTGGACTTTGGTTCACCCTTGTTGTAAACTAACTGTGATACTGAAGTTCTCTCTCCAATATTCCTCACAACAGTTATTATGTTAGAGGTTATTTTAGTATTATTATTATTGAGTGTACTATTATGTTAATTAGTGAGAGTAAGGGTATTATTGTCATTAGAATGTATTTAATTTGTATTATAAATATATGAAGAGACCTATCTTCAAGTTAGGTCATTCATTTTAATCAAATCTTAACATGGTAACAGTGTGTGATCCAACCTAACCCTATTCTCCTCAGCCGTTGCCAGAAAACATCATTCCCGAGGCTGTCCTTTCCAAATCCACCTCCATCTCATATTATTTCACGAAAACCAACCAAACACCCATAAACAGACCTCCCCCTGACAAGCCAACCCACAAAACCCCATCGCTGGAGGACATCCCACACGCGACACTCGCCGGCCAAATGCCAGCAGGGCCAACCCCACACGCTGGCATGTGAGTGAAGCTCCGGCCACCTTTTTTTTTTTTTTTTTTTCCCCTCTTCCATGCTCTGAATCCTTCTTTAGGTTATATTATCAAGCTGTTAGGCCAGTTTTTTTGCTCAAAAATTCAACCTTTTTCAACCATGCACTTGCGGTATTCTGTTAACTTCTGTTCAGGGTTTGTGAAGGCTTCTTTGTGAGTTTTTTGGAGCCATGTCAGCGCTCGTATGTTTAGTTGTGAGGCTGTGGCAGTGCTATATCCATCGGTGAGTTGTTCACCTCATTCGTGGTTGGGCGCTTCACATAGTTTGTGATTGTCCCGATTATTGATTGTTCTTATTTTTGGTGTGGTTACTGATTTTGTAAGCACTGTGGCAGTGCTATATTTGTCAGTGAGTTGTTCACCTCATTCGTTGTTGTGTCGGTGCTTCACATAGTTTGTGATTGTCCCGATTATTTTTTATTGTTCTTATTTTTGGTGTGGTTGCTGATTTGTGAGTGTTGGTATGGAATCTATGAATCTCAAAAATTTGTTTCCTACATCGCTGCCACAAATAACGACTCAAAAGTTGGATGGAAAGAACTATGTTCATTGGTCTAAAGTTGTTCAGATTAATTTAGCAAGATTAGGGAAATCTAACCACTTGCTCCAATCAGATTTTTCTAATGAGAAGAGAAAAGGCGTGTGGGTTCAAAAAAATGCCTTGATTGTTTTCCTTTTATGGAATTTGATGGAGCCACAAATTGCACGGATAGGTATGCATCTAGATACGTGCAAGGAGATTTGGGATTATGTCAAACTTCTATTCTCCAGTAACATTACACAGAAGTATGATTTATCCCAATAATATTTTTAGTTACAACAAGGAGATAGAAGTATTGCAGATTATTTTGGAGAGATGAAGCGTATTCATGAGGAGCCTAATGTCATGCAACCTATAACTGCTGACATTCATGAGATGCAGAAGCAAAGGGAGCAGATGACAGTTCTTCATGTTCTAGCAGACTTGAGACCTGAGTCTGAGGCAGTTTGCTCCCAGATACTTAGTAGTGCAGAGCTGCCATCATTTGCCGATGTTTATTCTCATTTCCTTCATGCTTCCTTTAGCACACATTCTCCTGCTCTTGCATCTGGCTCTAAGAGGACAGCCTTTGCTACAGAGAGTAATTATAGTTCTCTACCAAACAACCACAAAAAGTTATCGCAGTGGTTCGAGTGGTCGTAGTGGTAGAGACGGACGAGACATAGGTACTCCTCGCAAGTGCACTCATTGTACAGAATAATCATACTATTGAGCAATGTTGGGACCATCAAGGCAGACCTTCATATGTTGCCAATGCAGCCATCACTAACTTCACACCTTTGGGGGCAGCCACCACCAACTCCTCACCTTTGGGTTCGAGTGGGGGGCAACATACTGTATCTATGTCAGAGGAAGAGTATTCCAAGTTCCAACAGTATCAAGTGTCACAACAAGCTTCTCTTCCTATTGCATCTCTTTCCCAAACAGGTAATCACACAGTATGCCTGTCATACAATACATCTCGTCCCAGTCCTTGGGTAATAAACTCCACTGCCACTGATCATATCACAGGTATACCTAGCTTTTTCTCCTCTTTCAATTTCCTGCAAATTTACCTTATGTTACTCTTGATGATGGATCCACTACTGCAGTCAAGGGAATTGGGACTGTAAATCCCACTTCTTCTATTTCCCTTCCTTCGGTTTTATATATTCCCAAATTTCCTTTCAACCTTATAGTTGTTAGCAAAATTACTAAATCCATGAATTTATAAGTGACTTTCCTCCCTGATTGTGTGATTATTCAGGATTTGAAGATGAGGAAGACAATTGGCGAAGGGCATGAAGCTGGTGGACTCTATCACTTTGAGCTGCTATCTCCTTCTATCGCCTGCACTATTGCTGCCACACCTTTCCAAATTCATTGTCGCCTGGGTCATCCCTCATTTGGAAAAGTTAAAATGTCTTGTTCCTAGTTTGAGTTTTGTGTCTAGTCTCGATTGCAAATCTTGTCAGTTGGGAAAGCACCATCATGCTTCTTTCACTTCCTAAGTCCATAAATGGTCTTCAAGTTTTTTTATGTTAGTTCATTCAGATGTCTAGGTCCTAGTAGGGTCGTGTCCAAGTTGGGTTTCCGATACTCTATAACCTTTACGGATTATTCAAGAATGACTTGGTTATATTTAATAAAAAATCGTTCCGAGTTATTTCATTTATTATGTGCCTTTTATTCTGAAATAAAGACTCAATTTGGTTTGCCAATTCGAATACTTCGAAGTGATAAGGCTAAAAAGTTTTTCAGTGCACAATTCACTACTTACATGACTCAGTTTGGTATTGTTCATCAATCATCCTGTGCCCACACTCCTCAATAAAATGGGGTTGTAGAGCAAAAAAGTAAAAATAAACATCTTCTTGAAATCACTTGCACCTTACTTTATCAAATGCATGTACCTAAAGTGTTTTGGATTGATGATGTACTTACTGCTCATTATCTGATCAAGAGGATGCCATCCTTTGTTCTTAGTGGTAAAATTCCCCACTCCATTCTCTTCCCTGCTTCACCTTTATTTTCTCTTCCTCCTCGTATATTTGGGTGTGTGTCCTTTGCTAATCAACTAACTCCTAGGGTGGATACGTTGGATCTTCGTGCTATAAAATGTGTCTTTCTGGCTACTCATATACTTAAAAGGGATATCATTGTCATAGTCTTGTGCTACATCGCTTCTTTGTTTCCGTCAATGTTACCTTCTTTGAGTCTACACCTTACTACACCTAGTCATTGAGTGCCACTGAGCTCAATAATTCTCTTCCTTTGCCTAATCTTCCAAATTCTACATTGTTGTCCTTGCCCAACCAATCATCTGAGTCTCTAGGTAATTCTAGTCCTTCCAATCGTCTTGATCATCCTAATTTGCAAGTGTATTCACAACGATGACTTCAAGGAAGAGAGTACTCTCTAGCTTCTACAATCATGCCTTTGGTTGCCTCATTTGATGATCATACTTCCCATGATGTTGATCCTCCTATTGTTGTTCGAAAAGGTAAAAGCACATGCACTCAACGCCCCATTTAAAACTATGTTTCTTATGACTCCTTATCACCCTCCTATTATTGTTTTGTTACTACTCTATCATACCATTCCTAATCTATTTTAGAAGCCTTAACCCATTCTGGGTGAAGGGATGCTATGGTTGAAGAGATGAACACTTTACATGACAATGGTAATTGGGAACTTGGTACCTCTTTCGCCTGACAAGTATGCGGTTGGTTGTCACTAGATTTACACTGTGAGGGTCAACCCTAACGGTACTGTGGCTCGTCGTTACTGAGGGATACACTCTAGTGTATGGTTTAGACTATTCTGATAGTTTTTCGCCAGTTGCCAAACTTGCATCAGTACTTGCCTACTACTTATCACTGGCCTCTATATCAACTAGATGTGAAAAATGCCTTCTTGCATGGAGACCTTGAGGAGGAGGTTTATATGGAGCAACTACCTAGGTTTGTTTCTTAGGGGAAGTCAGGCTTAGTGTGTTGACTCAAGAAGGATTTATATGGTTTAAAACAATCTCCCCAAGCATGGTTTGGTCGTTTCAGTGTTGTAGTACTTGAGTTTGGTCTTCAACAATGTGTTGTGGATCATTTCATGGTTTATCATCATACTTCAAAGGGTAGGATCCTTCTTCTTGTTTATGTGGATGATATTGTTATTACAAGAGATGATGATAAAGGTATTCAGAGTCTCAAACTTTTTCTACAGCCTAAATTTCAAACCAAAAATTTGGGACTGTTGGAATGCTTCTTCCTTATAGAAGTATCTAGATCTCGTATCAGAGTTGTTGTGTCACATAGGAAGTATGTTCTTGATATGTTGGATGAAACTGGCTTGTTAGGATCTAAACCAATTAATAAACCCATGGATCCTAACAAGAAGTTAATATCGGATATAGCTTATTCGCTACCTAATCCTGGACAATACTGCAGATTTGTTGGAAAGTTGAATTATCTCACAGTTACTTGGCCGGATATATCTTTTGCAACAAGTTTCATGAGTCAATTTCTAGATTCTCTAGCGATAAGCCATTGGGACGAAGTAATTCGCACCTTGAGACATCTCAAAGGTGCACCTGGGAGAGGTCTTTTAAATCGTGATTAAGTCACAATTATATCCATGGATATACAGATGCAAATTGGACTAGATCGCCTTCCGATCAGAGATCCACCACCGGGTACTATATAATTTGGTTTCTTGGAAGAGTAAGAAACAAACTATGGTGGCGAGGTCAAGTGCTGAATCAGAATATAGAGCTATGGCTCACACTGCTTGTGAACTTATGTGGTTGAAGAACATGTTGGAAGAATTGCTTTTTCACATTCTAGGCGTATGAAATTGATGTGTGATAATCACACTGCTCTTCATATTGCCTCCAACCCAGTCTTTCACGAGCAAACAAAGCACATTGAAGTTGATTGCCACTTTGTTTAGGAGAAACTTGTGCAAAAGCTCATTATAACCGCTTATGTGAAGTCAAACATGCAACTTGATGATTTGTTTACCAAAGCATTGGGGGGTGCTCGTGTTAAATTCATTTTTAACAAGCTAGAAGCATATGACATTTATGCTCCAGCTTGAGGGGGAGTGTTAGAGGTTATATATATCTTTTAGTATTATTATTGAGTGTGTTAGTATGTTAATTAGTGAGAGTTAGTAAGGGTATTATTGTCATTATAATGTATTTAATTTGTACTATAAATAGAGGAAGAGACCTATCTTCAAGTTTGGTCATTCATTTTAATCAAATCTTAACAGATTACATCTACATAACTACCAAAAACCTCTAATCTATTAAAACTTACGACATTCTCTCTAAAAAACAACATATCATAGGTTTTTTTCTAGAACAATAAAGATTGGACATAAATACTTAACCTTCATGATTGATCTCTCAAGGATAAATCTAAACTTATTTCATAATACCATCCTATTGAGTCTTAATCTCTACTCACTCTCTCTCTCTCCAATGTGTGACTGATAATTTGATTCCAAAACAATTTACAAGTCTGAGTTTCATCTTTGTCCTTAATAATTCAATCAAATGCTCATAAAAAGTAAATAATTAAATTAATTAAAATAAAAAAAGCAACAAATTGGTGACTTTTTGGCACTAATACACTGTTCTAATAATCTAGCATATATATATATATAGTAATCTAGCATATATCTTTTAAATAGGTAATGAGTTAAATAATCCCATCTAGAGGTACTAAAGCACGACTCACCCATGGGAAAAAGACAAGCATGTTCTCACCTTTCATAATTTTGTTAAACTAAGTTAAACGCGCTACCTAATGTGACCCAAACAATTCAAAAACCAATAAAGATGCCATTGAGTCTCAACACATCTTTTCTGAAATTCAATAAAGATGCAACATATTTAAAGCACAACAATTGGAGAATAAGGTATCCTCCAACA